>NC_051311.1:153451316-153771451 GCF_015220235.1 Choloepus didactylus | reverse complement strand
TAAGATAATAGCATTTACTGCATAGAGTTGTTATAAAGGGTTTAATTGAAAAGCTAATTGAAGTTGGTAATATAATATAATTGTAATATAATATATTGATTACAAGTTTGGACTCTGGAGCTGGCTGCCTGGGTTCAAATCCTAATTCTTATACTTATTGGCTGTGTCACTTTGGGAAGGATTATAAGGAGTATTAAGTTCAATGAAGTGTCTTGAGTGCCTAGTATATGTTAAGGGTATAGTAAATGAGCTTTATTAGTAAGCTTCCTGGTGCATTTAAAATATGATTCATGCTCAGAAGTTAACTGTTCAAAACTTACAATTTTCTTTTTAGAAATTATGTATGCTTTTTTTTCTCAGAACTGTGCAGATTCTTTATTAGTCAATAGGATAGATCTGAGTAGGAGCAGGTTAATATTTAAATGATTTTCCTTTTTCTCCACTGTCTGCTTTTTTCAAGAGATTTATAGTTGTTTCTAATGTGGTCTCTGGTATTCTGCAACAATACATTGTCCATGGAGCTTAGTAATTTAGGCTTGAAGGAACAAATAGTTGTGGGTTTTGTTTTTTTTTTTCCTACCTTTCATGCCATCTACAATGTATTGGTGTGGTTGCCTAGAGCTCTGCACTAAGAAAGAGCCTGAGCCCTTATTCAAGCAGGCTCAGGGAAGAAAGAGGGCTATGATTGATTAGCAGTGTCTGCTACAGGGGTAGAAGGCACATGAGTGGCAGAATGACTAGTAGCCAGGACTAGTATCACTACTGTTTTGTGCTTGGAATCATATTTAAGTAAAATCAAAAGGTAACAAAACTGGAGACCTTCATATTTAAAATGCCCTTTCAAACTATACCAGACTAAGGACATTAAATAAGAGCACTTAAAATATTTAAATTATTTAATCATTTTTCACTCAGGCTGGTTATAACCATACACATTAAAAATAAATGATTACATGTAAGCTATGTTACCATCAAATAAATGTTTCTCACTTAAACATGAGAAAATTACAGTAATAATGATCCATATGCTACTGGAGCAGGGGCTTTAGAATTCCAGATGTAATAATCAGAAGAAATTGATTTCCAATATGTACTTATTTTTGGTTTTCCTGTTGCAAAAAAATTGAACTGAATGCTGATCTGCATAGCACCCCGTAAGTGCGTAATCTAAGTTCTTAAAATGAAGCTTTACATATGCTGTACCTCCAATATAAATCTGGTCAAATGGCTGCTTTTCATGGCTCTTGGCTCCAAAAGTTGCAGTTCCAGAAAGAGTAATTTCCATTGATTTTGGGAATTTGGGGCCAATAATGCAGATCAATAAGCTTTTCTCTCGAAATATTTCAAGTTGGCCAAAACTAACTGTGTATTCCAAATGTGTGATTGGACCTCTGTTGTAAAAGGTACATGAGCTTCACAGAATTCAAAATTATTTTTCACACTTTCATGAAGTTTTAAATTAACTGTTATTTTTAGTTGAACTTCTTCCTCTTTCATTTGATAAAACCCCAAAATTGGTGGGACAGGGACCTGGGAAGTATAGTAGTATAAGTTGAATGACTCTAATGGTGGAGTGAATGGAAATTTGTAAGGTCCACTAAATGCAGACTCATCCGTTGTATCAGTACTGCTAGAAGTCAGAATGGCAGAGTCAAGAGAAGTCACACAAGGATGAATCAGAATATCCTGAAGTGGAAATCCATTGTTGGGGAGACTCAAGCTGGTGGTAACATGTGGCATGACTCCTTCCAAATCACACTTACAAGTTCAACTCCAACGACTTCCCATGTCTGCTATATCCCACTTATCGTATTGCATGGACTTTACATTTTCAATGATAGAAATAAAAACTTGTGGTTTTCCTTTGTATGCTCCAGCCTTCCAAGCTGACTGTTTTTGTGGCTAAGTTAGAGATGCAGAATTAACACTAGCCAATGTATTCTGTAAGTTGGCATGTAACGAAGTACCAAATGGACAGTCATGTAGAAGCAAGTCAGGCAACTGATGCAATTTTGTATTTAGCTCAGCTTCATTTTTTTGACCTGAGTAAAGAAAATCCTGGAACCCAAAGAGAAGTTCAAAGCCCTGTGAAATTCCACTGATGCTAATTAATGGTAGACAAAGAGATAAAGTTTGTTCAACTAGTGGAACATAAGCATATATTATGCCATTCTTCAGAAAAGCAGCAACTGGCCCGAGTCTTCACCTTCTACTGGGAGTCCATAGATAGATGTTTTATTGATGCGTGAGGAGCTATCACGGCTCTCCACAGTGTCCTTATCACCATCCGATAATCTAAGTTCGAAGAGTAGTGTTTTAATAAAGGGTCCATCTTCAGGAATAGGCACATAACTTGCTCCATTGAAGACTGGCTTGTTTTTCAACAGTTGGGTACCATCTGGAGAACCTCATGATGCCACAAAGTGGTGTTTCCGGTTCATGGCTTATGAGCCACACTGCTTGCTGGGCCATGATGGGCCACTAAAGGTTCAGTCTGTTTCTAATTAAGGTTGCCACCAGGAAGAGCACAGACTGGCTTTTTCTGGATAGACTCATACCAACAGCCCCGTAGCTCATCCTGAGCTATGTTCTACACTACCTCCTATGGGTCGGGCTCAGCAGAAAAGCTAGCTCCTTCAGGTGACATGACTAAAATCTCTGAGTCCCTCCTAGCCAACACATACCACAAAAAGTTCTGGGAATTCACATGTAGATGCTTCAGAAAACTAGATGTGCATTTTAAACACCTATTTTGAGACTTTCCCCTGTCTTCTATCTGAAGTTAAGAACATGATCTTTTAGGTTAATTTTTTTAAAATTCTTTATTGTTTATATATGGCAACAATATTTCCTCAAACCAGTACTAAATTTTTCATCAAAAAATGGAGAAAAACAACTAATTTTAGATAGAGAATGATTACATGTTCCTTTTCATATAGAACTACACGTTTCCAGAAAATACCATGTCTTTCACCTAAATGCCTTTTTTCCCCATATTAGAGAAGTTGGGGGGTTACAGAAAAATAACATACCACCCTTTTGTTACCACCTTGCATTGGGTGGTACATTTGTCACCATTGATGAAAGCATATTTTATAATTGTGCTATTAACTATATCCATGGTTTAGCTAGGGTTCACTGTTTTGTATTGTGTAGTTCCTTGGATTTTTTTTTTTTAATTTTCATTCTAGTAATATATATACAACCTAATATTTTCTCTTTTAAACATATGAAAATATATAATTCAGTACTGTTAATTACATTGACAATGTTGTGCTTCTATCGACACCATCCACCGCCAAAATCTTTCTGTTGTGCCGAACAAAACTCTGTACATTTTAAGTCTCAACTACCCACTCCCTACTCCTCCCTGTCCCCCAGCAACCTATATCCTAGATTGTGGCCCTATGAGTTTGCCCATTCTAATTATTTCATATTAGTGAGATCATAGAATATTTGTCCTTTTGTGCCTGGCTTATTTCACTCAAATGATGTCTTCAGGGTTCATCCATGTTGTTGCATTATCAGGGCTCGAACAGATATTTGCATTGATGTTCATTGCAGCATTATTCACAATTGCCAAGAAGTGGAATCAATCCAAGTGTCCATCAGCTGATGAATGGACAAAGTGTGGTGTATATACCCAATGGAACATTACTCAAAAGTAATATGGAACATTACTCAATTAAATTAGTAGTTTAAATCCACCTTCAGTCTTCAATAGGATGTTATTTCCTTTTACATCAAGTTGGATAGTTTTCTTGTTATGCAAATGATGAAGTCCCATCAGTGCTTCATGTAAAATACAAGCAATTATGGGCCAGCTGGCTCATTCTTTCATCCCTCTTCAGAAATCCTTTCACAAGGTCAGTCACTGATCCTGCATTGCACAGCTTGAGAAACCAGCCACAGCTTATCTCCATTTATTTTATCCTTCTTAATATAAATTCCATAGGATTTGACCATGTTAGGGTGTTCAGAAAGTGCTTTTAAGATGCTATACTCTCCTTCAATCTCTTCATCAATATCATGAATTGGATCTAGAATTTTGATGACTGATTTTGGCCATTTTTCTTATTCGACACTTCAAAACTTTCTCATAAGTTCCTTTATCGATCTTTTCATTGATTCCCCATGTATCAGAAGGATCAGGAAAGTTATCAAGGATAATTGGTTTTCCAATTAATAGAGACATCTCAAAGATTTAAATCACTTTTAGCAAAGCTTGAAATGAATGCATAACCCAGACACAGAATGTGTCCAGGCTGCAGTTGTGGTCCTAGGCCCATAATACATGCACAAAAGGCAGAGTGTTACAGGGATAAACATCCAGGATCTGGGCAGGAAGCTTAGAATGCCCTCCCCACTACTTTTCACCTGGCAAATTCCTCATCTTTCTACAAGACTTGCGTTAGATGAAGCTTTCCCAGGGTTGTACAGGCAGACTTAGTTACTTGGCCATTCCCAAGTCATTCTAAGGGTTAAGTAAGAAAGTTAAATTTGTTTTTATATTGCTATCATAACAAACACAAATTTAGCAGCTTAAAACAGCAGCCATTTATTATCTCACAGTATATCAAAAGTCCAGATACAGCATAGCCCAACTGGGTCCTCTGCTTATAGTCTCACAAGGTCAAAATCAGCATGTTGGCAGAGCTGCATTCCTTTCTGGAAGCTGTGGGGATGAATCTGCTTCCAGCCTCATTCAGGTTGTTGGCCAAGTTCAGTTCCTTGTGGTTGTAGGACTCTGGTTCCCATTTCTTTCCGATTGTCAGCCAGGGGCCAGCCTTTGCTCCTAGAGGCTGCTTGATTGTTTCTCATGCTTTCCAAATGGCCCTCCTCCAACAATGGCAGGTGAGTCCTTCTCATGCTTCAGTGCTTCACATCTTCCCAACTTCTCCTTCTGCCATCTCTCTCTGAGTCTAGTTGGAGAAAGTTCTCCATTTTTAGGGGCTTATGTGATTTGATTTGTCTCACTTGATGTTCCAGTTTGGATGTATTGTGTCCCCCAGAATGCCATGTTCTTTAATGAAATCTTGTGGGGGTAGACATATTAGTGTAAATTAGGTTGGAATCCTTTGATTGAGTATTTCTGTGAAGATGTGACTCAATCAACTGTGGGTGAGATCTTTGGATAATTTCCATGGAGGTGTCACACCACCCATTCAGGGTGGGTCTTAATTGAATCACTGGAGTCCTATAAAAGAGTTCACAGATAGAAGGAGGTGCTGCAGCCAAGAAAGATACTTTGAAGAATGCACAGGAGCTGAGAGTGGAGCTGGAACACAACCTGGGATCAGCAAACGCCAGCCACATGCCTTCCCAGCTAACAGAGGTTTTCCCGATGCCATTGACCTTTCTTCAGTGAACGTATACTTGTGTTGATGCCTTCCTTTGGACATTTTCATGGCCTTCAGACTGTAACTTGGTAATCAAATAAACCCCCGTTATAAAAACCAATCCATTTCTGGTATTTTGCATAACAGCTGCATTAGCAAACCGGAACACTTGGATAATCCAGGATACTCTTCCTATTTTAAGGTCACTGTGATAAGCTGAATCATGTCCTCCACAAAGACATGTTCAAATCCTAACCCCTAGACCTGTGGGAATGAACTCATTTGTAGGACCTTTGAAGATCTTCTTTGGATGAGGCTACATTGAATTAGGGTGGGCCTTAATCCAGGATGGCTGAAGTCCTTATAAGCAAAGGAAATCCAGAAACAGTCAGTTAGGAGAAGCCAGAGGAGGAGAGACAGATCACCATGTGATGGAGGCAGAGATGCAGCTACAAGCCAAGGAAAACCAGGGATTGCCAGCAAGCCATCAACAGCAGGCTACAGACTCTGGGAGAAAGCAAGGCCTGGTGATACCTTGATATTGAAGTTCTAGCCTCCAAAACTGTGAGAAAATAAATCCTTGTTCTTTAAGCAAACCAGTTTGTGGTGTTTGTCCTAGCAGCCCTGACAAACTAAAACAGTCCCTAACTATACCTTCCGTAGGGTTGTTGTGATGACAGTGACAGTGACTGATGGAAGGGTATCAATGGACTTAGACAAAGGATGCATATTCATTTCATGGCATTTAGGATAAAACTTACTACAACATGACAGTTAAGCAAAGCAGGCTCTGCAGCATTTTTCCCATTGTAGGAATAAGCTTTCATTTCCTTCTAGTTCCACGAAGTGCTTTGCTGATGATGCTCCCTAATTAAAGAAAGGGTCTCTTAGGTCCCTCAAGAAGCCCCCTTCTGGCCTCACAGTGGTGGTTAATGCTTGTCCATCCCGTCTTCCCACTTCTGAACTCTCTGGCTACAAAAAATAATGGAGAACAAACCCAATAAATTCCTGAATGCCTTGCCTCTGCAAAAGTGAATTAAAGGTCATTTTTCAAGATATACCATTTTCCTAGCAGTTGAAGTCTGAAGTCTACATTTATCAGCCTGTGTATACTTTTAGCTGCATATAACGTATTTTATGTATATTGCTCCTCAGGCATTTATTATGTGCTATAATTATTTTTATTTTTGTCCCATTACTCCAGGAATTCTGGAGTATGGGAACCCTATCTTATTCATCTTTTTCTTCCATAACAGAAATCATTCATTGTTTGTTTTTCTAAAAGAATACATAAATAAAATCATCTAATATTAGGCCCCAAATTTGTTAATGATCCACGTTTTATTTATTTTTCTCAATTGTTTTCTCAATTGAAAGTTACAGAACTATACATAATGTTGGGCATTTCATCATAGGTTAATATACATGTTATGCTTGCTAAGCTTTATCCCCAAATAAAGAAAATTTTGGCCTTTGTCTTCAGTAACAGTTTTTTTTAAAATGTTAATCTCTTCTAAACATCTGTAATATTTATAATAAATATCTACTTTTTGTTTTTTCCAAATGCAATGCAAAGCATAGCTATGAACGTGCTGACCTGAATTCACACCTTGATAAAATCTAGAGTTGTGGCAGAGAAATACAGAATATGTGTATGTGCTCACGTTTTAGGAAATGATAAATTAGGAAATAAATTATTCCCCTCTATCATTCTTGTTAAGTACATGTAAAAATATTATGGCTAAGGGAGAATTTAATCTCTTGAAACTTTTTTCAAGAGCGTAACTGCGGTAATTTTGTTTGCATAAAGATCATCCAGGGTCTGTCTGCCCCTCTCTTTCTCTCTCAGACACACACACACACATACTTACATGCAAAAGAACACCCCCTGTTCTAGGATTTATTTCTATGAAAACATGGTGAAGAAGAGAAGTAAATCTTAAGCAAGCATTGTACATCATTTGGAATAATAGGTGCAGTGACTGCCTTACAAGGAGTTTTACAACTGGTGATTAATATCCACTGCAGTGTATTTTTGCTTTATAGCACATTTGGACATCCTTATTTGGGAAAATTGCTGAGCATCTAGGATAAGAACATTTTCTTTCTGATTGTAATGTAACTGTTAAAAATCAATCTCAGAGTTAGAAATCAAACCTCCAAATTGAACTATCCCTGCTGTTTCTATGTCGTATGGCAATATGTTTTTATAGACTTATGGTGTGATTGAGTGAAGCCTGTAAATCTTTTGAAAATCTGATGATAAAATTCAGTGCAAAGTCAAGCAAAGTTTTTCCCAATGAAAAAAGCATGGCTTGGGGAAGCCCAGAAGCTTTGGAATTAGTCTAGTCAGAGCTCTAAGAGCTCCATCTCTTACTGTCACATGACCTTGAGTAAGGCTCAGTTTTCTCACCTTAAAAAATGAGAACTTTTTGGTTGCTATGAAGATTATTTGAAATGCCACATGTAAAGCATTTAGGCCAGGCACATAATAACTGTGCAGTAAGTGTTGGTTATCTTTATTATAATACAATTAATAAATGAGATGAATCAGTTATAATTTCTCCTGGTATAGTAATCTTTATCAAAAGAAAATAAGAATTGTTGCAAAACAGATTTTATTCTTTATTCCTTTATTGTAACAGCATGAGACTTTGGTTCCAGAATAAAGAAAAGTCTCTTTATGGTTCCAGAATAAACAAATTGAAAGTGTCTTTTATGGGAGATAGTTAGAAAAAGAGAAAATACTTCAAAGCAGAGGGCTGAGAAATGATTTTTGCAATGAAATTTTGACAAATATTAAAAGAAATTAGAGTAAGTAATCACAGGCCTCAGAACTATATTCTGGCAGCATTTATGCGGAATAGCATTGGAATGAGGTGATCATGACAGAGCTAGCACTGTATATGAATATGAGTTAGGCCTGTGTTCAGTTACAATAAAAAGAAAACTCAAATTAGAAGTAACTTAATATAATTATTTGTCCCAAATAATGAGTAAAGGGTAGGTGACTTTTAATGTCCTAGGTTGTTGAAAGCCAATACCCTGAAATGGTTTGGCTTAAACAATGAGAAGTTATTAGTTTACAGTTTGAGGCCAAGAAAATGTCCAAATCAAGGCATCATCAAGTTGATCCTGTCAAGAAGACCAGCTGCCAGAGATCCTAACTCACCTGCCACATGGCGGTGTCTGCTGGTCTCTCCCTTCTCTTCAGGGTTTCCTTGCTTTCAGCTTCTTGCTTCCTGTGGCTTTCTCTCTCTTCTTCTGAATTTCATTGTCTTATAAAGGACTCTAGTAAGAGGATTAAGACCCATTCAGATTGAGGTGGGTCACACCTTAACTGAAGTAGCCTCATCAAAAAGTCCTACTTAAAATGGGTTCACACCTACAGGAATAGATTAACTTTAAGAACATGTTTTTCTGGGGTACCTAACAGCTTCAAACCACCACAGTGATTCTTGGTGTTGATTCATTTCAACATACTCACAGCCAGCATTGCTAGAATTATTTTGGTTTTTCTCTCATGTTTGTTGGGTCATAGTACAAAATGGCTGCTGCGGCTCCAGACATATCTGAGATTACAGGAGGGTGAAGGGAGGAAAAAAATGGGGAATGCCCAAGTGTCTTTCCCTTTAACCAAGAAAAACAAAAACCTCCTAAGAGCACCTAAAAGACTTCCACTTATATCTCATTGGCCAGAACTGTATCACATGGCCACCGCTGGTCATAAGGATCTCTAGGAATGCAAGTAACTCTTCTGAAGCTGTGTGCATTGTTGTTCTGAATATAATCAGCATTCGGATAATAAGGAAGAAGAGCGTGGGGAATGGATATGGGCTAGGAACTACCTTACAGAGTCTGCCACCCCAGGTATTAGAGAGGGATTACCTCAATTTTTTTCATTCAAATTATTCTGCATCTCTGGGAGTACAGTAAAAACCAAAGGGCAAGGCTGAGGAGGTTTAAGTCACTAACTTGGGGTCAAAAAGTCATTAAATAGTTAGAAAACTAGATAATTATTTTTCTTGGTACATTCATTAACAGCAGCAAAGAAAAATACATTTACAAGCACAGCATTAAAACTGTGGGGAATGAAAAATCCAGAAAACACTGTTAGTAAGCAAAGGTGGGTAAATGAAATCTATTTGTATAGTACTTGGTAGGGATTGAACCATGCCCCCCATAAAGGCATGTTCAACTCCTAACCCCTGGTCCTCTGGATATGAACCTGTTTTTGAGTAGGGTCTTCAAAGATCTTATTAAGATGAACCCAAATTGAATCAGGGTGGGCCTTAATTCTATATGGCTGCATCCTTATAAGCAAAGGAAATTTGGCCACGGAAGCAGAAGCCAGAGGAGGAGAGAGAAGGCCATGTAATAAAAGCAGAGATTGAGTTATGGATTGTGGCAAGCCACCACCAGAATGCTACCGACCTTGGAGACAGCATGGCTCTGCCAATGACTTGATTTTGGACTTCTAACCTCCAAAATTGTGATGCAATAATTCTTTTATTAAAGCCAACCATCTGTGGCATTTTGTTATGGCAGCCCTGGCAAACCAAGACAGTACTCATTATATTACCTTTGAGATGGGTCAAATGACATCGGTGCTGCATTCATTGGTGTACTAGCTTTATCATTTTAAGTAAGCCATTTTTGTGAAGATTTTCATAAAGTTGCCCTTGGCCTGAGATCTCTAACTCAGTTTTTCACATAACAGAAGGTATTCTACCACAATGGTTAAGTAGGAATTATTATCATTTACCATTACTTTGAATAATATTTAATAAAAGGATTTAATTTAGAAAGCTAAATTTATATTTTAGTGACATAATAGAATCCAATGTCCCACCCACTCATCATCATCTTGGGCAAGTGATAAATATTATGTTAAGGGGAAAATACCATATATTGCAGCAGAAATATGTAATTGTAAACATATCCTCTTTGGCATAACTGGTTGGTCCTAAAATGGATGTTCCTATCACTAAATGCTCAAATATTGCCTATAGTGGTTTAAAAATGTGGGCACAGATGGGGCGGGGGTTAAAAGTGTTATATGAAGCTGGAGTACACAAGCAAGTCCGTATATTACAATTTTTTTAACTTAAAAAGCAGTCATAAGGAACTCATGCTTCTAGTAATACTTGAGTAAGCTCCTACCAGAGAAATCTCCTGTACAAAACAGTTATAGAAGTTGGATGTAATACAAAAAGCAACTACTCAGAGGCACTGGAGAGCAAATAGGAGCGGACCATAGGTTCTAATTCTGTAGTATGTGATTGTATACACTTTTGTACTGTGTCCAAGTTCTATAGGCTGTGAGTGTTGTATGTGATTGGGGGAGGGGAACTGCGTGAGTTCCCATCTCCATGACTTTTATCCTGGAGCTAAGCGCCATTTTCTTGGTACATGCAGTGGCAGCAGAAGATGCCTAAGGGAATAACACATTTTCTCTGGCCAGGAGAACCAAAAAACGAGGCTGGGTAACCATGAATGCTAAAGAGAAGGGGGGAAAGGAATGAGCCAGAGATGGGACCCCCACCACCCGCCCCAGTTCTGTGTAAACATATATATATATCTAACCAAATTTTGAACTATGACTGCCTATAATAGACTCAAAGAAGCTCAGCTAAAGACAAAAGATTGCAACTGATACCAGAGCTGCTACCTAAGAAACAGAGTTTGCAGTTCAGTACGGCTAAGATAATGTCTACAAGTTAACATCCCAGGTACAGTCCAAAATTATCAGATATATGAAGAACCAAGAAACACATTCTCAAGAGAAAAGAAAATTAATTGCATCCAACCCTGAGGTGAGCCAGATGTTAGAACTAGCGGACAAGAATTTTTAAGTGACTATTATAATGATCCTCAGTGAAATCAAACAGAATATGCCTCAGTGAATGAAAAACTAAAAAAATCTCAGCAGGGAAATAGAAACCATAAAAATAAACCATAAGGAAATTCTAGAATTGATAAATGCAATATCTGAAATTTTAAAAATCACTGGATGGACTTAGGTGAAGAGAGAAGACAGAGGAACGAGTGATTGAACTTGAAAACAAATCAATAGAAATTATCCATTGTGAAAAACAGAGAAAAGACTGAAGGAATAAAAAAGGAACAGGCTTCAGGGACCTAATAGAGTATATCAGATAGTCCATCATTTGTGTAATTGCCGTCATAGAAGGAAAGCAGGAAAAGAATGGGACAGGACAATAAAGAGGATATTAAATCTTTAATATTTATCTTTATTAATTTTGCCCTGACTACTTAGTTCAAGTATTTATTACATGAGGTTTTTGGATCACAAACTAGATTTCTTATTCTTTACCCTACAGCAAACAGTGAGTGCTTGATTCCCTGTGTCCCAGTTCTTCTTACCCCTGGAGCAACACAGTGAAAGCCAGGTCAAATGCCCTACAAATGCAAAGTCTGTACTGTAGGTGAGGAATGAAGAAAAATTAATTTTCTGTGCTTCTTATAAAAGGGGAAGGGCCATTATCTGCCTTCCCCTTCTCAGAGAGTTTCCTTGGAAACATCTACTCTAACTGTTCGGAATGTAAATATGTCTCTCCAAGGAAAAAAACCCTTAGTCTAGTTTTACTAGTGTCGCCCTAGTTCAGGGGCTCATCCTCCCCCTTCAAATATAAACAGATACCTCCAGGGTTAAGTAAACCTCTCTACTGTTTATACAGTTGTAAATTAACTCCTAAGGCTTGCTTTGAGTCCGGAATCCCAAGTTTCAGTAAAATTTGTCCTGAAAGCCCCAACTGTACAGAAACATAAACTCTTCATTATGATAAATGAGTCAATTCATCAGGAAGATTTAGCAATTGTAAATTTGCAAATGCATAATAACAGAGCTTCAAAATGCATGAAGCAAAAAGAAAAATGACAGAATTAAAGGGAGAAAACTATGATTCCACATTCCTAGTTGGAGATTTTCCTGTCCCTCAGCAATTGATATAACAAGATAGAAAAAAACAAGCAAAGTCAGAAAAGATCTCAACAACACTATTAACCACACATTTGAGAATATTACCAAATTTCCCTTGGGAAATACTATGGGCGGTGCATAAGAATATCTGTTCCTTTTGCTCTTATCAGTGTTAGGGCTTAATATTTTCTTACTTTTTTATTCTTTTGTCACTTTGGTAGGTAAACCATGGTACTTGTTTTATTTAAATTTCATTAATTGTTAAGTGATTGAGCATTTTTACATATGCTTAATTGTCATTTGGTTTTTTCTTTTGTAAGAGATGTGTTTTAAATTTGGAGTCTATTTCTGTGTTATCTTCTTTTTCTGATTTATAATACCTTATATTGCAAATATTACTCCTTTATCCTTGACTTTTAACCCATGTTTCTTAATGTTCTTTGCAAATCCATCATTTTTTTTTCTTTCGTGTTTTCTTTCTTTGGTTTCTTTATTTTTTGTGATCCCACTTAAGTTATATTTCATATAGGGCTTTATCTCATTATACAATTAACCTCATAGAAGCCAAAGTAGAATCCAGCAAATGAAACATTGATATGGGCCAGGTGATACAACTTCCTCTGTTATGTTCTCACGATTAGACTGGAAAAGTATTTATTACAACATCGTCCTATTCTTGGACAGTCTAAATTTATTCCTTCTTTCGGTTTTCAGATTGTTCAAAGTTTCACAAGACGGATCCAGACCAAAATCAAAGACCTTTTACAGCAAATGGAAGAAGGGTTGAAGACAGCTGATCCCCATGACTGCTCTGCTTATACCGGTTGGACAGGTGAGAATATGGGTCATAAGTAACTGATATGTTGTATTCATGAGTTAGGACAGATGAGACTTGGCTTTGAAGTTTTTCTTTTAAAATAGTATAGTATTTATACCCTTCAAATGAAGTCTTCAACTATGTCTTTGTTCATGAGATGCTTTGGAATTTTATTTCTAAAGAAATGTTTTCTGCATGAAATTTGAACTTTACTATGTAGTATGAAGTATGTGGTATTCTCTCAGTAGTGCTGGGGAAGCAGGGGGAGGCGGACAGTATAGAAACAAGACTTATTTACATGTAGTTTTTTTTTTTTAATTTTGAAATAAATTCAGTTACAGGAACAGTTGCAAAAACAATACAAAACCCATGCACAGAACTCCAGCATACCCCGAACCCCCTCCCCTGATACCCCGATCCACCAACTTTAACATGCTGTCACATCACCATTTCTTTCTTTCCCTCCCTCCCTATCTATTATCCATCATCTAGTGCTCTGTCTTCTGAACATATGAGAGCAAGTTGCACACATCCTTGATACATTTCCCATGAACAGCAACATTCTTTTATGCAATCACATTAAGTGCAGCTAAGAAGTTCAAGAAATTAACATTGATACAAAGCTTACGTTCTATATTTCCTTTTTTTTTTCCTTATGTCCCAACTGTGTCCCTTTGAGCCTCCTCTCCTCCATCCTCAGATCCCATCCAGGATCATCCTGACATTTAATTGTCATTGCCTATTTAGACTTTTTCTTTTTTTTCTTTTTTTTTTTCTCAATTGTGGAAACATATATGTAGCCTAAATCTTCCCATTCCAACCCCTCCCTAGCATTCCATTAGTGGGATTAATCACATTTAGAATGTTGTTATGCTATCACCTTCCCACCATCCATTACTAGAAATTTCCCTCCACCCCAAACAGTAACCCTACACTCATTTCTTAACTCCCCATTGTCCCTTCCCCCACTTCTCGTAACCCATACTCTACTTTTCATCTCTATGGTGATATTCTCTGATAATTTCTCTGTGTTTACTGTGGGGCTTAAATTTAACCTCTTAAATGTGTAACAAACTTGTTTTTCTTTGATATCAACTTAACTTCAATAGAGCACGTAAACTATGTTCCTATAGTCCTCCATACCCCAACCTTTATGTAGTTCTTGTCAGAAATTACATATTATACATTGAGTCCAAAGCCACTGATTTGTCATTAGAGTTTACGTATTTTATATCCTGTAGGAAATAAATAGTGGAGTTACAAATCAAAAATTATTGACTTTTATTTGTATTCCGCTGTGGTCAGAGAATGTGCTTTGAATATATTCAATTGTTGTTGTTGTTTTTTTAATTTATTGAGGCTTGTTTTATGTCCCAGCCTATGGTCTATTCTGGAGAAAGATCTGTGATCACTAGAGAAAAATGTATGTCCTGGTGATTTGGGATGTAATGTTCTATATATGTCTGTTAAATTTTTCTATGTCTCTCTCCTTTCTTTGTTTCTCTGTCAGTAGGGTTCCCTTTAGTATCTGAAGTAGGGCAGGTCTTTTATTAGCAAAATCTCTCAGCATTTGTTTGTCTGTGAAAAATTTAAGCTCTCCCTCAAATTTGAAGGAGAGTTTTGCTGGATAAAGTATTCTTGGTTGGAAATTTTTCTCTCTCAGAATTTTTAATACGTCATGCCACTGCCTTCTCGCCTCCATGGTGGTCACTGAGTGGTCACAACTTAGTCTTATGTTGTTTGCTTTGTATGTGGTGAATTGCTTTTCTCTTGCTGCTTTCAGAACTTGCTCCTTCTCTTCAGTATTTGACAGTCTGATCAGAGTGGGTTTATTTGGATTTATTCTATTTGGAGTTCGCTGGGCATTTATGCTTTGTGTATTTATATTGTGTAGAAGGTTTGGGAAGTTTTCTCCAACAATTTCTTTGAATACTCTTTCAAGACCTTTACCCTTCTCTTCCCCTCTGGGACCC
This sequence comes from Choloepus didactylus, assembly GCF_015220235.1. Taxonomy (NCBI): domain Eukaryota; kingdom Metazoa; phylum Chordata; class Mammalia; order Pilosa; family Megalonychidae; genus Choloepus; species Choloepus didactylus. Next base: position 153,756,379 of record NC_051311.1, on the reverse strand, counting down.
CAATGAGTCTTAAATTTAGATGTTTTATTTTATCTATTGTATCCCTGAGGTCCATTTCAATTTTTTTGATTTTTTTCCCCATTCTTTCTTTTGTTCTTTCATTTTCCATTCTGTGGTCGTTGACGACGCTGAGTCGTTGTTCAGTTTCCTCTGATCTTGTATTATGAGTATCCAGAGTCTTTTTAATTTGGCCAACAGTTTCTTTTATTTCCATAAGATCTTCTATTTTTTTATTTACTCTTGCAATTTCTTCTTTATGCTCTTCTAGGGTCTTCTTCATGTCCTTTATATCCTGGGCCATGCTCTTCTTCATGTCCTTTATGTCCTGTGCCGTGCTCTCATTTGATTTTAGGCCTTTGATTAATTGTGCCAAGTACTGTGTCTCTTCTGATCTTTTGATTTGGGTGTTTGGGTTTGGGTTATCTGTATCGTCTGGTTTTATCATATGCTTTAAGATTTTCTGTTGTTTCTGGCCTCTAGGCATTTGCTTTATTTGATAGGGTTCTTTCTGGATATAATACCGATATCTAATTTTTCAGATCTACAGCTTGGTGGCATATACTTTCTCTAACTACCAGCAGATGGCGTCCGCGAGTCACCTATTCCCCTCAAGTCAGTTCTCCCCAACTTTGTGTTTGTGGTGTGTGGGGATCTGATTCTTGTGGGGTTCAGTTGGTGCACTGAGTTTTGGTGTGTTGTTGGTGCTGTCCGTCCTGAATGTAGGGCATGTGTCTGGGTGGTTAGGGAGACAGGGCAGCTTTAATAATCAAACCTCCAAGGTGTTCCTGGAGATTTAAGGCTGTTAAAAGAGTCTAAGCCTTCATTTCAGTCTTGCCACAGATTGTCTCTGCCGCTGACCCACAAGTCCTTGGTATTGGTGTAGGGTCCCTGGGATTTCCGAGTGGTTCCCCCTTCCCAGCTGTGCTCTTCCAGGACCTCTGCTGAGGGAAGGCTGTACCACGTCATAAGTGCATGCCGACCTCCAAGGAAGCCCTGGGCCGCTGGGCCGTGTGGGGGTGTTCCCAACCTGCTATAAAGATGGTTGAATGGAGCGTATTAATTTCCCCCTTTGCGCACAGCTCCACCTTCCCAGCTCCGGGACAATTAGCTGTGTGTGCACTAAAGGCTGTTGTCCACGGCTGATATTGTGGCATGTGCGTGGCACTGCAGGAAACACTCTTGGTGCGGCAATGGGCTATGGCTCCGTCCCTGGGCAGGAGTGTCTCCAGCCCGCCAGGGAGATATCTGCAAGGGGCACGGTTTCTTTCTCCTTTTGGCTCCCCTCTATCCCCCTGTCCCTGAGACAGTCTGGAGCGGGTGTAGGGAGGGCTATCGTCCATGCCAGACACCGAGGCATTGGCTACAGCCTGCTCTTGCAGTGCTTCACTGCGCGGTTCTCAACTGCTGTATCTGCAGCCACTCCCGGGTTTTTTTTTTTTTTTTAAAAGAACTAGTCCATCTCCAAACACCAACCCGCGGTTTCCCCACACCGCAGCACGGCCACCGAACTTTCCACCAGCTTACTCACTCATTTCAGAATGCAGACTCCCGGTTTCACCAAATGCAAGGTCCCTGTGGTTTTAGCAGACCTTGTCCAGCTGGTGCATGGCTAGAACTGGTGTTCTGGGTCACTTTCTGGCTTTTATCTCGTATTTTTCACGGCGGTGTTTTTTTTGCCCTGTCTTACCTAGCCGCCATCTTAGGTTCTCCTACATGTAGTTTTGACTTTCAAATCATGTACATTTTAAATTTTTAAAAAGCAATCCCTAAAACTGAAAACAAATTAAAACTATCAAATTGGAAACATCTACTTTAAAAAAAAGTCTGCTAATTAGTGCAAAAAGAATGATATTCTTCAAAAATGATTGTTTTGCAACCTCCAATGAAATTATTGATGCAGGAAAGGATTATCAGTTAGTATGAAAACCATTAGGTGAAGTTGATGTGGCATTCCAGTAATGCCACACAGATTACTTTCTGTTCATAAGAGAGAAGAGCCTAGCTTTACCCTGGAGCTATCAGGGTTTCACTACCCTAATCCAGGGATCAATTTTAGCATCTCTAATGTAGGAAACCAAATATTGGATGATTTCCTAATGTGATCCAGAGGTGGATCATTCTCCAGGATAATTAGCTTTGTCTCTACAGTAGGATGGGAGAAAGGGACAGTCCCAAAAGAAAAAAATCTTAAAGAATAAACAACCAGAAGCAGATTAGATTCTGGTTTGGACCACACATCTAAAAAAAAAAAAAAAAAAAAAAAAAAAAAAATTTTGAGATAAATGGGAAATATGAATATAATATATAGTGGTTATGGCTCCTTGATTAACATTTTCCCAATAGCTTGCCTTTTGGTTTTTAATACTTAAAAAAAAATTTAGGCAAACAGTTATTTCTCTCAACACAATATTTTTCAGGTGGTGTTTATATAGAACTTAATACAATAATTTTTTATAAAATGATGTGCAGGAAAGTCTTTGGTTACACTTCAATACAATTGGCGAAACATCAGTATCCAGTGTAGACATTTTGAGAAGCGCACCAGGCGCCTAGAAAGGGAATGTGTGCCAGAGAGGTTGCTGGAGTCACAAAAGGCACCACACATCATACTCATGGGACTATTCTCTGCCATCAGGGCCTTGTCTTGAATGTATCGCCACAGCACTGATTTTGTTTTGTTTTTGTTTTTGTTTTGGGCCCTCATTTTTTTTTTATCTAATGTTATAAACAAGTCCCCCAAAAGTTTAGAAAGTGCTGAAGAAAATTGTGGAGAATGAAGCAAAGCAAGAGTGAGGAAAGTAATTATAATGGCAAAGGGGATGTTACTGCATACAAGGCAACTGTTTGCAACTGTATTGTTTGGCAAACTAAAAGCCATTGTTAAACATACATTCCAACCTGATAGATTGTTACTTGTATAAAGACTACTGTGTTTTAGGAAAATGGTTGGTGGTTTTGAGTTGAAATGTAATGCATTATAATTTTTCCCATTTAAAATAATGAGAAATAGATTCCTAGTTAATATAGAACAAGGCAAAGAAGGTCACATTTTCTGGAACAAATTCATGCTGGTAAGTGGGGGATACCTGTAATTATTAACTTTGTTGGTTATGATAATACTATGAAGTGGTTCAGGGGTAGAATGTCTTGATACCCCCTTCCCCTCCTTTTATAGGTTGTCGTTTACTTTAAGATGCTTAAGCGTTTTATGTATATATAATTATAGGTTTTTAGGTTCACAGATTAACCAGATCAGCATCCTATTTTTAGGAATTTGTGAGTTAGGTAGTACTTATGTATAAACCTTTTATAGTGATTATGTTTGAAATTTGTAAATATTTAACTTTTAACTCTCTGTTTCCTATATATTTATAATTTAAAATTTTTGAATTCAGAAAATATCCACTTAAGAGGATTTTTTTTTTCCTGAGAGCTTTCAAGTTTGCTGCCTTTAGATCTGTTTGACTTACCATCTTTAAAGGAAAGGCTATAATGACAAAAGAAAGTATTCTAAAAATAAAACACAAACAACAGGTGTTATGGGCTAATTTGAGTAGAAGAGTTGGAGAAAGAAGAAGCTAGCTATTTAGAGAAATTGAAGCAAAATGAAAAATAGTAAAGTGAAAGTAGAGTATTAGAGACCAGAATATTGGAAAACTTCACTTCAAACATTAATGAAAAGAATGTTTGCTCTTTTCACCATCATGTAATCTCTTTCAGTACTTTTACCTACAATACACTTTATTAAATATTTATAAATACTGATCAATTTTTTTCTTAACTGCCATATGCTCCTTGAAGGACTGTGCTCCTTGAAGAAGTCATATATGTCATTCTCCCATGATTTTCAGACAGAGATCCCTCTCTAATTCACTTGAAGACCTGGGTCTGTTCTTTAAAGTAGAAAAGTGGAGTAGGTGACAAACTGTACCCTATACTTGTTACGTTGCCTCACATCATGTGGCTAGTCTGTAAGTGTCCAGTTGACTGATTGCTTGGTCACTAAAGAAAATTGAGAAATTGTGAGAAATAGTAAAATTAGGAAGAAGAAGATATAAAATCCAGAAAGGAAGTAATTTAATTTGTTATAAGCCAGGAGGAATTGATTATGTGAGAAGTAAAGAGAAAAGGATCCAGGTTAGCCGAAGACATAAAGGAGAATGAATACAAACTTGAAATGGATGAAAATTAAATAGGAACGAGTAGGAAGTATGTGTCTTCTGTAGTCTAAGAGGTGTTGAATGCCTGTGTCAGAACAATTAGCAAGATATGTTTAAACTTGGTTCAAGTCTTTTTTTACCCTGAGTTCGCTCTTTTTTTTTTTTTTTTATTTTAAAGAAATATATGGTGTGTGTTTGTTTCCTGTTGTCCCTTTGGCAACCTAGGTTTTTCACATAATTGTAAGATAATATGATAGTAAAAAGAAAAGGTGCTAATGCTTTTCTTTGTGGTTGGGGGGAATTATTCCAGGCATAGCCCTTTTGTACCTGCAGTTATACCGGGTCACAGGTGATCAGACCTATCTGCTGCGCTCCCTGGACTATGTGAAGAGAACACTCCGGAATCTGAATGGCCGCAGGGTCACCTTCCTCTGTGGAGATGCTGGGCCCCTTGCTGTAGGAGCTGTGGTATATCATAAACTCAAGAGTCATTGTGAGTCCCAGGAATACATCACCAAGTGAGTTTTTAAAACCGGAAATCTTTCCCAATTCTCAGTTGGAGTTTTTGCTATAGAAAGACATTCAGAAAGGAAATAATTTTTTTAATTCATCCAGTGTTGCAGGTCTCTCCAAGATGTAAAGAGGTATTATTAATCTTGAGCATAATGGTGGGATCATATGCTTCCTTTTTATCCTCACATGTGTTTGTCTTATTTCTTGTGGAAATAAACATGTTTCTTTGAATTACTTCTTTTCATTTTTACTAAAAGTAATTTTTGCTTGCTTGCTTTCATTGCATGAAAATTAGCTTACATGCCTTACAGCCACTATAATAACTAAATTAATCTTAGGGTCAACCTTCAAGTAACTGGTTAGATATGCTAATTGTGGAACAATTAAGGCATATTAGCTTTTATTGCTCCTATTGTTTGATATTTCTTCCTAAAGAAGCAGAAATCAGGGCTTACTCCCAGGGTCTGCTGGAGTCTGGCACATGCTAGTCTGTTGATGTATGCTGAAAGACAGAATGACTCAGGAGAATTCCCAAGCACTGGCTATATTTTAGTAGCATTTTAATATAGATTTAAATCACTTTCTTCTAATTCTGGATTTCAAAATGGAATGTCTTCTCTTACATGGTTTAGAACAGATATTAAGGTGGAAACTTTGAATGCAGAAATGTTTTGTTTTTAATTTTGACATCATCTGAGATAGGAAATAGTGAAATGGAGTTTTTATTATTGTTTTCCTTTATATATATTTTTTATTAAAATCATAAGTTTTAAATTAAACATAAATAATGGGTAATTCCTAAAGTGACTAGGTTACTCACTGTTTCAAGAGGAGGTGTTTTAGGCCTTCTCTGGGAAAACATTTTTTTTCTTGTTGGTTAGACTTTTGCAGCTCCAGAGAACCATCGTGTGCCAAGATTCAGACCTTCCTGATGAGCTGCTCTATGGACGGGCAGGTTATCTGTATGCTTTACTGTACCTGAACACAGAGATTGGGCCAGGCACCGTGTGTGAGTCAGCTATTGAAGAGGTATTGTGGGATTACTGACAATTTGAACCTCTCTTGACCGTATCTCATCTCTACCATTTGAACCTATCTGTTATCATAGAGTTATATTAGTGAGTGGACTCTACTTGTAGGTAAGATTAATTTTTAAAGCATCTTAAAAGGATTTAAAAGGAAAAAAAAAAAAACTCCTGTTTTCCTTTTTAAAAATCTATACTCTTCTTCAGGCTGTTTTGGTTTAGCTATTCTTGTTAGAACCTAACAGTAGCAGTTTCAAACAGAATTTTTCTCTTTCATGAGATGTCTGAACCAGTAGTAGTCCAGGAGAGTATGGCCAGGTCCCGGGTTCCTGTCATGTTCTACGATAGCCTCAGGGCGTGTCCTTATCTGCAAGACCAAAGCTAATTTAACCCCAGTCCAGAGCAAGGGGGAAAGAGCAAGTGGAGGATAAACACCTTCCTACCTAGAAGTGGCTCACATCATTTTTGCTCACATCCCTTTGCCAGCACTTGGTCAAATGGCTGTTTCCAGCAATCTTTAGCTAGAGTGCCAGATGCCCAGCTAAAACTTGAAGGTATGTTCCCAAAAGGGTGAAGGGGGGAATGGATATGGGGAAACAAATAGTGTCTCTGCCACATAGTGATTTCAGACAGGATAATCTTGTTTTGATCTAACTAAACCCATTACGCCACAACACATATTTCATCAGCCTTTGGTAAATAGAGTCAGTTCCTCCAGCCTTTCCAGGGAAATGTACTTACAGATCTTTTGGCGGAAACATTGCAGCTACAAAGCAACTAAGTGCCTAGAACAGTTTCTATCTTAATACAGAATACCCCAAAGAAACATTTTATAGTAAGTTTTTCCAGATTCTAGTAAACTATTTATAGGAAGAACTTTTGATTTCTTGGTGCGGTTTCTTAATATCTTTTTCTATTCTGAGATTGTCTTCTGATTTCTCTCTGCCTGCATTTATTAATTTATAAAAAAAAAGATAATTATGTTAGCTACTAACTACTTAACAATTTTTAGATTAAGCAATCAATATATAATTTATATATGAAGACCTGTTGTTAGTGTTAATCAGACTAAAATGGGATGCATGTAAGTTTCTTAGAGATATGCTGTCTCATTATCTCGATAGGTAGTCCAGGCTATTATTGAATCGGGTAAGACTCTATCGAGGGAAGAGAGAAAAACTGAGCGCTGTCCCCTGTTATATCAGTGGCACAGAAAGCAATATGTTGGAGCAGCCCATGGTATGGCTGGAATCTACTACATGTTAATGCAGGTAAGTAAGAATAATCTGAAATACTAATAAAGTAGCCATGTTACAATATATTAGATTAAATGTGAAATAGAAATTGAAGTTCTTTGTACAAAGCAAGCAGGCTGAATGAAATAAGACCCTACTTGGAATCATGGATGTTTGAGCACTGACTTATTAACCAAACCAGTGAACTCCTGAGACCAGATTCTGTATGCAGTTTTGTACCAAATTTGGTGTCTATTGCCCACATTTTCCTTCTGTCCGTCTTCTCCTGCTGAATGAAATAGAACTCTTTGAATGAGGGAAAACCTTTAGGGAGCAGAAAGAGCTTCTAGAGTCCAGGCGGAGCAAACTTTTTCCTATTCAGTTATCCCCAACTTGCTTTCAGTTCTGTCCCAAATTTTTAACAAGTTTATTGTTTTGGTTATGATCTTGTCCCTCATTTGTCCCTGATACCTACTGAATTCAGTACTGACTTCTGTCAGGCAGTGAGAGCCTCACTCTAAACATTACGTCAGCCTACACTTCCAGCCTACTGGCCTAGGCCCCCTTCCCTGCCATGTACACAGCCTACTGTATTTTTTTTTTAATTAAGTATTCCTTTATTCTGCCGTACCCATAACAGGATAGTTAACTTGTTCAAAATTACAAAGCTAGTAAGTCAAGGAGGATGGATTAGAATTTAGATCTCTTTGACTAAAAAGCCCATAGTCTTTTTTTTTACTTCAAATTCCATTTTTTTTAAGCTATTGCTACTCACAAGAGGGAAATAGGAATTTCATGTCTACATAGGACTAAAACCCCCTTTTCTGGTTACTAGTTGTCTTTGTATATTATTCTAGAAAGTAAAACACACATATATTCCAATTTGTAAATTTTCTTTATAGTACAGGCACATGTTTCCAAAATAACCAAAATTCCATACCTCATTTTAAAATAACATTGTTATTCTGGAAGGTTAGTAGATTTTGTATTTTAAGAGTGGCTTCGGAATCTTTTTTTTTTTTTTTTAATGATAATACCCTTAGGGAAAGCATAATTTGAGAACCACACCAATAAAACCATAACCTAATTTACATTCATGTGTGAAGTTAATTTTGTTAGGTGTTATGGGTTTTCTTTGAGAAAAATATAAATCATAAAGATTTCCACTCATCAGCTTTTAAACTGAAGAACACAGAAACACTGTTTAGTTAATATTATATTAAGAAGTTTCCATCAGTTTTCTTTTAGAGACCCGTAAGTGGCGGTGTGCTAGAGCTGGCTCACAAGAGCTGACTGTGTGCTTCCTGTCCTGCTCCACGTCACTGCAAGTTTAAAAAAAACACCTCTCTGAGGTCTCCACCATTCACTTCCATTTGGAAGGTTATCAGAGCAGCATGCACAAAAACTTTTAAAACATCACTTAAACAGAACTCCACCTTCACAATGGCAGAATGAAGACAGTTCTGCCCCTCCTTCTCTGGAACATCATCTGACCCAGAAACCTAAACTCTTTGATGAATTTAGGAGACATTTGACATCCCAAATTACAAATACAAAGACTGAAAGCAGGTGGAAGAATGGCAAATGACTAACAGGATGCAGGAAGGCCACACATAAGTGCCCAAAGAGGATGATGCTAGCAAGAAGCAGCCAGTTTGCTCTGCAGGACCCTAGAACTCAGGAATGTAAAGCACCGTGTACGATAGCAGGTGGCATCAGACATGTGTCTATATGGGCAATAGATCTGGCAGCAAGAGGGCTTCTTTGAAAATCTTCAGAAGGAGCATTTGGACCTCTGTCCATACCCCTACCCAATACAGTGAGGTGACTGTTCCTCCCCCCAATCCCTGCTGGAGCAAAAGAAAGTAGGTCTGGAGGAATTGAGCCAGCTCTTTTGATTGAAGAAAGTCAGGCATAGAGGAGAGTTGAAATGAAGCACAGAACTAAAACTAGGGGCTTGAATGAATGTCAGCTAGTAAATGGTGAGACCTCCTCTCCCCCACAGCCAGCCTCATCTCGCTACCCAGCTCTAGAATGCATAAAGCCTGTCATGTACACTTCCACCTCTTTGACATCCCAGTTGGTAACCCTGCTCCCACCACAGCTGGGGGATTGAAGAATCCTTTTTTGAAGAAACAACCAGTCCAAATAAAAGATTTATGGATATAGGCATTTGGAAGTTTCCAGTGAAAAAGCCAGCTGGCCATCTACTTACCCTAAAATGATTTCCACTATTTGACAAGCCCCACCTATGCATAGAGTACATGGAGAGCATTTTGTACCTCTTACTACTTCAGGCATGAATATGAACTGACAGCCAGAATCACCTGAAAGATAGGGACCTAAGCAAATAGAACAGGCAAACTCAGAGAAAACAAAGATAATATAGGAAGCGAAAGAAAACTTCACAGAAACTACAATTAATAATATCCTCAAGCTATTGTATCAAGAAACATTTGGAAAATAAAGTTATGAAAATTTAAATATGGTAGCTGAATTTTTTTTGAGAAGTTGTAGGTTTACAGAAAAGTCATGCATAAATGACTTTTAAAATACAGCATTCCCATGTACCATCCTATTAACACCTTGCATTGGTGTAGTATTTTTGTTATAATACATGGAAGAACATTTTTATAATTGTACTTTTAACTATAATGGTATTATTAACTATAGTTGTACCAGTTTGTATATATTATATCCCCCAGAAAAAGCCATGTTCTTTGATGCAATCTTGTGTGGGCAGATGTATCAGTGTTGATCAGAGTGTAATTCTTTGAGTGTTTCCATGGAGATGTGACCCACCCAACTGAGGGTGATGACTCTAATTGGATAATTTCCATGGAGGTGTGGTCCTGCCCATTCAGGGTGGATCTGAATTAGTTCACTAAGCACTATATAAGCTCAGACTGAAGGAATGAGCTTGCTACACCAAGAGGGACACTTTGAAGAAAGCATAGGAGCTGCAGATGAGAGACAGTTTGAAGATGGCTGTTGAAAGCAGACTCTTGCTCCAGAGAAGCTAAGAGAGGATAAATGCCCCAAGAGCAACCGAGAGTGGCATTTTGAAGAGGAGTTGCAGCCTAGAAAGGAACGTCCTGGGAGAAAGCCATTTTGAAACCAGAACTCTGGAGCAGACACCAGCCACGTGCCTTCCCAGCTAACAGAGGTTTTCCGGACACCATTGGCCATCCTCCAGTGGAGATACCTGATTGTTGATGCATTACCTTGAACACATGATGACTTTAAGACTGTAACTATGTAACCAAATAAACCCCCTTTTATAAAAGTCAATCCATTTCTGGTGTTTTGCATTCCGGCAGCATTAGCAAACTAGAACAATAGTCTATCACTTACTATAGGGTTCACTGTTTCTTTTGTACGGTCCTATAATTTTTTTTAATTTTTTATTCTAGTGACATATATACAGCCTAAAATTTCTCCTTTTAACCGTATTCACATACATAATTCAGTGCTGTTAATTACATTCACTGATGATACTGTGAACCCTTGATTGTACCCTTTAAATGGTTATCTGGTATGTGAATATACACAATAAAATTGCATTAAAATAAATAAAAATTTAAAAAAAATAAAACAATTGCATTCACAATGTTGTGCTACCATCACTACCATCCATTACCAAAACTTTACAGGCAACCCAATTAGAAACGCTGTACAACCAAAGCATTAACTCCCTATTCCCCAGCCCCACTCAGCCCCTGATAAGCTATACTCCAGATTCTGACTTTATGAGTTTACTTATTCTAAATATTTCATTATCAGTGAGATCATACAATAGTTGTCCTTCCGTGTCTTGCTGATTTCACTCAAGACGATGTCTTCAAGTTTCATTCAGGTTGTCACATGGATCAGAACTTCATTCCCTCTTATGGCTGAATAATATTCCATTATATGTATATACCACATTTTGTTTATCCATTTATCTGTTGATGAACACTGGTGTTGTTTCCATCTTTTGACAATTGTGAATAATGCCACTATGAACATCAGTGTGCAAATATCTGTTTGAGTTCTTGCTTTCAGTTCTTTGGGGTATATATCCATGTGGTAGTTTAAAGCTGTATGTACCCCAGAAGAACATGTTCTTAAATTTAATCCATTCCTGTTGGTGTGGACACATTGTAAATAAGATCTTTTGATGAGGCTATTCAGTTAAGGTGTGACTCACCTCATTCAGGATAGGTCTTAATCCTATTACTGGAGTCCTTTATAGGAGAATGCAATTCAGACAAAGAGAGAAATCCACAGGAAGCATGAAGTTGAAACAGAACCCAGAATAGAAGGAAGAGACCAGGAGATGCCGCCATGTACCTTGCCATGTGGCAGAGGAGCCAAGGATCGCCAGCAGCTGGTCTGGAGGAAGAAAGAATTACCTTGATGATGCCTTGATTTGGACATTTTCCGAGCCCTAAAACTATAAGCTAATAAATTTCTATTCTTTAGGCCAACCCGTTTCATGGTATTTGCTGGAGCAGCCTAAGAAACTAAAACAACCTAGAAGTGGGATTGCCAGTTCACATGGTAACTCTGTACTTAACTTTCAGAGGAACTGCCAACTGTCTTCCGTAGCAGCTGCACCATTTTACATTCCTACCAGCAATGAATGAGTGTCCCTATTTTTCCACATCCTCTCCAACAGATTAACAAGGGGGGAACCTACCTAACTCATTCTTTAAGGCCAACATCACCCTAATACCAAAGCCAGATAAAGATAATACAAGAAAAGAAAATTACAGACCAATTTCTCTTATGGATATAGATGCAAAAATCCTCAAGAAAATACTAGCAAATTGAATCCAACAACACATTAAGGGAATTAAACACCATGATCAAGTGGGATTTAGCCCAGGTGTGCAAGGGTGGTTCAACATAAAAAAAGCAATTGATGTAGTACACCACATTAACGGAATGAAGGAAAAAACTCCATTATTGTCTCAATTGTTGCAGAAAAAGCATTTGACAAAATCTAACATCCTTTCTTGATAAAAACACTTAGAAAAATAGGAATAGAAGGAAGCTTCCTCAATACGATAAAGGGTGTATATGAAAAACCCACTGCTAACATCATAGTCAATGGTGAAAGACTGAAAACTTTCCCTCTAAAATCTGGAACAAAGCAAGGATACTCCAGATTCTGAGTGTATGAGTTTGTGTATTCTAAGTATTTCATATTAGTGAGATCACACAATATATGTCCTTTTGTGTCTGGCTTATTTCACTCAACATGATGCCTCCATTGTTATTCAATGTTGTACTGGAATTCTAGCTGGAATAATTAGATCAAAAAAGAAATAAAAGGCATCCAAATTTGAAAGGAAAGGTAAAGCTTTCACTATTTGCAGATGACATGAAAAATCTTTTAAATTATGAATATATTTGGAAGATAAAGTCAAAGAAATCTCCCAGAAAGAAGACAGAAATAGACAATGGGAAAGGAAAAAATTTTTGAAGTTAGAAAATTAATCCAGGAGGTCCAACGTCTGACAAATAAGAGATCATAAAAGTGACAACAAAAAATGTGGGGAGGAAATTTTAAGAAAAATAATAAAAGAATATGTTCTAGAATAAAAGAACATGAATTGCCTTATTGAAAAGGTCTACCAAGTTTCTTCACAAGGAATGGGGAAAAAAATACACCAGGGCACATCTTTGTGAAAGCTTAAGATAGGGGATAAAGAGATAATTCTTAAAACCTCAGAGAGGAAAAAACAAGGTTAGAGATCAAAATGGCACTGGACTTTTCAACAGTTTCATTGAAGCTAAAAGATAAAGGGAAAATGCCTCCAAATTCTGAGTAAATATGATCCAAGTTCTGCTCAGAAAATTGTCAGTCACATATGGGATAGAGCAAAGGGAATTTCAAACACCACTGTCTAAAAGTTTACTTCCCCTACACCCTGTATCAGGTTTTATGTTATCTACCAAAACAAGGGATTATACTAAGAAAGAGGGAGACAGAAGACCCAAGGAAAAGAAGATCCAGTACAAGAGAAAGGAGAATGGACACCCCAGGAAGTCCTGGGACAGCAGTTGTACAGAAGACCTAGAAAATAACCGATTAAGATTGGAGTAAGAGAATAGAGATATCTCTCCAGAGAAACAAACAAACAAACAAACAAAAGTTAGGTTTGACTATGTGGAGAATTATATTGAGAGACTTTTTATGGAGCTGTTGGTAGATGTGAAAAAGCTTAGCCAGCAGTTCAGAGAAAATTAAACAAATGAAAAAGTGAGAAATTCAGGAAAAACTAAATGTTATAAAAGATATGTAATTTATTACATTCCTTATCTCAATAGCAAATGATATTTACATAGTGTAATAAAGAACAATGCATATGGGATGTAAACAACAATGGTGATACAGAATAAAATTCTCCAGGGAAGATTAAGAGAAGGAAAGTGTCCTCATCTGCCACAAGAGGAAATCCATAGACGATGTCAGAATTAGTAAATCAGGACAGAATCTTGTATGTATTATTTAGAAATATTATAAAGAAACAGTTTTAAAAAAACAAACAAAAAAACTCAGTTGTATCCTGGGAAGGAACACTTGTTTTTTGTGATAAGCTTTTTAATATTTTTTGACTTTTTAAACTCTGTTTTTGTATTTTTTTGGGTAAAAGTAATTTTAAAGTACCATTTTTCCTTATGCAGATATACTGCATGACCTGTGTGCCTATTCTTGTTTTTAAAAACTCGTGTATTTTCTAAATGTGTGCCAGAGAGAAATAACTGACAGTTTTTTTAATGAATAAATATTTTTAAAAGTTACTAAAATTGTTTCACTTCTGTGATGTTTGGAAACTCCAGTGTTCCTTAAATTATCTCTTTTCTTCATGCTTAACAAAGCTAACTTTTTGTTAAAGAAATGAGGTTTACATTTTATTTTATAGAAGAAAAAAGGAGTCATGTAGATTTTTATTAGCTTTAATAGAATAATAAAACTTTTAAAGCAATGTTTGGTTTGTCAATTATAATTTATATCACTTCTGGATATTTGCCACTAGAACCAAAAAAAATGAAGTCAATGGCCAGAGTCCAATTCTCGACCCGAGTTTCTCAATAATTCAGATTCGTGTGGGCTCTAAAATATATCATACTAAACGCATTTGATGATAGAGCTCTCCATTTGATTGTTACTGCCAAATTTTTCATGGAAACCTAAACAGTAATTTGAGACTCTTTCAATGTTATTATTTATTTATATCCTTTTTAAAATGATGTCTTAAGATCAGTATTCTTCAAATGTGCTTTTAGTCTAGTCCGTATAGTAAAACTTTACCTAACATGAATTTTAGTATAAATTTTAATATATAACATATAATGAGGGCGTTCAGTAGGTAATGGCTAATGGCTATTATTACACACAAATTATTGGATGAATGAGTGAAATGTGTATTTTTTTCTCATTTAATCCTACAACAATTTAGGAGTTACCCACAGTTATCCAAACTACAAAGTTAAGGGTACAGTCCTTCAGACTGTCAAGTGTGCCCAAGACTTCTGACCCCAACTGCAAGAAGTTAGGGTCTAACTACAAAATTAGAGGGGAGAGTCCACACAAGACCCCCCCTCACTTCTGACACCAACCACAAGTACAGGGGTATTCCCAGAACCACCTCAGGTTTGATAATCCTATAAAGACTCATAGAACTCACTGAGAACTATACACTCATAGTTATGGTTTATCACAGGGAAAGGATACGGATTAGAATGAGTCAAAGCAAGAGACGCATGGGGTAGTCTGTGAAGTTTCCAAATGCAAAGCTTCTGTTGTGCTCAGACACCTTACCCTTTTCAATTGATGTATGACCGTATGTACAGAGTATTGCCAATCCAGGAAGCTCACCTGGGCTTTGAAGTCCAGAGTTTTTATTGGGACAAGCATGTAATTGCTCAGGTGACTAAACTCAGTCTACAGGCCTCCTCCCTCCCCAGAAGTCATACTGGATCACCTGGCCCAAAGGGCCATACCATGAGTTATCTCATCAGCATAAACTACCATTTAGGTGTGTTCTGAGGGGATCACCGTGAAGATCAAAAACACTCCTACAACTCAGGAGTGTCCAGGGGTTTAGAGTTTACCTCCCAGGAGCTGGGACAAAAGCCAGATCCCTCCTTGGGCACAGCCAATTCTTTATTACACAGAATTAAATACTATTATTATCCCCATTTTAGAGATGAGAAAAACTGAGGATAAAGAATTTGCCTGTGGTGACAAAGCCAGTAAGGTACCCAGCTCTTCAGGTGAAAGACTACATGGGAAGAAACCAAGGGTTCATTAGCAAAACAGCAAAACAAAACCCTTCTTAAACCTAGGTTCATTCGAGAGTCCATCTAGTCTTCCTCACTACTCTATAGCATGATTTTACTTCAAGTGGATGGTCCTCCTTCATCAAAGAAAAGATGAATTATGTACATTTTAACACAAATGCATTTTTGAAATATTGAAGAGAGTTGACGCAAAAAAAGGGTCTCTGCCAAAGTCATAATTATCCAGCTATTTAAATTAATCTTGATTTCTGTTCCTTAGTATTCCAGGTAATTGAGGCTTTATATTAGCCACGATACAGTGATTTCAAGAACAAGTAAATTGAATTAAATGTTTTGTTTCTGTTTGTTTAAAGCCAGCAGCAAAAGTGGACCCAGAAACCTTGACAGAAATGGTGAAACCTAGTATTGATTATGTGCGCCATAAAAAATTCCGATCTGGAAATTATCCGTCATCATTAAGCAATGAAACAGATAGATTGGTCCATTGGTGCCATGGTGCCCCAGGAGTTATCCATATGCTCATGCAAGCATACAAGGTCAGTATTTCCATCTGTCTATCAGGTGCCAATGTTCAGCATCAGGTTTTCAGTTTGATTTTGGTAAGCACAAACTAAAAACCTTTTAGAATTAATGTTTTTACCAAGTAAATTGAAAGTCTCTTTATTTCACTATTTATAGCCACTGCAGTTGATGCTGCAGGTGTGTATATGTGTGTATGTGTGTTTTAACAGAGATTATATGCATGTGTTAAAGAAAACCTAGATGACAGTACAGCAATGATTTTCATTCTAATGATTATGAGTATCAAGTCGAGTGGTAGGAAGTACTATAACTATATCCTTTTTTATTTTATTTTTTTTTCTCAAATAAACCTTTATTGCTGGATTTTTATTATTCAGGAACTGTTAAATTTTAATTTAAAATGGTAATAAATTTTAAATTTGTATAATTAATAATCTCTTGATTTCTTTCCTGGACTAAGATTTATCATGTAAGTGGAAAGCAAGCAATGCTGCTTTTGCAGTCTGATTTTTCACTTAGTGCATCTTTGTTTGCAGTACCTGATATTAGGGATTATTGTTCATATACCAATAAAAACAAGCAACTGTGCTGCCCACAACTGTTCTATTTTATACAGTGTTTTGGCATGGTCTCTTAGGCTTGGAGAAATAGATGGAATTAACACAACAGAATTCATATTTCTATCTGATAATAATAAAAGAATTGCTATCCAAATCAAATTTGTTTCCCTTTGTAACATTATTCAGAAAAATTGTGGGGACTTATCTATCACAACTTAGGCTGATTTCTCAGAATTTTTGACATACATTTTCATATACCACCACCACCAAAAATACTCAAATAATATAATAATCAGATATGCAAAAAAAATAACTAGGAATGTTGAGATATTTGATGAGAGTGAAGCACCATGAAATATACTCCTTGAAAGTCAAAAGACCATAATGATTCATCTTCTTAACAATACTCCAGCTTTTAAATTAAAACCCTTAATTCTCTTCAGACCACCGCCTCCCCCTATTTAGTGCTCTAGAGCAATTGCTGTAACCTCAGTGATTTGGAGATGCGTCCCTAATAACATAAATACAGAACAACAATATCTGATCATAATATTGGTGGTAAAAACAGGAATCCTTTGATATTCAAATCAGGTGTACAACTTTTTTAAAAATTGCTTCTGTTTGTCAAAAGCACAAAACCCTTTCACTTAAAGAGGATCAGCTCTAGCAGCTGGGAGCTCCTGGTGTCCCGTAAGCCCTGCTGATGGGAGTCATTCTCGCCCACTTCAACAGCTGAGCCCTGTGGGCAGTGAGCAGGTAACAGGCACCAGGGCTTCCCTGGGGACCCTTCATCCTGGCAGTGGCATTTCCATTAGCCCTGCTGGCTGCTACCGTCTGTTTCTACCACAGCTGGGACTTCTGGGGAGCAAGCACAGCAGGGCTCTGCTGCCCATGGCCACAGAGGACCAGGCTGCCCACACCCGGAGGGGCTTCTGCTCAGAACACCATGTGAACGCCTCTCCCTGCCCCTGCTGCCAACACAGAAATTTCTGTCTCATAGGAAGCACAGAGCCAGAGATGTTGCAATCACGGACTTATTCATGAAAACTTAGTTCTACCCTCTTCATTAAGATTCTCAAACATAAGGAAGGCAAGGAATATCACTGTCTTCTGTGGATAGGGAGGTATCAAGGGTAACTTGAGAAAGCATTTCATTTTATAATTGAGGGTAAAAATATGCCTTCATAGAGTGAACCACAGAAAAGAAGTCTGAACTAAACCTTCCTGCTTGGTGGGAATAAGTAAATGATGAGCTGTATCTTCTGCACGTCTGTCTTTTTGTCAGTGAGTAGAGTATGAAATTTGTGTTTGGTCAGAGGGGTCAGGGGGTCATAAAAGCTAGAGAAACATAGCTCTAGACTATATTTTCTCTCAAGTGTTTGTTAATTTAAATTAAAAGAGTCTACATTCATTGAAGCCATCACTAAAAATTAAGGAAGAAATATTTGTATCGTATGCCATTATAAGCTTTCAGCATTTCTCATCCTGGCATGTAAAGTTTGCTTAGAAAGACAAGCAAATACTATGAGGTTTTCACGTCTTTCAAAAAATAATATCCTTCCCAAATAAAACCATAAATTGAGTCCAGATGCACAAAATGTGTTTTTCCTTCCTGTAGATGCTAATTGTTTCAGTATTTAGCTAGACTATATTCTTCTCTGTAGGAGCATGTATTACTTGTTAGTTAAAATGATATTTTAGATGGTCTTGGAAAATGTCACGGTTTTAACAATGTTCTTTGCTGTATTAGGCATTTTATTAATTGCAAATAATTTTATAACAAATTTCATTTGTGGACACCATAGCTGGAAGCTATTTTGATGAGGAGTTACAGTCAGCTCTTGATTATTTGGCAGTAAATTATGGGTAATTGTAGCAAATTTTGACTTCTGCTAATCATACATTTTGTGCCCTAGGGCATTATAGTTCAGCCACTATAAACAGGTGTCAATATTGGTCAAAGGAAATTGTATGTAGAAGGGTAAATATGATGCCCAAGAAAACCATATAAGGCATTCCAAAGTGAAGTTGATGTAATCCTTTGATTCAGTACTCAATAAATAACTGTACTATCTCACTCTGTCCCCACACACCTCCTCCAAAAATCTCAGAATAAAACTGTTAGAAATGCTTACTGGGGTCCAACTTTTGTCTATACATTAGAAAATGTTTTCATATAAATTATGCTCCAAAAGTTAGTCGTGAATTGGTTATTTACTGCACTATTTTGATTTCTCTAGCTTTATTTTCAGTTTTGTAGTCAAGTATTTTAATACCTCCAATTTTGTTTTTTTCTTTTTTAAGATCACTTTGCATAGTCTAGTCCTTTAAATTCCCATATAACTTTTGGAATCAGCTTGTCAGCTTCTACGAAAGAAGCCTGTTGGGATTATGAGTGGGATTGCATTGAATCTATAGATCAATTTGGGTAAAATGGGCATCTTAATAACATTGACTTTTCCCATCCACAAATATGATCTGTCTTTCCATTTATTTATATCTTCTTTAATTGCTCTCAGGAATGTTTTGTAGTTTTTAATGTGCAGGTCTTGCACATCTTTTATTAAATATATTCCTGGAGGTTTTCTTTCATTTTCCATTTGCTCATTGCCAGTATATAGAAATACAATTGATTTTTGCATATTGGCCTTATATCCTGCAACCTTGTTAAATTCACATATTAGTTCTAGTAGCTTTTTTTTTTTTTTTTAGTTTTTATTTTGAAATAATTTCAAACATACAGGAAAGTTGCAAATACAATACAAACCCCATACAGAGAACTCCAACACCCTCCCACCCCCAGATATCCATATCTACCAATTTTACATTTTGCTACCTTTGCAGTACCTTTCTTTCTCTTTCCTTCCTTCCTTCCTCTCTCCCTCCCTCCCCCCCTTTCTTTCAACTATATCTTTTATCTTTCTGTCAATTATCTATCTACCCATTTATCATCATCTGAACATTTGAGAGCAGGTTGCATATATCATACTCCTTGAACTCGTAACACTTCCATGTACATTTCCTATGAACAAGGATATTCACTTATGTCATTAACTTAACTGCAGTTAATTCAAGAAAATTAATATGGATATAAAGCTTAAATTCTGTGTTCCAGTTTTTCCTAATGCCCCCTTTGAGCTTTTCTCTTCCATTCTTAGATCCACTCCAGTATCATATATTGCGTTGATTGTCATTAGCTCTTAACTTTTTTTTTAAATTAGCTATATCAAAAAAAATTTTTTAAAAGGTGTGCAATTAAAAAAAACATTTCAAACAAACCATAACAAGGGAGTAGGAAAAAGCAACTAACCTAACATAACTACTTTACTTCCAACATGTTCCTGCTCTGCCCCAAGAAAATAACCTAATATAGCAACGTTTCTGTGAATTGTTCCTATCATACCCATCAGAAATTAACAAACCATAGTCATTCCTGGGCAATCCCAGAATGTTAAATTTACCCACGATAGCTTATCTGTTCTTATTGGACTATCGTTCCCCCTTCATTAATTGCTGTCTATCGCTAGTTCCCCTACATTCTACATTATAAACCATTTATTTTAGGAGTGTGTTGTTAAAACTCCAGGTGTTTGTGAATTTTCTAAATCTCTGATGGTTGTTGACTTCTAATTGTATTTTATTGTGGTCAGAGAATGTGCTTTGAATAATTTCAATTTTTTAAATTTATTGAGGCTTGTTTTATGTCCCAGCATATGGTCTATTCTGGAGAAAGTTCCATGATCACTAGAGAAGAATGTGTGTCCTGTTGATTTGGGATGTGATGTTCTATATAAGTCTGTTAAATCAAATTCATTTATCAGATTGTTTAGGTTTTCGTTTTCCTTATTGATCTTCTGTCTGGTTGATCTATCTATAGGAGAGACTGATGTGTTAAAGTCTCCCACAATTATTGTGGAAACATCCATTGCATCCTTTAGTTTTGCCAGTGTTTGTCTCATGTATTTTGTGGCACCATGATTGGGTGCATAAATGTTTATGATTGTTATTCCTTCTTGTTGAATTGCCCCTTTTATTAATATGTAGTGACTTTCTTTGTCTCTCATAACATCCTTGCATTTAAAGCCTATTTTATCTGAGATTAATATTGCTACTCCTGCTTTCTTTTGGCTGTAGCTTGCATGAAATATTTTTTCCATCCTTTCACTTTCAGTTTCTTTGTGCCCTGTGTCTAAGATGAGTCTTTTATATGCAACATATTGATGATTCATATTTTTTGATCCATTCTGCCAATCTCTCTCTTTTATTTGGGGAGTTTAATCCATTTGCTTTCAGTGTTATTACTGTGAAGGCATTTCTTGAATCAGCCATCCTGTCCTTTGGTTTATGTTTGTCAGATATATTTTTTGCCTCTCTCTCTTATTGTCCTTTATTGAACCAATATTGAATCTCTTTAGTACTGAACCTTTCTCCATATCTCTCCTTTCTTTGTTTCTCTGTCAGTAGGGCTCCCTTTAGTATCTGAAGTAGGGCAGGACTTTTATTAGCAAAATCTCTCAGCATTTGTTTGTCTGTGAAAAATTTAAGCTCTCCCTCAAATTTTTTTTTTTTAAGTTTTACTTGTTTTACTTGAAGTTTTATTGAGAAAAAAACTATAGAAGTAACAGAAATTCATTCTTAGTGTAAGAAATTAAACAATACAGGAATATTCAGAATAAAACAGAACCTCCCCTTCAACCATGAATTTTCAACCTCATACTCCTACTAACAGTAATAATCATTGACAATTTGGAATTATCTTTCCATTCCTTTTCAATGTTTTCTATCCATAAATATGTACATATAGAGAGAGAGATACACTATATGATCAGATTTTTTTACATAAATGAGATTACGATGTAATGATATTAAGCTTTTTCAATTATATATATATATACCTATCACATTTTTTTGGGGGGGGTTCATTTTTTTTTCTTCATATATATATATATATATATATATATATATATATATATATACACATACATATTTTTTTTAAATCTTCATTTTATTGAGATATATTCACGTACCACGCAGTCATACAAAACAAATCGTACTTTCAGTTGTTTACAGTACCATTACATAGTGATACATTCATCACCCAAATCAATCCCTGACACCTTCATTAGCACACACACAAAAATAACAAGAATAATAATTAGAGTGAAAAAGAGCAATTGAAGTAAAAAAGAACACTGGGTACCTTTGTCTGTTTGTTTCCTTCCCCTATTTTTCTACTCATCCATCCATAAACTAGACAAAGTGGAGTGTGGTCCTTATGGCTTTCCCAATCCCATTGTCACCCCTCATAAGCTACATTTTTATACAACTGTCTTCGAGATTCATGGGTTCTGGGTTGTAGTTTGATAGTTTCAGGTATCCACCACCAGCTACCCCAATTCTTTAGAACCTAAAAAGGGTTGTCTAAAGTGTGCATAAGAGTGCCCACCAAAGTGACCTCTCGGCTCCTTTTGGAATCTCTCTGCCACTGAAGCTTATTTCATTTCCTTTCACATCCCCCTTTTGGTCAAGAAGATGTTCTCTGTCCCATGATGCCAGGTCTACATTCCTCCCCGGGAGTCATATTCTACGTTGCCAGGGAGATTCACTCCCTTGGGTGTCTGATCCCACGTAGCGGGGAGGGCAGTGATTTCACCTTTCAAGTTGGCTTAGCTAGAGAGACAGGGCCACATCTGAGCAACAAAGAGGCATTCGGGAGGAGGCTCTTAGGCACAACCATAGGGAGGCCTAGCCTCTCCTTTGCAGCAACCGTCTTCCCAAGGGTAAAACCTGTGGTAGAGGGCTCAACCCATCAAACCACCAGTCCCCTATGTCTGTGGTCATGTTAGCAACCATGGAGGTGGGGTAGGCGAATACCCCTGCATTCTCCACAGGCTCCTCAAGGGGGCACTACATCTTTTTTTTTTTCCTTGTTTTTCTTTTTTTTTTTTTTTTTTTTAACTTTCCCTTCTTTTTTAAATCAACTGTATGAAAAAAAAGTTAAAAAGAAAACAGACATACAATAAAAGAACATTTCAAAGGACCATAACAAGGGAGTAAGAAAAAGACAACTAACCTAAGATAACTGCTTAACTTCCAACATGTTCCTACTTTACCCCAAGAAAGTTACCTAATATAGCAACATTTCTGTGAACTTGTTCCTACTACATCCATCAGAAATTAACAGACCATAGTCATTCCTGGGCATCCCCAGAACATTAAATAGCTTATCTGTTCTTCTTGGATTATTGTTCCCCCTTCCTTAATTGCTCTCTACTGCTAGTTCCCCTACATTCTACATTATAAACCATTTGCTTTACATTTTTCAGAGTTCACATTAGTGGTAGCATATAATATTTCTCTTTTTGTGCCTGGCTTATTTCGCTCAGCATTATGTCTTCAAGGTTCATCCATGTTGTCATATGTTTCACGAGATCGTTCCTTCTTACTGCCGTGTAGTATTCCATCGTGTGTATATACCACATTTTATTTATCCACTCATCTGTTGAAGGACATTTGGGTTGTTTCCATCTCTTGGCAATTGTGAATAATGCTGCTATGAACATTGGCGTGCAGATATCTGTTCGTGTCACTGCTTTCCAATCTTCCGGGTATATACCGAGAAGTGCAATCGCTGGATCGAATGGTAACTCTATATCTAGTTTTCTAAGGAACTGCCAGACTGACTTCCAGAGTGGCTGAACCATTATACAGGCCCACCAACAATGAATAAGAGTTCCAATTTGTCCACATCCCCTCCAGCATTTGTAGTTTCCTGTTTGTTTAATGGCAGCCATTCTAACCGGTGTTAGATGGTATCTCATTGTGGTCTTAATTTGCATCTCTCTAATAGCTAGTGAAGCTGAACATTTTTTTCATGTGTTTCTTGGCCATTTGTATTTCCTCTTCAGAGAACTGTCTTTTCATATCTTTTGCCCATTTTATAATTGGGCTGTCTGTACTATTGTCATTGAGTTGTAGGATTTCTTTATATATGCAAGATATCAGTCTTGTCAGATACATGGTTTCCAAAAATTTTTTCCCATTGAGTTGGCTGCCTCTTTACCTTTTTGAGAAATTCCTTTGAGGTGCAAAAACTTCTAAGCTTGAGGAGTTCCCATTTATCTATTTTCTCTTTTGTTGCTTGTGCTTTGGGTGTAAAGTCTAGGAAGTGGCCGCCTAATACAAGGTCTTGAAGATGTTTTCCTACATTATCTTCTAGGAGTTTTATGGTACTTTCTTTTATATTGAGATCTTTGGTCCATTTTGAGTTAATTTTTGTGTAGGGGGTGAGGTAGGGGTCGTCTTTCATTCTTTTGGATATGGATATCCAACTCTCCCAGCCCCATTTGTTGAAAAGACCATTATGACTCAGTTCGGTGACTTTGGGGGCCTTATCAAAGATCAGTCGGGCATAGATCTGAGGGTCTATCTCTGAATTCTCAATTCGATTCCATTGATCTATATGTCTATCTTTGTGCCAGTACCATGCTGTTTTGGCAACTGTGGCTTTATAATAAGCTTCAAAGTCAGGGAGTGTAAGTCCTCCCACTTCGTTTTTCTTTTTTAGAGTGTCTTTAGCAATTTGAGGCATCTTCCCTTTCCAAATAAATTTGATAACTAGCTTTTCCAAGTCTGCAAAGTAGGTTGTTGGAATTTTGATTGGGATTGCATTGAATCTGTAGATGAGTTTGGGTAGAATTGACGTCTTAATGACATTTAGTCTTCCTATCCATGAACATGGAATATTTTTCCATCTTTTAAGGTCCCCTTCTATTTCTTTTAGTAGAGTTATGTAGTTTTCTTTGTATAGGTCTTTTACATCTTTGGTTAAGTTTATTCCTAGGTACTTGATTTTTTTAGTTGCTATTGAAAATGGTATCTTTTTCTTGAGTGTCTCTTCTGTTTGTTCATTTCTAGCATATAGAAACATTACTGACTTATGTGCATTAACTTTGTATCCCGCTACTTTGCTAAATTTGTTTATTAGCTCTAGTAGCTGTATCGTCGATTTCTCAGGGTTTTCTAGATATAAGATCATATCATCTGCAAACAATGACAGTTTTACTTCTTCTTTTCCAATTTGGATGCCATTTATTTCTTTGTCATGCCGGGTTGCCCTGGCTAGCACTTCCAGCACAATGTTGAATAACAGTGGTGACAGCGGGCATCCTTGTCTTGTTCCTGATCTTAGAGGGAAGGCTTTCAGTCTCTCACCATTGAGTACTATGCTGGCTGTGGGTTTTTCATATATGCTCTTTATCATGTTGAGGAAGTTTCCTTCAATTCCTACCTTTTGAAGTGTTTTTATCAAAAATGGATGTTGGATTTTGTCAAATGCTTTTTCAGCATCTATTGAGATGATCAATTGATTTTTCCCTTTTGACTTGTTAATGTGTTGCAGTACATTGATTGATTTTCTTATGTTGAACCATCCTTGCATGCCTGGAATGAACCCCACTTGGTCATGGTGTATGATTTTTTTTAATGTGTCTTTGGATTCGATTTGCAAGTATTTTGTTGAGGATTTTTGCATCTATATTGATTAGGGAGATTGGCCGGTAGTTTTCCTTTTTTGTAGCATCTTTGCCTGGTTTTGGTATTAGATTGATGTTAGCGTTATAAAATGAGTTAGGTAGTGTTCCATTTTCTTCAATGTTTTGAAAGAGTTTGAGTAAGATTGGTGTCAGTTCTTTCTGGAAAGTTTGGTAGAATTCCCCTGTGAAGCCATCTGGCCCTGGGCATTTATTTGTGGGAAGATTTTTGATGACTGATTGGATCTCTTTGGTTGTGATGGGTTGGTTGAGGTCTTCTATTTCTTCTCTGGTCAGTCTAGGTTGTTCATATGTTTCCAGGAAACTGTCCATTTCCTCTACATTCTCCAGTTTGTTGCCATACAGTTGTTCATAGTATCCTCTTATAATTTTTTTAATTTCTTCAGGATCTGCAGTTATGTCACCTTTTTCATTCATTATTTTGTTTATATGGGTCTTCTCTCTTTTTGATTTTGTCAGTCTAGCTAGGGGCTTGTCAATCTTGTTGATCTTCTCAAAGAACCAACTTTTGGTGATATTTATCCTCTCTATTGTTTTTTTGTTCTCTATGTCATTTATTTCTGCTTTAATTCTTGTTATTTCTTTTCTTCTACTTGGTTTAGGATTGGTTTGCTGTTCATTTTCTAGCTTCTTCAGTTGATCCATTACTTCTTTGATTTTGGCTCTTTCTTCCTTTTTAATATATGCATTTAGTGCTGTAAATTTCCCCCTTAGCACTGCTTTTGCTGCATCCCATAGGTTTTGGTATGTTGTGTTCTCATTTTCATTCGTCTCTATATATTTAGCAATTTCTCTTGCTATTTCTTCTTTAACCCACTGCTTGTTTAGGAGTGTGTTGTTTAACCTCCAGGTATTTGTGAATTTTCTAAGTCTCTGATGGTTATTGACTTCTAATTGTATTCCATTGTGGTCAGAGAATGTGCTTTGAATAATTTCAATCTTTTTAAATTTATTGAGGCTTGTTTTATGTCCCAGCATATGATCTATTCTGGAGAAAGTTCCATGAGCACTAGAAAAGTATGTGTATCCTGGTGATTTGGGATGTAATGTTCTGTATATGTCTGTTAAATCTAATTCATTTATCAGATTGTTTAGGTTTTCAATTTCCTTATTGGTCTTCTGTCTGGTTGATCTATCTATAGGAGAGAGTGATGTGTTGAAGTCTCCCACAATTATTGTGGAAACATCAATTGCTTTCTTTAGTTTTGCCAGTGTTTCTCTCATGTATTTTGTGGCACCTTGATTGGGTGCATAGACATTTACGATTGTTATTTCTTCTTGCTGAATTGCCCCTTTTATTAGTATGTAGTGGCCTTCTTTGTCTCTCAAAACATCCCTGCATTTGAAGTCTATTTTATCTGAGATTAATATTGGTACACCTGCTTTCTTTTGGCTGTAGCTTGCATGAAATATTTTTTTCAATCCTTTCACTTTCAGTTTCTTTGTGTCCCTGTGTCTAAGATGAGTCTCTTGTATGCAACATATTGATGGTTCATTTTTTTTGATCCTTTCTGCGAATCTATATCTTTTAATTGAGGAGTTTAATCGATTTACATTCAACGTTATAACCGTGAAGGCATTTCTTGAATCAGCCATCTTATCCTTTGGTTTATGTTTGTCATATTTTTCCCCTCTGTCTATTAATATCCTTTATTTTACCCATACCGAATCTCTTTAGTACTGAACCTTTCTCCAAGTCTCTCTGTCCTTTCTTTGTTTCTCTGTTTGTAGGGCTCCCTTTAGTATCTCCAGTAGGGCAGGTCTCTTGTTAGCAAATTCTCTCAGCATTTGTTTGTCTGTGAAAAATTTAAGCTCTCCCTCAAATTTGAAGGAGAGCTTTGCTGGATAAAGTATTCTTGGCTGGAAATTTTTCTCACTCAGAATTTTAAATATATCGTGCCACTGCCTTCTCGCCTCCATGGTAGCTGCTGAGTAGTCACTACTTAGTCTTATGCTGTTTCCTTTGTATGTGGTGAATTGCTTTTCTCTTGCTGTTTTCAGAACTTGCTCCTTCTCTTCTGTGTTTGACAGTGTGATCAGTATATGTCTCGGAGTGGGTTTATTTGGATTTATTCTATTTGGGGTTCGCTGAGCATTTATGATTTGTGTATTTATGTTGTTTAGAAGATTTGGGAAGTTTTCCCCAACAATTTTTTTGAATACTCTTCCTAGACCTTTACCCTTTTCTTCCCCTTCTGGGACACCAGTGAGTCTTATATTTGGACGTTTCATATCATCTATCATATCCCTGAGGTCCATATCGATTTTTTCAATTTTTTTCCCCATTCTTTCTTTTATGCTTTCATTTTCCATTCTGTCATCTTCGAGGTCACTGTTTCGTTGTTCAACTTCCTTTAGTCTTGTACTATGAGTGTCCAGAATCTTTTTAATTTGGTCAACAGTTTCTTTAATTTCCATAAGATCATCCATTTTTTTATTTAGTCTTGCAATGTCTTCTTTATGCTCTTCTAGGGTCTTCTTGATTTCCTTTGTCTCCCGTACTATGGTCTCATTGTTCATCTTTAGTTCTTTGAGTAGCTGCTCTAGGTGCTGTGTCTCTTCTGATCTTTTGATTTGGGTGCTTGGGCTTGGGTTATCCATATCGTCTGGTTTTTTCATATGCTTTATAATTTTCTGTTGTTTTTGGCCTCGTGGCATTTGCTGAACTTGATAGGGTTCTTTTAGGATTAGTAGACCAATTGAAGTCCTTATCTCTAATTTATCAGATCTACAGCTTCGTGGAGTACACTTTCTCTAACTAACCAGCAGGTGGCGTCCACGAGCCACCTGTTCTCCACAAGCCAGTTCTCCCCTGCTTAGCCTTTTTGGTGAGTGGGGGAGTGAGTCTTGTGGGGTCCAATTGGTGTACCAAGCTTGCATGTGTAGTTGGTGTTGCCTGCCCTGTATATGGGGCGTGTTTCTGGGCAGTCAGGGAGGGGGGGGGTGGCTCTAACAATCAAATCTCCCTGGTGATCCTAGAGTTTTAAAGCTGCTGCTATAGTCTAATCCTTCAGTTCAGTCCTGCCACAGTTTGTCTCTGCCAGTGACCCACAAGTCCTTGGTATTGGCGTATGGCTCCTGAGACTTGCAAGTGGGTCCCTCTTCCAGGCCGTGCACCCCGGGTCCTCTGTTGAGGGATGACTGTGCTATGTCACAGGTGAGTGCCGTCCCCCCAGGGCAGTTCTGGGCTGCTGGGCTGTGTAGGGTGGCTCCCAGTCTGCTGAAATGATGGCTGAATGGGGCTTTGTTAATTCACACTGCTCTACCTTCCCAACTCTGGGACAATCAGCTGAGGTTGCAGGGAAGGCTAATGTCCACGCCCAGTTCTGTGGTGTGTGCCTGTTATTTGAAGCACTTCCGTCACACTGGGTTGTCTGGGGCAGTTCTCGGCTATGGGGCTGGCGATGAGCAGGAGTGTTTTCTGTCCACCAGGATGATGGCTGTGAGCGGACACCCCCCTTTTCTTGGGAAGTTGTGGTGTTTAGTGAATTTTCTTAGCCACTGGATTATTGCGTTTTGTCTCAGAGCACTCCTAGTTCTGCTCTTGACTTGACCTGCAAATTGCAAGTCTTTGAAGCTTTCTGTATTGGGCTTCTTAGAGTAATTGTTTTAGAAAAAGAAAAAAGGATTAAAAAAAAAAAAAAAAAAAAGGGCCCTCCTCAGAGATCTAATGGGTTATTGAAATGCTAAGAGACAAAGCAACCAGGGCCATTAAGGAAAGGTCCACAGGGCAGAGAGATCAGCTTTTCTTCGGGATTTGCATATGCGCCTCAGGGCCTGAGCTCGGGCCTGAGCTCTGCCCTTCCCCTTTCTATGTTCAGCAGAACTCCAAAAATCCTCCGCTTTTATTTTGGGGTTTTTCGTGTTGTTTTTTTTCTATGCCTGTCTCCTCTCTGCTGGGCTGGCTGCTCTCAGATTCTCTGGTGTCTGGTCTCCATGTATCCATGGTTGGAGTTTGGATCAGCAGAATGAGTTTCCGATAAGGGCTGCCACTGCAGTTCTCCCTTCTCCTTCCCCGAGCTGACAGCCCCTCCTCCCCCGGGACTGAGCCTGGCAGGGAGGGGCGCGGGTCCCCTGGCCGCAAAAACTTACAGATTTCGCTGATCTCAGCAGTTCCACGTTTTCATGAGTGTTGTATGAAGTATGCCCAAAGTCAGATTGCTCTGTGGTGTCCAGTCCACGCAGTTCCTGGCTTTCTACCTACTTTCCTGGAGGAGTAACTAAAACATACAGCTCACCAGTCTGCCATCTTGCCCCGCCTCCTCTCCCTCAAATTTGAAGGAGAGCTTTGCTGGATGAAGTATTCTTGGTTGGAAATTTTTCTCTTTAATCTTTTGAATTTTTTTCTCCTTTATTTTGTTAATATGATTTATTTACATTGTTGATTGTGTTGAAGGTTAAGCCAATCTTTCATTCCTGAGAGAAACCTCACTTGGTTATGAATTTTATATATATATATATATTTCTAGATTCAGTTTGCTAATATTTTGCTAAATATTTTTATGTCTCTATTAGTTTGTAATTTTCTTTTCTTATAGCATATTTGCCTGGTTTTGGTATCAGGCACATACAATGAGTTGGTAAATGTTTCCTCCTTTTCTGTTTTCTGAAAGGTTTTCTGCAAGATTGATGCCATTTCTTGATTAAATATTTGATAAATTCACCAGTGAAACCTTCTGGATATGGAGTTTTCCTTGTGGGAGAGTTTTAATTACAAATTCAATTTTAATTACGAATTCATTTTGTGCCAGTTTTGTTAATTATATTTTTCAATACATTTTTCCATTTCACCTAAATTGCCAAATTTATGGCACAGTGTTGTCATAATATCCCTTTATTAGCCTTTTCATGTCAGTAGGGTCTATAGCGATAGCCTCTTTTTCGTTCTTGATATTAGTAACTTGCGTTCTCTTTCTGTCTCTTTTCTTATTTGCCAATTTAGCTAAGTATTTACCAGTTTTGTTGATTTTTCCAAGAACCAGCTTTTGGCTTTGTTAATTTTCTCTGGATTTTGTCTACTTTCTATTTCATTGATTTTGTTGTTATTCTCTTTAATCCTTTTCTTTACTTTGAGTTTACTTTGCTCTTCTTTTTCTAACTTTTAAAGCGTTTAAATCAACTTTTTAGGACGTTGATTTTATACCTGTCTTTTTTCCTAATACAAGAATTTAAAGCTTTACATTTCCCTCTAAGTTCTGCTTTAGCTCCGACTGCATTGTCATTTAGTTTCAAATATTTTTGAGTGTCTCTTGTGATTTCTCTTTTGATCCATGGGTTATTTAGTAGTATTTTATTTGAGAATTTTCTAAGTATCTTATCCTTAGCAATTTTTTATTTAATTCCGTTGTCATCAGAAAACATTCTTTATATCTTTTTGAAATTCACTGAGACTATTTTATGGCCCAGCATTTAGTCTGTCTTGGTGAATGTACAATGTGTATATGAATAGAGTGTATATTCCATGGTTGTTGGGTGTAATGTCTGTATCAGGTAGGTCAGATGTTTGTTCAGATATTCTACAACAGGGATCAGCAAATTTTTCTTAAAGGGCCAAATAATAAAATACTTTAACCCTGTGGGCCATAAGGTCTCTGTTGCAATGACTCAGCTCTGCTGTTGTAGCATGAAAGCATCCACTGACCATATGTAAATGATTACACATGCCTGTGTTTCAGTAAAACTTAATTTGTAAAAACTGACTGTGTGGGATTGTAGCTTTTGACCCCTATGTTACATCCTCTGGATTTGTTTGGTCTAGTTCTCTTAATTACAGAGGGGTAGGAAAAGTGGAGGAGAGATGTTACAATCTCCCAACTATTGTGGATTTACTTCTCTTTAATTTCTTCAGTTTTTGCTGTATGTATTGTAAAGCCCTGTCATGAGACATATATGCATTTATTATTATTAATATATTTCCTAACAAGTTGACTCTTATATCATTATAAAATGTTACTCTTTATCTCTGGTAACATTCTCTGTCTTGAAGTCTACTTTATTTGATATTTATATAGCCACTCCAGCTTTTTTATACTTACTGTTTGCATGAAACATCTTTTTCCATCTTTTGCTTTTTAACCTACTTGTGTCTTTAGTGTCTGGGGTCTAACAATCTCAGACTTTTAATTGCAATGTTTAATCTGTGTTTATTTAATGTAACTACTGATATGGTTGGGTTTAGCTCTTTTATTTTCCATTTGGTTTCTGTTAATTCCACACTGGTTCTTTTTCCCCTCAGTTTCTCCTTTCCTGGCTTTGAGGGGTGAGTGGCAGGAAGAATTAATTGGATTTATTTTTCAGAATTCTATTCTAATTTCTCTATTGACTTGTTAACTGTACCTATTGGCATATTTTTTTTGCAGTTGCTACAGGGATTGCAATACACATCCTTAACTTTTCACAATCTACTAAGAGTTAACATTGTACCACTTCACATAACGTGTGAGAAAGTAGTAACTATATAGTTCTATTTACCCCAGCCCTTTATACTATATTCATCATAAGTATTGCATCTACAAACATTGTGAACACCCTATATAATGTTAATACGTTTGCTTTAAATAGTGCTGTGTATTTTGAAGTGTTTAAGCAAATGAAAAAAAAAAGGGGGGGCATGGAGTGGGGGTTTCTGCGTATCCACATATTTTTAATTTTCAGTGTTATTCATTCCTTCCTGAAGATCCAGATTTCTATCTGATATTATTCCCTTTGGCCTGAAGAACTTCCTTTAGCATTCCTTGTGGTCCAGGTCTTTGGACAACAAATTGATTTTCATTCATCTTAAACTTGTCTTTATTTCACCTTCATTCTTAAAGGATATTTTTGCTGGATATAGAATTCTAGGTTGACAGTTCTTTCTCCTGTTCAGTACTTTAAAGATATTGTTCTACTGTCTTCTGGCTTGCTTAGCTTCTGATGAGAAACCAATCATTCTCTGTATTGTCTCCTGTATGTATGGTGTGTTTTTTCTCTGGCAACTTCTAAGATTTTTCTCTAAATTTTTGTTTTTCATTTGTTTAACTATGATGTGCCCAGGTGTATTTGTTTGTATTTATCCTGCTCAATATCCCTTGAGCTTCTTGAACTTTTATGCCTTTTACTATATTCAGTAAATGTTTGGACAGTACTTTCCCACAGTTTTCTGAGGCTTTTAATTTTCAATTTTTTTTCTTTTCTGCTCTTCAGGTTAAATAATTTCCATTGATCTAGCTTCAAACTCACTAATAATTTCTTCTTTCATGTCTAATCTATTAAGCTGACCCAATGAATTTTTTTTATTTAAGATACTGATGTTTTTCCAGTTCCAGAACATCCATTCTGTTCTATTTTATAATGTCTGCTTCTCTGCTGAGAGTTCCTAACTATTCATTAATTGTAAGTATAGTTTCCTTTTTATTCTTAAAGACAGTTTTCATAACTGCCTTGAAATCCTTGTCTTGTTTGCCAGTATTTGGGCTATCTCAGTCAGTCCATTTTGTAACATGAGAAAACAGATTCAGAGAATTTACAGCAATTGCCCAGGTCACACGGTTAGTAGTTGTGGAAGACAGAATTGGCTCCTTGTCTGCTGACACCAGATCCCATTTTCCCTCTGCACTGCACTGTCTCTCCAAACTCCCTGCTGTGTCCCTTCCCAGGGAAACTTACCATTTTAGAGACATCATATGGAGAAGTAAATAGGTTATCTAGTCAAATTATTACTACAATGTAGAACAGATGAATTCTCCATTAAATCTGAGTGCTTTTCTCAATACTCCTTTATCTATTAAAAGTAGCTCCTTGCTTAGAGCTTGTGAGTGTGAGGGTAGTGTGGTAGGGGTGCTGCTGCTGCTGCTGCTTTGAGGAAACTGAAGGGTAAGTGCAGAATGGAACATACTTCCAGCAGCCTTGGTCTTGGCAGGGGAGCAGGGACAGAGTGAGGGAAACCAAATTGATCTCTCTTTCAACCTTCATATACACCAAGGCTACCAGAAGGGAGCAAATCAGGATTCCTTTGAGGGCCAGCCTTGCTTTCCTTATGATTTCAGGATACCCTGAAAACCATGTCTTTTCACCTGCTAGCTTCAACCAAATAGTTCTTGAGCATGGGGAAACAATGTTTCCCTTTACAATTAATTTAAGGAGGCTTAAGATGCAAATGTTGCAGTAAAGTATTTGTGTTGTCTTGATAACATAGAAAGAAAAGTAATTAACTGTAGCTAATAAGTAGTTAGCACCTGCTGTATGCCAGGCACTGTTCCAAGAGGTTTTTTTGTTTTGTTTTGTTTTTATTATTATTACGTTTTAATCCTCACAACAAACCACTGAGGCAAAGAATTATTATTATCCTTTTACAGGTGAGAAAACTAAGGCATAGAGAGGTTAAGTGACTTGTCCAAGGTCACACAGTTAAAAGGTGTCAGAACTAAGATTCAAACCCAGGTGGTCTGACCCCAGAGCCTACATCTCACCATGGGATATGCTGCTTCCATGACTATGACACGGGGCCTCACTTCTGGCAGCCTAACTTTGGGAAAGACATTTCGTCTCCCTGATGATTACATTCTACAGGAGGAAGACTGACTAAACCACAAATGCCTCCCCTGCCCCCTTTTCCTACACACTACAGACACTGATTATAGTTCCTGCCTGTCTTTTTCCCAGGAAGCCTCAGAACCCTTCTTAACCAAGTGTCCTGGTCACTACTAATCAGTCACAAATCAGTGAAACTTATTTGCCACCTCCAAGTAGATCATCTCTAATAATCTTTTGGGCTCTAATTCATTGGCCTAAACTCATTTGCACTAGAGTGAAACAAGTTAAAGAGGAGGAGACCACTATTAACAGATACAAAGGAAAGGACCAGGGAAACAAAACAAAACAAATGAAATGTAAGGAGAAAGAGAAGAAATTTTAAAAGAGAGTCTGGGGAGGCAATTCTTGACAGTTGTGGCATTTGCCTTCGGCCTCAGGTAGACAAAGAAGCTGAGTGCCCAGCTGGTTTGTCTCTGCAGCTGTCCATATAATCAGCTCGGTAAAGATAGTACCACATTAAGTTCTGCAACTCAGGCACAGAAGCTGTGTGCACGTTTCCTTGTGATGTAGCATGACAGAGCTCACTGGCCCTGGTTGTGCAAGGTTATTATGGGGCCTGGGCGAGAGGGGAGCTGACCCAGGACATTAAATATTCTTGTTCTAGATGGAAGGGCATTGTGGGATCATGAATCCTTTGATTGCCTCTACAAGAGCAGAAGCTTTAGAGTGGCAGGATGTATGTCCCAGGAAAACGGAATGGTTTGTCAGTGACAGAACATCTTTTTTTCCCTTCAGTATTTTAATTTCTTTTTATTTTGAAAAATTTAAAGAAATGTGGAAAAGTATAAACATACATGTACCCAGCACCCAGAAATAATGGGTGTTAATGTTTTATCCTGTGTGCTTTGTGTTTTTAAAATAAATTTGTCCTATCATTTATAACACATAAGTTAATATCTCTATGTATATATATACATACATACATGAAATCTCATTTAATCCTCACAATATTCTTTCTTCCCCCCACAATATTTCTTTTGACAGATATTCATTATTACCCCATTCTCATTTTTACAGAATGTTACAGAATTTTAAGGAAACATTAATAATCTAATAGATTGGCCTATAGCCACACACCAGCAAATAGCCAAACTGAAGATTGGAGTCTTTGTCTGTTTGACTATTAGGTTCTGTACTTCCATGTGTGACAGAACAGCTTACCAAAGAGATGTAGCAATTTCAATTTTAATTCTTTTAAAACTAAATTTTAGAATTTGGCAAAACAATGAACTAGAAAGAGACTAAGGAGGGATGAGCACATAGATTGCGATTATAGGTGCTAGGCATGGTGCAGCACGCAGCTAGGATTTTTTTTTCCCCAATGCCATTTCTGGTTTCCTAACATCTATGCATTTTTCTAACCAGAAGGGGAAAATTTTTTGCCAACTCTGCATTGAAAATATCTTTGTAATACTGCTTTGTTTCTTTCATTGCCCAGGTTTTTAAGGAGGAGAAATACTTGAAAGATGCCATGGAGTGCAGTGATGTGATTTGGCAGCGAGGTTTGCTGCGGAAGGGCTATGGGATCTGCCACGGGACTGCCGGAAATGGCTACTCTTTTCTCTCTCTTTACCATCTCACGCAGGATAAAAAGTACCTCTACAGAGCTTGCAAGGTAAGGACATCTCTATCCAAGTAGCTCTGAGTCCCCCAGAATATGAACAAAGTCTGCAAATAGAACTCCTGCCTCTTTCAACCTGTTTCTCCCAACTCTCAGTTTCTTTGTGACCCCAGCCTTTTCCCCCTCTCTGTGCCATAGTATCCTTTTCTAGAAAGTGGGGATAATAACAGTACCTACCTCATAGGGTTGCTGAGAAGAGTAATGAGTTCTGAACACAAGCTCTGAAGTCACACTGCCTGGCTAGAATTACCAGTTGTACCATTTTAGCTTTATGATGTTTTTTCTCCAAATCTGTTTCCTCATCTGTAAGAATGGAAAGAGGAAAAAAAAAAAAAATACTACCCACCTCCTAAGGTTGTTCCCAGAAGGATTAGTTTGAGATAATGTGTGTGAAACTTGCAGCATAGTGCTCTCTTGTTGAGGCCCCCATATATCTTGTCTGAACAACTCAGTAGGCTCCTGGCTTCTCTGCTTCCACTCTTTCCACTGCAACTTACTCCTCATACAATGGCCTGAGCAACCGTCTTAAAATGTAGGTCAGATCATCTTTGCTTGTGCCCTGCACCCAATTCTGCAGTGGTTTCCCACTGCACTGCCAGCAAAACCCACCCTCCTTCACTGAGTTCCTGTAGCCCTGGGCACCTGGACCCTTGCCTGCTTACCTCTCACCCCACCCCACCCCCATTACCCCATTGTGTCCCATTTTCTCTTTCACTGAACTACAGCCATGTACCCCATCCCACTCCCTTATAAAGTATGACACACTATTCTCTTTGAGCCTTTTATCAGCTGTTTCCTCCACCAGGAATGCTCTTTGCCCTGAAATTTGCACAGCAACCCCCTGCCATCCAGATCCCAACTTGACTGTGATGTTCTCAGAGAGGGTCCTCAAGACCTTCCAACTGAAGCGATGCACCCAGTGATTCATGTTTATTTTGTTTGTTCATTGAATACGTCTCACCAGTGGAATATAAGATCCATGATCTTATTTGTCTAGATCATTACCCTATATCAGAACCCAGGACTGTGCCTGGCACACTTAATAAATATGTGTCGGATGTATGAAAATGAATGGTGTGAAGCAAGACTCAGTATATGTTTGCTAGTATTTTTATTATTATACACATTTCACAAAATATAGTTCTATGCACACAGAAGAAAAATTGAAAGAAAATACACCAAAATGTTTACAAATGATCCTTGAAAAATGGAGGCAATCTGGGTGACTTATTCTTTGTATTTTCTGGACAATGAACATCTGTTACTATTATGAAACCTTTCCTCAACCCACATAGAATAACCCCCTTCTTTGTGCCCTCTGAGACAGAGGCTGTTGTCTGTTGTAGCATCCATGCTCCCAGTGTGGGCAAAGTGCAGGAAGCACTGGGAGCACATGAAAAGGGCACTGCCTGGTAATGGGGTCAGGAGGTGATACCTAGGCTAGGGCCTGAAGGACAGGTAGAAATTAAGCAAAAGGACCTAGGGGAAAGATATTAGAAGAGAGAAAACTGCTTGTACAAAGGCCTGGATGTGTGAGACCCACAGCGGGAATTTCTCGAAGTTCATTGTGGCCAGAGTATAGGGGAGATGAGGCCAAACAGGAGATGGAGCCAGCGAGGTGAGAGGTAGCTAGATTGTGAAGGCTCCTGTAGGCCTAGGTAATAATTCTAATAGATCATTAAATAAATACATGGAGCTGGGAAAGACTGTATGAAGATGAGACTTGGCTCATTTTTTTTTCAAGATGAAGAATTTTTCAGGTGTGCCAGGAAAGGATTGGCTTAGGGTGGTGGAGTACACTTCTGATAGGGAGAATAGCTCATGCAAAGACACAGAGGCATGAAACAGAGTGGTGTATTCATGACACCATGAGCAAGACCTTGTGGGAAGGCAAAGGGAAAGAAGCTGAGGCAAAAGGATGAAGTCAGACAGGTGGGCCAAGGCCAGATCATGAATGGCAGGCAAAGAAGGTTAGCCCTGCCCCTTCAGACGACCTTGTGTACACCTTGGAGTCACCTTGGGGAGCTTGAAAATGATGCCTGGACCCCACCTTAGGCCAATTAAATGAGGGATCCCAGGCCCTGATATTTTAAGCTCCTGGGTGATTTTAATGCTCACCCAAGTTGAGTACTCATTTGGAACTTCTCTCTTAGGAAGATTGGTATGCTCAGTGGGAAGAATAAGTTGGAGGTTGGGTTTCCCCAAATTGTCATTTAATAATTAATGCAAGAAATGTTGAGTCATCAACTAAAGCATTGGTTATCATAACGAAGAGGAGATATTTAGAAACACTTAAATGTAGAACTGACAGAATTTAGCAAACTTTTTTTTTTTTTAATGTGGAGAAATGGAAAAATCTGAATGAAAACCAGGTAGAAGATCCATCAAACAAGATAGAAGGGCAAGCAGATGTCTCCGTTTGCCAGGGCTGCTGTAACAAATACCACAGGCTGATTGGCTTAAACAACAGAAATGTATCGTCTCACCATTTTAGAGGTCAGAAGTTCAAAATGAAGGTGTCAGCTGGATCATGCTTTCTCTGAGTTCTGTTAGTGTTCTGGTGGTGGCTTGCTGGCAATCCGTAACTCAGTCTCTGCCTCCATCACATGGCCATCTCTCTCCCCATCTTTCTCCTGCTTCTGTGTCCAGATTTCCTCTTCTTATAAGGACTCTGGTCATACTGGATTAAGACCCACCTGATTTCAGTTTGGGATGAGGATCTTCAAAGATCCTTTTACAAATGAGTTCCTGTCCACAGAGCCAGAGGCTAGGACTTGACCATATTTTTGTGGTGGACATGGTCCAATCCATAGTAGCAGATTTGGAGTGTAGAAAGAATATGTATTGAATTTGATATTCCTTGTGCTTATTACTTGTGACTTTGTGTGCAGATGACAAGAAGAACTAAGTTAGCTTAAGCAAAATAGGGAAATTTATTAGAATGATGTAGAAAAACCCATTGAAGAGGTCTGGGAAGGAAGGGTCAGAGAGCTCAAAAGAAAGAGCCTAGAGAGTTATCGATGAGGAGTTTTCAAGATGAAGAAAGTGATCAAGCGACAGCATTCATTGCTCTAGAACAAGATAATGAAGTTAGTGGGAAGAGAAGTGAAGTAATGAGTATTGATTACATTTTCCAGCAGTTTGAGAAGGGATGGAACCAGGGCTGAAGCAAGTGGTTCTCAGCCAAGACCAGAGGAGATGGCAAAAGGGAAGCCAGCAGCTGATTCTGAAGTCAGTTTCAGAGCCAGCATTTTGTTTGTTTGTTTGTTTGTTTGTTAATTCAGTTTTATTGAGATATATTCACATACCATGCAGTCATCCATGATGTACAATCAGCTGTTCACAGTACCATCATATAGTTGTACATTCATCACCCCAATCTATTTTTGAACATTTTCCTTACACCAGAAAGAATAAAAATAAGAATAAAAAATAAAAGTAAAAAAGAACACCCAAATCATCCCCCCCCCCATCCCACCCTATTTTTCATTTTGTCCCCATTTTTCTGCTCATCCATCCATATACTAGAGCCAGGGGTTTTTAATCAAGGTAGAGTAATTGTTTGGAATTACATCAGGAATTACTGCCTGAAGGGACATGAGATTGCCTTGAGAGAAGAGTGGTGGTGTTGAGTTGTCACATTTTTCCACTTCACTCTTCCCTACAACCATTTGAAACAGATAATCAACTTACAGATGAGGAAACAGGCTTAGAGAAGAAAGTGACTTGCCACATACCATCCAGCTAAGAAGAAGTGGCTGCATTCCAGCCCAGAGCCTCTGCTTCTAACTGCTGTATTGCTTGAGAATCTTTTGTCTTTGCTTGGTGAATTCATTTCGGTGTCTTATTTATTGCCTGTCCAAGAAGTGAAATCTAACTCATCCCTTAAAAAAAAAAAAAATGTCCCCAAGTGTTGGTGAGCTGTGGAGAAATAGGAATCCTCATACATTGTTGGTGGAGATGTAAAATGGGGCAGCATGCATGGGAAACAATTTGACAGTTCCTCAGAAAGTGTAGTTACCATATGACTCAGGAATTCCGCTTCTGGGCATATACCCAAAAGAATTGAAAGTAAGAACTTGAGCAGATATTTGCACACTAGTGTTCATAGCAGCATTATTCACAAGTGCCAAACAACCCAAGTGTCCATCTGCAGATGAATAGATAAACAAAATGTGGTGTATCCATGCAATGGAATATTATTCAGCCATAAGAAGGAATTAAGTTCTGATACATGTGTCAACCTGGATGAATCTTGAAGACATGATGTTGAATGAAATAAGTCAGATACAAAAGGATAAATGCTGTATGATTTCACTTACATGAAATATGTAGAAGAAGCAAATTCAGTTATATGAAATATCTAGAAGAAGCAAATTCAGAGACCAGAAAGTAGATTAGAGGTTACCAGAGGTGGGTTTGGGAGGGGCAGAGGTTTGGGGAGTTGAGTTGTTGCTTAATGGGTACAGAGTTTTTCTTTGGAGTGATGAAAAAGTTTTGGAAATAGATGGTGGTGATGGAAGCACAACATTGTGAAAATAATTAGTGTCATTGTATTGTCACATGAAAGTGGTTAAAATGGGAACTCTTGTGTTGTATATATGTTACCATGATAAAAATTGAAGAAGAAAAGAAAAAAATGTCCTTCCTCTTCTCTCTTGTTAGTTTGCAGAATGGTGTCTAGACTATGGAGCACATGGGTGCCGCATTCCTGACAGACCCTATTCTCTTTTTGAAGGTAAGAGTGAGGGGAAAAAATCATAGATTTAAGCATTTGGCCAAGTGAAAGTGCTCCTTCTGTTTTCTTTCTGGAGTACCACTATTAAAATTGATTTTGTTTGAGTAATATCTCTATACCATAAAATAATTGTTGACAAATTAGTTTATTGTCAAAAATTACCTTGAGTCTCTTTACCTTACCTATTTTTTGTACCTGTGAACATCTTCCAAGTATTTTTAGATCTTTTGTGATATATACAGACAGAGCATAAAGTGCTACTTGGTAATAGAAGAAATGATGAATTTGCTCCTCTGCATTTCATCTGTAATGGTGTATATATAATATTGAGCTATTAATGGGGAACTTCAGTAGTTATTTAAGTATATATAATTATTTAAATTATATAAAGAAGTATTAGTAATTAATATTAATAATGAGAAAGTATGACTGATTAGAATATTACTAATTAGTAAAAAATAACAAGGAAGATTATTGAAGAAAATTCTGAAAAGGTCAATGTCAGGAAATCTGTAAAAGAACAATAATTAGAATCTGCTGCAGGCACAAAAAAAATAGAATATAGTTCAGGGAAACAAAATAAAAATCCTCCAGAGAGACCCAAATATTTATTTATATTTATATATGTGTGTGTATGCAATAGACAATTTATAGCATAAGCCACAGAAATCAAATGGCAAAGGTTCAATGGTGTTGGGATAAATTGATGAAAATTTTTCATCACTTTAGAGCAACATCTTATACCAATCCCAAAATAAATTTCAGAAAGAATAAATGAATCGTTTTCCTTAAAATAAATAATAATATGGATGTTGAATATTTCCTAATGCCATTTCTGCATCAACTGATATGATCATGTGATTTTTCTTCTTTAACTAGTTAGTTAATATTGTGGATGATATTGATTGATTTTCGAATACTGAGCTAGCTCTGCATCACTGGTATAAATCCTCCCTGGTCATAATGTATAATTATTTGTATGTATTGCAGAATTCTGTTTGCTAATATTTTGTTAAGGATTTTGGGGTCAATATTCATGAGGGATATTGGCCTGTAGTTTTAAAAGCTTAGTAGAGTCTCCAGTGAAACCTTCTGGGTCTGAAGATTTCCTTTTTAGCAGTTTTTAAATTATGAATTCAATTTCTTTAATATTTATAGGGCTATTCAAGTTATCTATTTCATATTGGGTGATTTGTGGTAGTTGTAATTTTTGAGGAATTGGTCCATTTCCTCTATTAATTCAACTTGGTGTGTGTAGAGCTTTTCATATTATTCTGTTAATTCAACTTGGTGTGTGTAGAGCTATTCGTATTATTCTCTTATCCTTTTGATGCCTGAATGGTCTGTATTGAAAAGCCCTGTTTTATTTCTAATATTGGTAACTTTTTTAAATGAACAGAAAATAGAGTATTTGCCAGCTCTTTTGAGAACTATGATCTTTTTAATATTCAAATAAATCATAAAAGAAGTATTTCTCAGAATAAAATTGTTTATATTCTATGCCATAAAAATGCTAAAGGCATAACAGTGTATTTGCATGAAATATAACAGAGTTAATACCTGAACTCTAAATGGAGTTCATTCAAGTTTATAATAACAACTTCAGACCCCAATAAATCACTGTCTATGAACTCTCCAGTCCCTAAAGCCTGAGAACTTAACAGGTTCATCCGTTTCTCCTGGGCCTGCAAGTGGCTGGCAGACAGAACTAGGAGTAGAGAGGACTGACCAAGTTCCTTTTGGGGGGTGGAGGGGCAGTTATCCCATGTGTCCCTGGGGGCGAGCCCCCGCCAGCAGCCTGGTGGGTAGCCGTGGCCTTCCCGGAGGCACGTGCTCCTGCTGCAACTCTGCGTCCTGTCGCATCTGGGGCCCGGCCCACAGAGCAAGAAAGCAGGGCTCACTGCAGCACAGGGCCCTGGGCTTCTTTTCCTTCAGGGTTTTAATGGGTCAGTGGTTTTCAGACATCTTAAATAAGCTGCTGGAACACTTTCTTCAAACAGAAAATTTATAGTTAAGTTTGGGGATAACTCAGATGTCCTTCAGCAGGAAAAGGGAGAAACAAGCTACTCAGCAATAAAAAGGATCAGACTGACAGGCGCAAAACATGAATGGGTCTCACTACACATTTTCTGAGCAAAAGAAGCCAGACACAACAGGCTACATACTGCGGGATTCCATTTTTATGAAATTGGGAAACAGGCACAACTAGCCTATGGTGGAATGAAATTGGAACAGTGGTTGCCTTTGGGGGACTGGGGAATGATGGGGAAGGGACGGCAGGGGCTTTCTTGGAATGATGGAAAAATTCTATATCATGATATCCTACAGTCTTAATATCCTAAATCAAGATATACACTTGGTTTACAACAGTGTATGCATTTTTCAAAACTCAGAGAAGTGTTTCATTGTGTATAAATTTTGTATCAAAAGCAAAACTGTAAACAAACAAAAATCCTAAAATCGAGGTCTGGTGGCCTGGAGCCCAGCCAGGGCCGTCCCCGCCCATCCTTCCAAAGCTCCTTGAGTGGAGTTTAAAACCATTGCTTGATTACTACAGTGAATTTGGGGTTGGGATTTACACAGAGCAAACAAATGTCTGTTTCAAAACTACATTCTTAGAAACTGCGGAAGGACTAAAATGCAATCTTTTTGTTTGGAGAGAGGGGAAAATTTATATTTTGAAATATCACAACAGCAGCATCCATTACATTTTTGGTAGAGATTTTGGTGTGAGAATCGTCTTAAAGTTTGAAGATCCAATATTAAAGCCCTAAAGCCAATTAAAAAAAAAATAAGAGAATGAAGACAATTGGTGTCTTGAACTGCTAGGTTCTAATATGAGGACTTCTGGTGGGGAAAAACTTTCTGTTTTTTATAAAATCATTTTGAAAACCCTCAGCCCCTTTTCCCATATCCTTACAGCCCCTGTAAAGGCAACAATCACTGTTACTTTGTCCTCACACACTGCCCTGGCGCCTGTTCATAAAAGCACCCATATTTTACATTGCAGGCATGGCTGGCGCTATTCACTTTCTCTCCGACATCCTGGTACCAGAGACATCACAGTTTCCAGCATTTGAACTTGGCTCGGCACAGAAGGCTAAAAAGGTGCAAAAAGACAACTAAAATACCCATTTGGACCAAAAGCCACCAGATTGCTTAGTGCCTGACACAGAATTAACTGTGCATCCTGAAAGAAAAGATCAAAAGCAAACACCTTCACAGGCCCCTTTGGTTCCAAAGACCCTCAAGTTAGAGCATGAGTGGCAGAAGCATCCCATCAGCATTTGTAACAGCGTTTCCCTCACAGGTGTAAAATATGAATTCTTTACATCCAGGCTCTCTGTAGTGTGTGCATGTTCCTCAGTGTTGTCTGTAGGTGTATGTTGTCCTAAGTAGAAGGCCCCTCTCTTCACATGATTCCAGATTAGACCATGCAGGAGTGTAAGTGCAGCAGCCACCCTTGTGTAAATAATATATAGAATAGGGCACCTTCTACATTTACAAACTAGGGACCAGTCAGCTGAAGTCTCTCTGATGTGTCAGAAAGATTATCCACAGCGATATCCTAGTAATTATCCTGTTTCAGCATTTGCCACCAGTAACTTTCAGATAAGTACGAAGGAAAGACCCCTCCAAAAACGGAAAAGAAGCAGAACAGATAAGAGATGGTTTTCTGGAACGCTTGGAGGAATGAGCCCTTCCACAGTGCAGCTGCTTGTGTCCTCTTTGGGTTTAGGGCTCACCTTATGTTTTTAAGAAACTAGAGGGGGTGAACTGCAGCTCCATCAGGACTTATTTTTAGCAGAGGTTTCAGGCACTTTATGTAGATTTTGCAAGGCTCATTGCAATCCAGGGCAGTTAGTGCTGCGGTGAATGGACTGTATGAAGTCAGGGGTAGCATTTAATATGCATAACATTCCTAATGACCCCCGTGAATAACAAGTAGCAGCAACTAAGTGGTGTCAATTCTAGAACATTTACCCAGGTATGTATTATTAAGAGACTCCACCCCAGTTTATCAACCTTATAACTTATTGTGAAAAGAATAGTGGGTACAATGTCAGATATC
Organism: Choloepus didactylus; assembly: GCF_015220235.1. Taxonomy (NCBI): domain Eukaryota; kingdom Metazoa; phylum Chordata; class Mammalia; order Pilosa; family Megalonychidae; genus Choloepus; species Choloepus didactylus. The sequence continues at coordinate 153,712,515 of NC_051311.1, read as the reverse complement.
TAACAAACAGAAAGATATTAAACTGGATCCATGTTCTTGCAGTTAAACTTACTTTAAAAACCTGGAAAGTCATCCAAGTATAAATTTGGCATGAATAAAGTCCTTATTTTTTGTCCACTGTTTGGATGATAAAATCTCACATTTGATGAGATACGTTAACATAAAAGAACTAGTCTGCTTTTATATGTATGGGAAACATAAAGTTCTAGTCAAGGAAATTATGGTATTATTTGTCTGGCTTTTGTTAATTAAAACATTGTGGGCATTAATTTGGACTAGCATACCCTCTACAATCTTATCCTGCAAATTTCAGTTTTTAGAAGTGTTTTTGTCATCATGGCACCTCCCAGGTGGTCTAAGACTGAAAGAACTCCTCATCTGGCGAGCCAAGGCATGTGCCGTAAAAGACAAGATAGGGCTTTCTTATGGTCTAGTCCTGGTCCACAGGGGACTAGCTAAACATTTTACTAGTCCCAGTTTCCACTCCTTTCATAAAGGAGAAATAAGAATATCCATTTAGAAGAAAAATCTCCTTCATGCCCTTTGCAGTTCTTCAGGTATTGCAGAGCCTTATGTGTGCGGCTGACTCACAGAACATGGGGCCGTTAATTCCTAGATGGTCTCTCCTGGTTGCAAACACTACTGTTTCTAAGTCATGATTATTTTCTTTCAAGTCAGGTTGGTGACTTCTGAGGGTTTACTCCCTTGTGACCTCCAGCCTGGTCCTGGGCTCCCGGGGCACTCCAGCACCCCATTGTCTGGAGGTGGGGCATGCTGTGACAAACGAGCCAATTCACTATCATGTGATATCAAAGTTCCTCCAGAACTTTCCATCTGGAAAGCATTCCCCATCCTCCCCATCCACCTTACCAAATGCAGCTCAAAAACAACTTTCGGAGCTTCCTAACCTGGCCCTGCCTGCCTCATCAACAGCAACCCTTACGGCTCCAGCTGACAGCACTGCCCAGGCTGGGTCATTCCTCAGTAGGAGCTGCACATGGAATCACCCCAAAGCCCCCATCGCAGCCTCTCTCAGCAAGGAAGAGGCAACTTGTGAAAGCCCTGATTCTGGCCAAGCATCTCCAGAGCAGCAGCAGAGGGGGCTGCTCAGTTATTTCAACGCCTAGCCAGGTGGGTTCTCTCATGTGCTTGTTTGAGAGATGCTTACAGGCTTTCCGTCTGACACATTGAGGTGAAAAGAAGATACTTGTGGAGTATACAGTCAAAAGCTGGATGTTGCTCCAAATGGCCAGGTTTCTGTTAATGGAGATTTTATTTACAGAGTTGTTTAAGAAGTCAGCTGGGTTGGGTTGACACCTTCCTACTTCTCCGCTAGCTCTTAAACTGCTATGCAGTCCTGTGATTCTTTATCCCACTTCCTCGCATCTGATACTTGGCCTGCTGCTTGACAGTAGTTAGGGCACTCAGTCCCTGAAGGCAGAGGAGAAATGCTGGAACTTGAAAGGACAGAAGATTTAAAGAATTAAGTTCAACAGTTACAAGTGTTTGAATTCAGAGTTTAGAGCATTTCACATTCATTTCTTGGATTTGCCCGTGCTACACTGTGTTCTCCAAAACGTGTCTACACTTTAAAAATATGTACATGCCCAATACCATTTTGAAATTTGAAGGGGAAAAGTTGATGTCCACAAAAAGTGTTTGGGGTTCTTTGGTTTTGTTAGTAAAAGATAGTTGTGTGGTGATGACGTGTGGGATCTCCTTTTCTTCTCACTTCTCGGCTTTTAAGAGTGGCGTTGTTCTTCTGAAAGTTTGATTCTTCATTTTAAAACAGAGCAATTGCTCATGTTATGATGTACTGGATAGTATATCAGAATGAGAGCTGAAGGGCTCTGCATATGCACTTATTTTTTAAAATTCAGTTTTATTGAGATGCATTCACATACCATGCAATCATCCATGGTGTACCATCGTCCACAGTACCATCATATAGTTGTGCATTCATTCATCACCCCAATCTATTTTTGAACATTTTCCTTACACCAGAAAGCAACTGAATAAGAATAAAAAATAAAAGTAAAAAAGAACACCCAAATCATCCCCCCCATCCCACTCTATTTTTCCTTTAGGTTTTGTCCCTATTTTTCTGCTCATCCATCCAAACACTAGATAAAGGGAGTGTGATCCACAAGGCTTTCACAATCACACTGTCACACCTTGTAACCTATATTGTTATACAATCATCTTCAAGAGTCAAGGCTACTGGGCTGGAGTTTGATCGTTTCAGGTATTTATTTCTAGCTATTCTAGTACATTAAAACCTAAAAAGTGTTATTTATATAGTGCATGAGAATGTCCACCAGAGTGACCTCTTGACTCCATTTGAAATCTCCCAGCCACTGAAACTTCATTTTGTTTCATTTCGTATCCCCTTTTCATCAAGAAGCATGCACTCATTTTTTATTCCAACATGACCCTTGAAACCTGGATGATGATGATAAAAGCCCACATGCATTGAGCTTGTATTATGGGCCAGGCCCTTTACTCTCCCTGGCTTCCTTAATCTTTACAACAACCCTGGGAGGTGGGTACTCCTGTTACCACTATTACAAAGTGGATGCACTGGCCCGAGGGCACACAGCTGGAAAGTGATAGCGGAATTTCTCTCCAGCAGGGTCATACTTTTAAATTGCATTCAACTTCCTCTTCCCCTCCATACAAGACTCTGAAGCTAAAAAACAATTGAACCCCTGGAGAGGCACGTGACTGGGAGACTGGGAGGAGCCTCCCTCTGGTCCCTGTCATCTCTAACACCCCCCACCTTCTTGGCTGAAGGGGACTCTAATAACCATTTGTTGCATTTGTATACCACTTTTAACTTTGTAAGGCAGTTTCCCATTGATTGTTTCATTTGCTAAGTTCACAAAAGCAGTGATCCAAGCTTAAAGTCCAGACCCCCTGCATCATCTCTACACACTGTGCCCACTCCATCCCAGCGTCCGTGCTGCAGCTTCCCAGGGTGTTTCCTTTTCAAGGCCTCCCAGCCTGGCAAGAGGCCGGGTGTGCAGCAGGAATGGAAGCTGGGTTATCTTCAGGAGTCAATGATCCCACTAAATTTTTAAGCAAAATTTTACCTGCATGTGCATATGAATATCTGAGAGAGGATTCTTGTTTTTTCCAAAGTTTCAAAGTTTCCATTCTGGTTTGCCAATGCTGCCATTATGCAAAATATCAGAAATGGATTGGCTTTTATAAAGGGGGTTTATTTGGTTACACAGTTGCAGTCTTAAGGCCATAAAGTGTCCAAGGTAAGGCATCAACAATTGGGTACCTTCACTGGAGGATGGCCAGTGGCGTCTGGAAAACCTCTTGTTAGCTGAGAAGGCACATGGCTGGTGTCTGCTCCAAGTTCTGGTTTTGAAATGGCTTTCTCCCAGGACGTTCCTCTGTAGGCAGAATCTCCTCTTCAAAATGTCACTCTCAGTTGTTCTTGGGGCATTTGTCCTCTCTTAGCTACTCAGGAGCAAAAGTCTGCTTTCAAAGGCCATCTCCAAAATGTCTCTGTAAGCTGTAGCTCCTCTCTCAGCTCCTGTGCATTCTTCAAAGTGTCCTCTTGGCTGTAGCAAGCTCGCTCCTTCTGTCAGCTTTTATAGGGCGCCAGTAAGCTAATCAAGGCCCCATGCTGAATGGGCAGGGCCACACCTCCATGGAAATTATCCAATCAGAGTTATCACCTATAGTTGGGTAGCTCACATCTCCAAAGAAACACTCAGTCAAAGAATTACAATCTAATCAACACTAATACATCTGTTCACACAAGATTGCATCAAAGATAATAGCATTTTGGGGGACATAATACATCCAAACTGGCACAGTATCTATGACCCAGAAAAGGTTAAGCATTGAGTTGTGGGATAAATGATATGTGTGGGCAAGATGGGTATCAAGACAAGGGGCAGTGAATGCTGAGGAAGATGGTGTGGGCGGGGCGGCAGGAGGCAGAGGCACCGGGCTCACTTAGGAAGGCCCAGACCACAGCAGGGGAGGCCGCCTGCAGGTCTCAGCTTTCCACATCAGAGAGGAGAGCCAGATTCAATTCCAGCAGGGCTGCTGTCCCAGGGCCCGTCAGCCTCTTCTCTGCTCCTTGGTGTCCAGTGCTCACGTGATGGGACATGGGGATGTAAAGGGCAAGTCCAGGCTCAGCAGCAACACAGGCTTCTGTGTGAACTGGCCAGTGGCCCCACAAGGCTCGATTCCATTCACTGTCCCTCCTGGACGGAACATGGTTGTAGACTCCTACAAGGCTCAGTTTTATGAAGACTCCGGCTCCCTGGGTTTAGATCACTGGAAGCACAAGGTGATCTCAGGTAGCTGGGGCTATGATGAGATCCAGTTGTCTTCTTCACAAATACACTGCCCCATTTCCCTCTCCCAAGTGGGGATGGGAGGCTTGACTCATTCAATATATGTTTATTCAGCAACTTCAGTGTAGGGTGCCAGGTATTATTCTAAGTGCTGAGAGAAAATGAGTTTTTAAAAAATCATCATGGCCCCCTCCTCGTGTAGCTCACACTCCAGCTTGATGAGCCTGCCTCAGTGAGCGTCCTCGAGCTCAGGCTGGAGGCTGGTCACCACTTCGGCAGAACCTCACACAGCACCCCTGCAATTAAGGGTGTGGACAGCTAGCCCTGGGAAAAGAATGTGGTATGGAGAAGGAACAAAGGTAAGTGGTGGTCAGCTCCAGCCTTGCAGTGTGGCATCTCCTGTCGTCAAGGAGTGAATGGTCTATGGAGAAGATAAATATTCCCATTTTACAGCCAAGCCAGTATAGCGCAGAGGCTCAGAAGTCGGAATGCTTTGCTTACTTTCCAGCTCAACCATTTATTGTGTGAACTTCAGCAGGCAGTTTCCTAAGCCTCAGTTTCTTTCTAGAAAATTGGGACAATGATAATATCCTCTTTATTTAGTTGGTGCAAGGATAAAACTAAATAACAAATGGAAAAAGTGTCTAGCATGTGTAAGTGCTCAGAAAAAAAGGTGAAGTGAAGGTGTTGCTTATGTGTAAGGCAACAGGCTCACTCTCCGAGGTAGTAGAAAGTAGTGGAAATGGAATGAAAGCCCAGATCCTTCCAGCTCTGAAATCCCATGTTCTGCTCTGCCTGATGGTTTGATAGCTTTCAGCCAGCTGTATGTGTGTGTGTGTGTGTGTGTGTGTGTGTGTGTGTGTGTGTGTGTGTGTGTGTGTGTTCCTCACCGTTCCAGGGCCCTTCAAGGGGAAAAGATGCTGCAGCAGCATGGATGTCCCAAACCACAATTCCAGGCTTACGTCAAATCCAAGAGTTCATCGGCGGTTGGGTCTCAACAATTCCAGCCAGTTCTCTGTTGCCCCCACAGGTTACTGCACCACCTACCACCAGTATACCCCAGTTACTCTGAAGATAGACTGTCTTTCATTGGGTCACAGACTCTCCCCAGGTGGAGCTGGTGAATTGTAGTGCTGGCCGCATGTTTGTAGGGGTCTTACCCCATCTTTAGAAGTAAAGGAGAGCAACGTGTACCAAGCTGCAAAACCATACATTTACCCACAATCATACATTCACCTGCAGTATATGCAGTTGCACTCTTCCAAAGGATACCCTAGAAAATGTTTTGAGATTTTCGTGGGGTCAGTCCAAGTTCGGGGTCCAAGCTTCCTAACTTGCTGTTCCCTGGACACCAGGGCTTGAGATGCAGCGGGGCCTAGGTCTGAACCTAGGAAAAATGACAATCCAAAAGAAGCTGTTAGCTCTTTGACTTCTGTTGTGGTATGCTAAAGCTGCCATTATGCAAAATACCAGAAATGGATTGGCTTTTATAAAGGGGAATTTTTTTATTATGAACTTTAACCTGTATACATAACAGTGATGACTTTCAAAGAACGATTTCACTAGTTAGCAAATTTCAAAGAATGTCATGGGTTAGTTTCACAACTTACAGGGGATTTATTAGGTTACAAATAACCTAAATTCTAAGGCCATAAAAGCATCCAAAACTAAGGCATCAACAAGAGGATATCTTCACTGAAGAATGGCCAATGGCATCCAGATCACCTGTGTCAGCTGGGAAGGCATGTCTGGTGTCTGCTGGTCCTTTGCTCCTGGGTTGCATTTCAAAATGGCTTTCTCCAAAATGTCTCTGGACTTCTGTCTTAGCTCCTCTCTCAGCTCCCATGCATCCTTCTTTCTCCCAGGGCATTTCTCTCTAAGCATCTGAGGTTCCTCTCTGGGGCAAACTCGGCTTCATCTCTTAGCATCTCCAAATGTCCTACCGTCTGCATTTCCAAGTGTCTGAGTCTGTGTTGGCTCTCAGTTCTCTTAAAGGACTCCCATGAACTAATCACTGGATAGATGAGGTCACTCCTCCATGGAAACAACCTAATCAAATATCCCACTCTAATAAAAAGACAAAGTCTGCCCCCACAAGATTGCATTAAAGAACATGGCTTCTGTGGGGGACATAATAGATTCAAACCAGCACAACTTCCTAACTTTTCTTTTTTTTAAAAAAGTTATTAAAACAAGCCACTTCAATACCCTCCTAGCCTTGGAATATGCTGTAATCACTAGATAATTTGAAACAAGGTCAAGGCAACCTATGGGGAGGAAATGAGCTTTATGCCTTCTCTCCAACAGATAAAGTATATCTAACATTTCCAAGAACTGACTAAGCCAGATTTTCAGACCATTTCCTAACAGAGGCAGGAGTGAGGCTATCAAACGCTTTACGCTGGGCAGCTGGGAACTAGGTGTAATCCTGATAAGAGTGTGACAACCTACAAACATTCTCCCCAACAAACAAGGCACAGTCCTGCTCTCCTGGGCCCCTCGTGGGCTGGGCTCCCCAAGGAGCCCCTTCAGAGACTTCCAGTAGCAGGAGAAGCTACATGTACCTCCAGAGCTCAGCTCCCTCTCAGCACCTGTGGTCAGGGCTTTGAGATCTTTTGTGCCCTAGAGATTTCTTTACTCTACCCTGACACTTAATTCATAGTTTGGCTATTTATAAACTTTTGAATTGGAAATAACTTTCTTCCTGATTTTTAAAAATTTTTATTAGAGTGGTTGTTAGGTTACAGAAAAATCATTCAGGAAGTATAAAGTTCCCATACATCCCCTATACACACACATAGTTTTCCCTATTATTTAACATTTTGCACTAGTGTGGTACCTTTGTTACCATTGGTGAGCCAGTATTATCGGAATTATATTAACGAGAATCCATAGTTCCCATTAGGGTTTACTCGTTATGTTGTACAGTTTAATGGGTTATTAAAAATTTTATTCTGGTAACATATATACAACCTAAGTTTTCCCATTTGGACCACTTTCAAGTATACAATTCGGTGGTGTTAATTACATTCAGGATGTTGTGCTATCATCACCACCATCCATTACCAATATTTTCCATCACTCCAAACAAAAACTCTACCAATTAAGTACTAACTCCCCATTCCCCACCCCCGTCAGGGTCCTGGTAACCTGTACTCTAATTTCTGACTCTCAATTTGCATAATCTAATTATTTCATGTCAGTGAGATCATACAGTATTTGGCCCTTTGTGTCTGGCTTATTTCACTTACGATGTTTTCAAGATTCATCCATGTTGTTGAGCCTTTTATCACATCTGAGACGTGAATCTATATATCAGAACTTAATTCCTTTTTACAGCTGAATATTATTCCATTGTATGTTATGCCATGTTTTGCTATCCATTCATCTGTTGATGGACATTTGAGTTGCTTCCACTTTTGGCAATTGTAAGTAATGCCACCATGAACAGCGGTGTGCAAATAACTGTTCAAGTCCCTACTTTCAGTTTTTTGGGTATATAGCTAGAAGTGGGATTGCCAGGTCATCTGGTAATTCTATCCTTAACTTTGTGAGGAATGACCAAACTGTCTTCCACAGTGGCTACACCATTTTACATTCCCTTCAACCATGTACAAGGTTTCCTATTTTTCCACATTCTCACCAACACTTATTTTCTGTTTTCTTAATGTCTAGTGAAATTTGAAGGCATTGTTCTACTGTCTTCTAGTTTCTAGTATTGCCTTTGAGAAGTTCATAGCCATTATGTTTGTTTCGTTGTATGTGATCTGTTTTATGTGATTACTCTGCAAGTTATAGATTTTTTTTCTCCATCATGATAATGGACCTAGTCCTGGGTTCTTGGTGGACCCTTTCTATTTGGAAACTCATCTCTTTCAATTCTGGGAAGTATCCTTGAATTATTCTTTAATGATTTCTTCCCCTCTGAATTTCTTGTCTCTCTTTCTGGAATACCTAGTATTTGGATATTAAACCTCCTACTAAGGTCCTTAATTTTCTCTTCTTTTTATACCTCCTTTGTGTTTTTCTTTACTTTCTGAATGATTTTAATTTTGTCTTCAATCCTTCAATTGAGTGTTTTTTCTTTTTAATTCCCAAACTTTTCCTTGCTCTCAATGTATCTTTTTTTATAGTATTCTGTTCTTATTTCTTGGATGTGAGATCTTATGCCTCTGAGGATGTTAATTTGTTCAGTGAATACTCATTAAGTGCCTACTCAATGCCAGGCACTGTTCTGGGCCTTTGGAATCCATCAACAAATAAAACAAGCAAAGATCCTTTCCTTGTAGTGTTTGTAGCCTAGAAGGAGAAGACAAACAATAAACATAAATAAGGAAATTTTCTAATGTTAGAAGCTGATAAGTAATATGGAAGAAAGATAAAGTAAGGCAGCCTAAAGAAGACTGCCAATGGCAAAGTACACACAGATTACTGTTTTGTATAGAGTGCTCAGGGTAAGACTAGAGATGGTGACATTTGAGCCAAGACTTGACAGAAGTGAGGGAGTTGACCAAATAAATATTTGTGGAAGGAGCATCCCAGAATGAGGGAGCAGCCAGCACAAAGGTTCTAAGGTGGGAGCATGCCTGTCAGGTTCAAGGAAAGGTGGGAAAGCCATGTGGTTAGATGGTGTAAATGAAGAGGGAAGTAGTAGAAGTTGCAGGAGGAACTGAGGAAAAACTCATGTAGAGCCTTTGTTCCGTTTTGCTAATGCTGCCAGAATGCAAAACACCAGAAATGGATTGGCTTTTATAAAGGGGGTTTATTTGGTTGCAAAATTACAGTCTTAAGGCCATTAAGTGCCCAGGGTAAGGCATCAATAACAGGGTACCTTCACTGGAGAAAGGCCATTGGCATTCGGAAAACCTCTGTTAGCTGGGAAGGCATGTGGCTGGCATCTGCTTGCTCCCAGGTTGCGTTTCAAAATGGCATTCTCCAAAATGTCAGCTTTCAACAGCCGTCTTCAAAATGTCTATCTCAACTGCCATGAGCAAGCTCCTTCTGTCTGCGCTCTTATATAGGGCTCTAGTAAACTAATCAAGGCCCATGCTGAATGGGCAGGGCCACACCTCCATGGAAACCACCCAGTCAGAGTTATCACACACAGTTGGGTGGGTCACGTCTCCATGGAAACAACCCAATCCAAAGGTTCCAATCTGATCAACACCAACACGTCTGCCCCCACAAGATTGCATCAAAGAACATGGCATTTTGGGAGACACAATACATCCAAACTGGCAGCGCCTTGAAGGCCATTCTTAGGGGTCTGGCTTTTATTCTGGGTGAAACAGAAAGCCACTGGAGAGTTTTGAGCAAAGGAAGGGCATGATCTGATTTGTGTTTTAAAGGATCACCAGGAGCCTGGGTAGAAGCAAGGAGACCAGAAGGCTAGTTCAGGAAAGAAATGATGATGCCGCACATCACTGGCACAGTTAACGGCAGTGGAGAGGGTAGAGAAGTGGCTGGATTCAAGATATATTGTGAAGCTAGAGGCATAAGATTTCATGAGGATCAAGTATAAGGTAAGAAAGGGTAGGCAAGATGGCTCCTGTTGGCCTGAGCAACCAGAAGGGTGAAATTGCTAGAAGCTGAGTTGTGGAAGGCTGTGTGGGTGGAGGAAATCAGGCAGGAAGATCAGGGTTCAGTTTTAAGCATGTTGAGTTTTGAGATGACTTTTAGACATCCACATAAAGAGCTCAGGAGGCTCTGTTACTCAAAGCCATCCTTAAAGTCAGTAGAGATCTCCAAGCAAGTGAGGGTAAAGAGAGAAGAGAAGGGGATGAAAAATGGAATCTTGGGCCATGCCAACATTAAAAGGTCAGGAGAAGAGAAAGAAGCAGCAAAGGAGGTTGAGAAGAAGCAGTCAGAGAGAGAGGACAAGACCCCAAGAATATGTTTCCCTGGAAGCCTGGAAAGAAACTGTATGTGTCTGGAGAAGCGAGTGATCAATTGTTTCCAAAGCTGCTGCTAAGTGACATAAGTGCTAAGACTTGACCATTAGAAGTGGCAGCATGGAGATCATTGGTGAATTCATCAAGAGTCATTTTGGCAGCTTGGTAAGGTTTGGTGATTAAGGGACAATGGGAAGAACGAAACTGGAGTCAGTATAGACAACACTTAAAAAGAGTTTTAAGAAAGGAAAAGAGAAAAGAAGTGAGGCCGTAGCTGATGAGAGAAATAGGATCAAGAAAAAGCTTTTTCTTATGTTGGGAAAAAGAGCATGTTTGTATGTTGTGGGAGGTGATCCAATGAGCAGGAACCAAAAAAACTGATGATGGAGAAGGAAAGAAAGGGGGAAGTGCCGGAGTAACATCTTTAAGTCAGTGAGTGGGTGTCCAGATGGCGGACTGGCTTTAGAGAGGAGCACAGACAGTTCGTCAAGGGTGAGCAGGAGGGCACCGATGCCCGTGGGCAGGTAGGGTGGCTGTGGGAGGCGGGACAGTTCTCTTCTGATTGCTTCCATTTTCTCAGTGCAGCAGGAAGCAAGGCAGCATCTGCTGAGTGAGGATGGAGGCAGAAGTGTTGGGATTTGGAGAGAGAAGAGGAAGTGTGAAACACTGCTCGGGAGAGTGTGAGAATGAATGGTCTAGCCAGGGTTCTCAAAATTCAGCACGCCTCAGAAATCACTCGGAGGATTTGTTAAAACACAGATACCTGGGCAAGTGTCTGGCTCAGGGGGTTGAGGATGGGGCCTGAGAACAAGTTCCCGGATGATGCAGATGCTGCTGTCCTGGGGACCACAGAGCTTCCAGGAAAGCATCCTCCTGGTCTTCCAGGTCCTCTAGTCATTCCAGAACCTCCTGGAGGAGGAGCTTGGGAGTGTGGACTGACAGACAGACAGCACATGAGCTGAGACCAGTTGGCATGTTTGTGTGTTTTTTCCCATCCTGGAGGAGGAGCTTGGGAGTGTGGACTGACAGACAGACAGCACATGAGCTGAGACCAGTTGGCATGTTTGTGTGTTTTTTCCCAGCCTTGTTTAACGTGGTTTTTTTTTGTTTTGCTTTGTTTTAATCTATCTGAATTGCTTTTCCCTGCTTGTTGGCTTTAGTTTTCATCTTTCCTATTAGAGGGTCTCCTCAGAAGGCTGCACATAGTATAAGTGGGGGGGTTCTGGTCCTGGGGGAGTCTTGTCTATGTGGTATGATCTCGTTGGATCTTCTAGTCGGGGACCCCCCTGCAGCCAGTGTCTCTAAGTCTTTTTTCTGGGGCTGATCAGACCCTTTTGAGCAGACTCCCAGGCTCCTGCCTGTAGGGGGCAAGGCCTGGCTGCCTGCGTTATGGGAGGGGCTGGGGGGTCACTTTCACAGACCCCCATTTTCAGTGACCTTCAACAAGGTCTCGTGTCCCCCCGGCCAAAGACCCCGTGTTTTACTCTCTCCAGGAAAGAAGCCTCAGATTTCATGCGGGGTGTGGGGAGGGGACAATGGGGGCTATGGCTAGGTGGGGGAGGGCATTTGACTGACGTTTGAAGGACTCCCCCCCTCCTCCTCACGGGCCTCTAGGGAACTGGTGGCTGCCAGTCCCTGAGCTTGGAGGTGGGGATGGGTTTTGGGTTACTGTCAGGCGGCCCTTCCTCTCCTTCCTGTGGGCTCAGGGCTCACTTTTGCTCCATCTTCTCACCACCACCCCAAGTCATTTGTCACCCATTCTGTTCCCCAGCTCCCCAAATTGTATAGCTGTTTTTTTCCCCTCCCAGTCTCCCAGACCTTGTGGGATTACACTTGGAGGGACAATACTGATTAGGTGGGTTTGGGGAAGAGACCAAAGTGTGAGTTCTCTGCAATTGCTACCCTGAGCTCCCACCCCCAGCTTACCTTTCCCAGTTCTCTGGCTGTTTAAAGGGTCAAGGAATGGCTGGGTGGTTTGGAAGCCAAGGTGGTTTGCATCTCAGTAATTTTTCTGGGACTCTTCCTGAGATGTATTAAACACTGCCCATCCATCGTCATCATAGCATATGGAACAGAATGGAAGCGCCCCTTTGTGCTCCTCCGTTACCGTTATTAACATCACTGTAATGTGCTGAAACCATTCTCAGGCACTAGTGAGAGGTGGGGCTCTTTGCCACATTGAATGCCCCCTTGGGTTGCCCCCAGGTCTACGCTCATGTTTTCTAATTGTCTCACTTTGACTAATTTTGCCAACTTCATAATTTTGTGGTTTGGTCCCATTTGGAAAGCATGTTCATTTTTGTCAAATGGAAGAATTCACAATTGAAGAACATTTAAGTGTCTACAAGACACCATGGTTACCCAGTTGTTTCACCAGCTCTCCTGCCTGCTCTGCAGATGGCTTTGTGCTTTCCTCGGCCATCGCTTGGAAGAACAGATCATGAAAGAGCATCAAGATGATAAGCAACGTTGCTTGTGGGAGCAGGTTATAGAAAGGAAATGGGAAACGCAATGGGTACAACGCAACTGTTTTTTTTCGTTGTTTTGTTTTTAAGCCACCCCCCCCCCCGCCTCCACTTTGCCTCCTCTACCTTGAAAACTATTAGCCACACAGTCATATTATGCTGATGCCTGTATTTCCTTTATTAGGGAAAAAGGCTTTCACCTCACATCTGGAAAGAAGTTGTGAAATTATAGTGCCTCGGGGAGAAAAAGGATTATTGAGTAATCCAGTTGGTATTTGTGGCAACATATTACGTGCTAAACATTGTGAAATGAACACTGACATCAGACTCTCTGGGTTCTAATCCAGGCTTTGCCGTGTTCAATACTGTCTTATAGGGTTGTTGGCAGGATTAAATAAAATACCTGAGCAAAGCACCTAGCACAGTGTAAATGCTCAATAAATGTCATTTTGACTATTAAATTAGGGACTGAGTGATCAACATCAGAGCATTCTCTAGGAAAGAAATTTTTCCTAAAGGAATTGGTTGCTTCCATAGCAAGTGCCCTATCAGAGGGTAGAAGGGCAGCTCCAAGCCCCCAAGTGAATGAACTTTTATTCGCCCTTTCTCTGGCCCAGCACCGCTTCCCAGTTTCTTCTGGGAATAATACCCCTTCCTTCAGGGAACTGCTTTTCCCACTTAGACACTGCAGCTTCAGCACACAGTCCCGACAGATGGCCAGATCTCTCAGAGAGACGTGGTATTTAATTTTAAATTAGCACATTTTGAGTCATGTTCCCAATGGCCTACTCAAGAGAAATAGCAACAGAGATTCTTCACGTCTTTATTCCAGGCTCTCAGACATTTAATGGGTTTAATTGCTTGAATGCATTCCATTTCTAATGTATAATAACAACATTGACCACTGACTGAGCTGGGCACTGAGCGATGCTCTCGATAAGCACCAGCACATTAATTTATCCCATTTGGCCCTTACACAATTCTATGCGTCAGATTCTCAGCCACATTTTACTATATATGAGGCCACTGATGGTGGAAAGGGTTGCTCAGTTTATATAGCTAGTGAGTTGTGGGGCAGAGATTCAAACCAGGTCTGAGTTTACAAGAGTAACAACCCGACATTACACGGTTAAGGACAAAACTGGGGACAATCTCCATTCTCACTGAAAGGGAAGGTTCATGGGGGAAGATAAGCATGGCAGACAGACAAGAAAGCAGAGACAAGACATGCTCAAAATCTAAGCAATAAATCATGCACATGAGCTTTTTATTTTTGCTTTATACACTGTCTCTTGGTTCTTTAAGTCTGTAATGCATTGGAAAAAATTACAGAATGTAAATATTACTGCACCTCCCCCCCCCCCCAATTAATGAATAGAATCTAGGCAATGATCATCACTGGCTATCTGAAAACAAGTAGACCTTATGTAGCTTCTGATGGAAAAACACATCACCTGTGAAATAGACCTGCCCCTCACCCCAAAAAGGAACCTGAATCTGGTCAAGTTTTCTATCTAACTACAATTTATAAGAAGTACAGGGGCAAGGGGGACATGTTAAATAGCACCATGGGGATGCAGCCTGCAAATTCCAGACTGTGGATAAATCTGCAAGACAAATGACCTGGTTTCTTTCACCAGCACACCAACATAAACAGAAACAAAAAATGCAAGGAGATAAAAAAAGATGGAGGGGAAACCTACAGATTCAAAGAGACACAGAAATCAATTTTACAGTATGGAACTTATTTGGACCTTGATACAAACAATTTAAAAAGCCAAAACTGTGAGGCAAATGGGAGAAATATAAGCTCTGGATCTTTAAAGATATTAAAGAATTACCGTTAATTTTAGTTAAGTGTGATAATGCTACATGCTGAAATACTTACAGATGAAATGGCACGATGTCTGGGATTTGCTTCAAAATAATCCAGGCAAAGTCCAGAAGGAGTATAGCTAAATGAAACAAGACTGGCCAAGAATCAATCATTGACACTTTGGGATGGGTATATAGGGTTCCTTATCCTATTTTCTGTTCTTTTGTAATTTTGAAATTTCCTCTGATTAAAAGTTAGAGAGAGAGATTTGATCATGGGACTATAATGGTCTGGGAAGGACAGTGTGAAACCAGGCATCGGACACACAAGACTCAGTTTGGCAGGAAGGAGTGAGATAGAGCAGAGAAGGAGAGTGGAGACTCTTGGAAAGAATTGGAAGAAAAGCAGGGTGTTCGAGGAAAGCCAAAAGGTGAGCAGTGTTGGGGACTCAGTGCTCTATGGAAAGGAAGGGCAGTCTTCCAACCAATCCAACCAGTCTTGCCATTTTCCCAAACCACCATTTCTGTCTGATAATCTCTAATTTAGATTGATTATTCAGGACAAGCCTCCAAACTATCAGCAAATCCTAGACCTTAGTATATGTTATAAAATAAATAAATGAACCAATTCATTTATTCAAAGCTATAGGCTTCCCCCAGATCCTCGCTGTATTAGTAATCTATTGCCATGTAACAAATTACCCCAAAACTTAGTAGGTTAAAATGACAATAAACATACATTATCTCTCAGTTTCTGGGGGACAGAAATTCAAGAACAGCTCAGCTGGGTAATTCTTGCTCAGAGCATCCCATGAGGTTGCAGTGAAAGTATCACCTAGGGCTGGAAGATTGCTTCCAAGATGGCGCACTCAGCTGGCAATTTGGTGTGGCTGTTGGCAGATCTCAGTTCCTTTCCATGTGAGCCATAGACCATCCAAGAGTCCATAAGACATAGCCACTGAATTCCCCCATGGGGAGGATCTAAGAACACCCAAAGCAGAAACTGTAGTTTCTCTGATGACCAAGCATCAGAAGTCACACCAAACAGTTCTACCCAACCATCTACATATTGGTCACGTGATTCAATATGGGAAGTGTGTCACAGGGCATGAGTACCAGGGGGGCCATCTTGGGAGCTGACCACATGATTCACATCCCTCCACCTGCAAAATACACTCACATAATCCACAGGCCCCTAAAATATTCATCCCATTACAGCATCAGCTCAAACTTCAAAATCTCTAGCCTCTGCTAGGCTGTGAAGGCACGATACCCTTTGGCTTCTTAGAAGCCCTCTTGTTTATCCAAACAGTTCCAGAAGCTTGACCTTGGAATTTTCTGCACTCTTAACAAAAGATTTTGTAGCTACTCATTTGCCTTCATCTTTATACCCTATTTTCCTAACAGTACCCTGGATTTTATCTTTCCCTTGAAGCCATTTCTTAATTTTAGCCTTATTTGCCATCTGGAGAGTCTGAGAATTTTCTAAACCAGCAAATCCTGACTCTCATATGTTTAATACTCTTTTCTTTAGCTTGTCTCTCTCCTCTCATGTTTTACTATAAAGAGCAAAAAGAAGCCAGATGGCATCTTCAACTCTCTGACTGGAAATCTCATAGGTCATTCAGTTCATTAGGTACATTTTCTACATTCTCTCTTTCAAGAGATAGTATGTATGACAATTATTTTAAAGAACAGAAACAAAAACATCTTGCCATATCTGCTTTAGTTCCCTCCACCACCACAACCCCCTCCGCCGCTTTCTCTCTCTCTTTACACGCTCACACACACACACACACACACACACACACACACACACACACACGTCTGTCATTTGAATATAAATTGTAGTTATGGTAACACTTTACTCCTAAATACTTCATTATGCATCTTCTAAAGATGAAAGCCTCTGACATAATTACAATACCGACATCATACCTGAAAAAACTAACAATGATTCCATAATATTATATAGTATGCAAACTATATTCAGTTTCCCCCAATTGATCCAAGAATGTCTTTTAAATCTGTGGGGAGTGGGTTTCCATCAGGATCCAATCTAGGTTCAGGATCCAGTTTAGGGTCATGCTTTATATTTGGTTTTTGGTTTTCTATCTCTTCTGTTTCAGTTTCCAGGCTGCCAAAACAAATACCATGCCATGGGTTGGCTTAAATGACAGGAATTTATTGGTTCACAGTTTTGGGGCTAGGAGAAGTCCAAAATCAAGTATCATCTGTGGCATTCTGGAGCTGCCTGCCAGCAATCCCTGGTCCTTGGCTTGTCGTCACACAGCAATGCACATGGCGGCGTCTCCTGGTGTCTCCCTTTTCTTCCAGGGCCCGTTAACATTCAGCTTCGGGCTGCTTCCTCTGGCTTTTTCTATCTATGGCCTTCCCTATAAGTCCTTCAGTAATAGGATTAAGACCCATCCTGAGTCAGTTGGGCCACATCTTAACTGAAGTAACCTCATCAAAATGTCCTATTTACCATGCGTTCACACCCACAGGAATGGATTAAGTTTAAGAATATGCTTTTCTGGGGTACATAACTCCAAACCACCATATCCTCTAATCTAGAACAATCCCCTACGTGTTTTTGGTTTGGTTTTAATGACATTAACTTTCTGAGGATACTAGGACTGTTGTCTTATAAAACTTCCCCCATCACGAATTTGTCTGATTCTTTCCCCATGGGGTCATTTAACTCGTTCTTCTATCTCCTGCTTCCTCTAACCTGAAAGTTGGGTTAGAGCTACACTGCCCAATATGGTAGCCACTAGCCACATATGGTTATTTAAATTTAAATTAATTTAATGAAAGTTAAATAAAATTTAAAATTCAGTCCTTCAGTTGCACTAGCCAATTTCACATGTTAACGAGTTACACGTGTCTGGAGGCTACCGTATCAGACAGCACATATAAAGAACATTTTCATCATCACGGAAAGTTCTATTGGGTAACACTGCTCTAGAGGCTCAGTTAGAACCAGGTTAAACATTCTTGGCATGATGGCTTCTTAGGTAATATTTGGCACTTCATATGGCATCACACAAGGAGGCCCAGCAGGAAGTGCAGTGTGCCCAGAGGGGCGATTACAGTGTGCATGTGAAACTTAGAAGGATCAGTCTCCCCCACTTTGGACATCCTTCTCCAGTCTGGTCAGCCTGGATCCTACATCCACTGGTGGAAAAAGATTTCTAGGGGACAAAAGTTAAAATTAAAGGGTTTTAGAACTGAAAGGGAATTCAGATATTATTTTATAAACAGCCGAGGAAACTGAGGCCCATAGAGATTCAGGACTTGCCCAAGGTCACTGACAACTACTTGGCAGCAGAGGATGACCTTCAATGAACATCTTCTGACCCCTGGCCAGACCTCATACATCTGAGTAGAATATGGGTTTTTTCATACCTTGTGGCAACCAAGATCAGCTGGTGCTGCTACTACTGCTACTACTACTACCAACATAAAATACTTACCAATTCAAGACACTGTATTTAGCCTTTAATGAATTACTTCACATAATTCTCACAACCACCCCATGGGGTAGGTTTATTAGTAACAGAAAACCTGACTAACAGGATTTTTTTTTTTTCAGATAAGAAACCTAGAATTGGTTCACCTGTTAAGCAGTTCAATAGTGTTAAAGTTGTTATCTCTGTGAGTCTCTTTGCCTTTCCCTCTTGGTCACAAAATGGCTGTTGCAGCACCAGATATCACATCCATAATCAAAGCAAGGATGTGGCAGTGTTAGCAACTTCAGTCCCATTTATGAAAAAAGTGAAAGTTTTCCCAGATGCCCCAGAGCAGAGTTCTACATATCCTTCACTGGCCAGAACTTTGGAACATGACCACTCCTATGGCCAGGAAGGCTGAGGAAATGAATAAGATATTTAGCTTTTTCAGCCTCCACAATAGAGACAGGCAAGAGAATGGCTATAGGATATACCACACAACAATGGATGTGTTCCCATCATCATGATTCAGGTGAAGAAGCTGATACTCATGTGGCAGAATTTCTCACCTGACGTTACACAACTGTTAAGTGGCAGAGCTGCTTTGACTCCAAAACTCATGATGAGAGCTCACTGAACTCGTTGAAGGCTGTGATGAGAACTGATGGTACTTGGGCCTAGGAGAGGGTGGCAGGGGAAGGTAAAGAACCATCATATATCAATATATATTTGCCAATCCTGCAACATACACTGGAGTCCTCTTCAGACTAAAAAAAAAAAAAAAGAAGAAGAAGAAAGAAACAGACTTCTTTTTTTTCTTTTTAGTAAACTTTATTTTTAGAATTAAAAATGTACAGAAAAATGCAAAGATAGTACAGAGAGTTTTCATACACCCCAATCCAGTTTCCCCTATTTTAACATCTTACATTGCCAAGGAACATTTGTCAAACTAAGAAACCAACATCAGTACATTACTATTAACTAAATTCAGTATTCAGATTTCACAAGTTTTTCTACTAACGTCCTTTTTGTGTTTCAAGATCCAGAGGAGGAAACATTGTATTAGTCATCATATCTTCTTAGCCTCCTCTTTTAATTTCACTGTGAATTTTTTTAAATTCAGTTTTATTGCTGTATATTCACATACCATACAATCATCCACAGTATACAATCAATTGTTCGCTGTACCTTTATATATTTGTGCATTCATCACCACAATCAATTTTTGAACATTTTCCTTACTCCAAAAAAAAAAATAAAAATAAGAATAAATATAAAAGTAAAAAAGAACACCTAAAGCATTCCATCCCTCCCATCCCACCCTGTTTTTCATTTAATTTTTGTCCTTTTTTTCTACTTATTTGTCCATGCACTGGCTAAAGAGAGTGTGAGCCACAAGATTTTCACAATCACACAGTCACAGCATGTAAGCTACATAGTTATATAATTGTCTTCAAGAATCAAGGCTACTGGGTTGCAGTTTGACAGTTTCAGGTATTTCCCTCTAGCTATTCTAATACACTAAAAACTAAAAAAGGTTATCTTTGTAGTTCATAAGAAGGCCCTGCAGGGTGATCTCTCAACTCTTTTTGAAATCTCTTAGCCACTGAAACTTTATTTTGCTTCATTTTGCTTTTCCCTTTTGGTCAAGAAGATTTTCTTAATCCCACAATGCTGAGTCCAGGCTCATATTTGGGAGTCATATCCTGCGCTACCAGGGAGATTTACACCCCTGGGAGTCAGATCCCATGTAGGGGGGAGGGCAGTGGGGTCACCTGCTGAGTTAGAGAGAGAGAGGCCATATCTGTGCAACAAAGAGGTTCTCTGGTGGTGACTCTTAGGCACAGTTATAAGTAGGTTTAGCCTCTCCTTTGCAGTAACAAGCTTCATAAAGCAAGCCCCAAGACGGAGGGCTTGGCTTACTAAATTAGTAGTCCTCAATGAGAAGCAGACTTCTTAGAGCATTCCAGAATTCTATTGTCATGTGATGCTCCACTGTGGCTAGTTTCCATTCTGTGACTGGGCATCAGGCATCTCTGGCCCTCCACTTGCTGAGGAGTTGGGAACCTGGCATATGAGCTCTGAGATTCCCCTTGGAGGAAGGCTCATTGCTGTGGGTTCAGGGTGCTGCAGGGGGCCTGGTTGGGGATTCCCTCTCAGTGGTTACTGTGAATAAGGGGCTCCAGCCATCACCCAACCCTGGAGTCATGCATGTGACACCAAAAACCCACATGGGGCCTGACCATCATCAGCTCACTAGCATCAGCAAACATAATGTGGACAATCACTGGTTGAGGGACTGCAGTTTAATATTTGTACTGCAAATATGTTACGTCTAAGATCTAATTATGTGAGGCTGAGTTCCGTTCCCCTGCACTGAAGACAACTGTTACTGCCCCTCTCCTAGACCATGCAGTGAAGAGAGAGAGGAGTTACCTTTCCTCGCAGTGTAGAATAGACAAGCCCTGGGGACTTGCCCCAAGCATGGAGACCCTTGTGAAACAGCCAAGCAGGCAGAGGAAAGGTTAGTTGAGACTTACAAAGAATGGGGAGGTGGGTGGGCGAGTGGAAGGCAGTGACAACTAAGGCAAATGAAATGCAAACAGCAATAAATTTCAATCCACCAGGGCTGGTGCAAACACATTAAGAAAGGTAGAGTCTGCAAATCCTCAGCAGGGGAGACAGCCGGGCTGCCACCATGGGTCTCCTGACTGATGAACTGAACAAAGTCATTAAGGAGAGGGGTTGCCCCATACTCACAGGTTTATTTGGGAAGTGGATATCTTACAGAGCTTCTATTTACTCCACTCTCAATATACCTTTAATGCTATAATTCATATTTTCTTCCTAATACTGTCTTTTCTATGAGAGCTCAATCTTGCCAGCTTCAATTTTTTGCCAATCACAGAGTCTTTCAAGATGGTGGTTCTACAATCAGTTAGGGATTCCTGTAATAAAACAAGCAAACTCGAACAAAAATTGGCTTCCTGCTCTCCCTTCAAATTGGTAAATATATGTGGGTTACTGATCATATACAGGGTTGGCAATATACCATGGAGGAACACACCATTACAAAATTTCTCAAAGTAATATGTGTCAAAAGCCCAAAAAAAAAAAAAAAAAGTACATATGTTTGACCCATCAATTTAAATCTAAGATTCTATTCTGAGGAAATACATGTGTATGTGCATAAAAAAATAACAGCCAAGCATGCTCAGCAAATCCTCATTTATAATAGACAAAAATTAGCAACAACTTGAACAAAAAAGCAAATTGTTGAAAACACATTATCATATAGTTCAAAATGCAACAAAATGAAATAAAACATACATGGTAAAAGTATAAAGAAAAGCAGAAGGATTAAAAACAGACAATTTAGGATAATGGTAGTGGGGGTGACGGAGGAGAGGTTCACGGGTGCCTCAGTTCTCCTAAGACTGATGCGGATAAAAGAGTGTTCACTTTATTAATATATTTGGTCTGCATTATCCATGGTTTGCTACCCAGCTGTAGGAAAACTGACTTAGTTTGCAGGTCTGCTATGACAATACCACACAATGAGTTGCTTATACAACAGGAATTCGTCTCACAGTTTTGGAGGCTTAGAAATACCAACGAATCGGTAGGACTCGCTTTCTCCTGGGGTCTGTATTACTCTTGACTCCTCCATCATGTGGCAATCTCTGTCTCTGGTTTCCCTTACTTCTGGCTTCTACTTCCGTGTCTAATTTCCTTCGCTTATAAGGACTTCCAACATATGGACTAATTCCCACTGTGATTCAATTTGGCCTCATTTCAATAGGTTCTTTGAAGATCTTATTCATGATATGGAAACTCGCTATTTTATGCATGATTTTTCTGTACACCTACAACTTCTCTAATTAAAAAAAAAAAGGAAAAAAGAGATCCTATTCACAGATGAGTCCACATCTTAACTAACAGCATCTTCAAAGCTCTGTATTTACAAATGGGTTCACACCTGCAAGACCAGGGCTTAGGACTTGAGCATGTCTTTGTGATTCAATCCCCAACAGCATCACATTAACGTGAATTTCTTGCTGGAGTCTCAGTCCATGTGGGAGTTGGCAGGAAATCTTGGCTCCAAACAGCCATCTGGGGCCCCGGGCTTTGCCATCTTCCACAGCCTGGGAATCCTCCCCTGGATCTTCTGCATCCAGGCTCAGGTGAGGGAGGGAGGGTCTAGAGGGCCCGGTGGGAGCTGTGGGAAGGGTCTGGAATTGCTTACATCCCATATCCTTCCATTGTCCACCACTGCCAGGGGGGCTGGGGAGGTTGGCTGGGAGAGAAGAGGGACTGGCTCTCCTTAGCATCTAACCACATCTGCTACAGCATCTTAGGCATATGTTACACTCATTCTTTTGGATGTCTAAAATATATTTTAATTGAAAGACAGAAAATAAAACAGAACAACCCAAAAGTCCAATCAGAGAGGGTGGGTTAAATAAACTGGGGCAGCCTATGGTGGGGTACCATTTAGTCACTGGCAGTGAAATATTCAAAAATGTAAAATGAAAAATGTTGGGGAAATAAAAGGGCTGTGAAAGATTCCTGTTTGTGCCCCTGTGTGTGTCAGAGCAAGAAAGCAATAACACAACAGAAAAAAAAAAAAAAAAGAAAGAAAAAGAAAAACGGAACACAACAGAAGCATACCACACTGTTATCTTGAGATAACTGGATTGAAGTATTTTCATTCTATTTTCATTTTTCTTTGTGCATCTTTAAAATTAACTTTATCAAAAAATTAAAATTAAAAAAAAAAACATTTCCAGATAAAATAAAACAAAGGAACAGGAAAAACAAATATCCTTCGTGCTTTCTGTACAGTATCCATTGTCTGCAATGAGCCTGTGTCACTTTCAGCAAGCAGAAAATAAACACATGGTGTTTGCTTTGTTCTGAATAAAGAATATTAGTAGGGACCTGGCCAAGAAGATGCGCTGAGCAGGGACCTCCTCCCGGAGTCGCCCCCTCCACCTGCCAGCGCCCCTGCCCCGTGGCGTCCCTGATCCGAGGCGGCAGCTCTCCGCGTACCTTGTCGCTGCCTAGCACGTGCGGGGCGGACTCCGCAGGTGCGGAGCAAACACCCTCCGCCCCTCGCAGGTGCAAGTGCAGGTGCGGTGCCTGCCCGCGGGAGGGGGCGACAGCGCGGCCGAGTCCGCCGTGGGGCGCGGGGGGCGCCGGGGCGAGCTGGGGGCTTGCAGCCCCCGGGGAGATCTCGTTCGGGTCCAGCCCCCCCAGGGCCTGCCCAGGCCGCCCCCCGCTCCAGGCCCGCGCGGGCGGGTCGGGGCGGCCGGGTCAGACCGTCCCTAATCCGGCAGCGAGCTCCGCAGCCCCTACGGGTAGCCCGCGCTCAGCGTCCTCGGCTCCCGGGACCTCCCCAAGAGCGCGTCAGGGGAGTCGTCTCGTCTCCGCTCACAGCACCCCTGCGTGCACCTTAATCCCACTTTCGAGGTGGGGAAGCGGGGGCACCGAGAGTTGCCGGAAGTAGAGTCATTTGGTGACGCGTCTGGGGTCGCAGCACCAGGGACCGGGTGTCCCTACGGTCCCTCCCTCGCGCCGCCTCGGATGGCCCCGCTTCTGCGGGCGCAGTGGGTGTGCGCGTCACAGGGCACGTCAGTAACATCTGTCTATATGCGCATCTGTCCCCTGTCTCATCAAGATCCTTCCATACCCCTGGCCTGTCGCCTCAACCCCAACGCAAAGTCGGTACCTCCTGAGATGGCAGAGGGCGCTGAGGCTGGCCTTTAAGAGCAGGAGAGGGTGGCGAGAGCTGGAACAGAAGGTGGGGCCCGGGGAGCTGATCACCAAGGTCTGCGCACCCAAAGCTTCCCTTCCCAGACTCTGGGGTTGACTCAGTGGATCCAACTGCCCAGAGATAAAAAGAGCGGAAGTGACTGCACGGGGACGTTGCCCTCCCCAGAAGGGCCCAGAAATGAGCTTCAGGGCCCAGGGGCATTTTTGCCAAGCTGCACCTCCAAATTCCTGTGAATGGATGGGGGCCACCTGGAAGGAGGGCCCTAGCTTTGCTTCTCTGCAGGAGAGCCCGGAGAAGGGGCCTGGAGAGCTGGGGGAGAAAGGCACCTAGGCAAGGTTCTTCCAGAAGTGGTTCTGGCCGCTGGCTGAGGTGGGCAAGAATCCCAGACTGAGGGAAGGAGCCCTCACTACCCCCGGGAGAACTCCTGATCTCAGTAGATCCTACTGAACTACGGAGGTTCTCCTACTTCTCTCCCCAAACCCACCTCTGTACCTGCATTCTAGGGCCCATTCACAGGTGTCAGGGTGTTAAGAGGTCCTAGAGACCTCTGAGGTCACATTTGGGGCGGGGGGAGACTGAAATGAAATGACCCTGGTTGTCAGGTCTTTGGGGATGAGAGCTAGGCTGAGATGAACATGAGTTCTAAGATCTGCTTGCATTTGGGATCTCTTCTTGCACCCAGCCTGGGATGGTGGCCACCAGGTGTCAGGCTGGGGAAGTGCTTCTTCCTGACCACCACAAGATGAAGAAAAAGAGAAGGACCTATTGCTTTATCCCCCCTTCTGTTTGCAGCTAGCAACTCCCTCCTTCCAGGGCAATCTGTGTTTCCTTGGAGATCCCTTAAGTATGGACGTGGTTGGAGATTTCAGGGCCTGTCCTACCTTCACTCACCAGATCCTAAGCTCTTGCTTTTGGGAGCACCACTGAGGGCCCACCAGGCTGGCTGTCCCTTCCCGGGGGTGCTCCCTAGCAGCACCTTAATTCCTCTTTTGGGACTGGCCACTTGGCACTGTTGGACATTGCAATGACATGCTGAGCTGCACATGGAACACAATCGCCCCCAGCCCCAGCTAGGGAGTGCCAGGAAGCAATTCACCCTTTTACCTCCCAAGACTGTTGATTTGCAACCCTAAGACTCTGAATATTTGTTACCAGAAACCATTTAACTTACAGAATTAAGTTCACTCAAAATTGTAAACTGTATCATCATAGGAACTTTGAGTTTTCTCTTAAAACTTACTTGGATGTTTGACTTGATTTTGACCTCAGTGGATCTTGTTATAATTAACCAACAAGAACATGAGAGCTAGCATTTTCTTTTGCACTCTAGACCTGTGCTGTCTGTCCAATAAAAGTAGCCACTGGCGGCAAGTAGTTATTGAGCACTTGAAATACAGCTGCTCCAAAGTGAGATGTGCTACAATGTATTAAAAAACACAGGATTCTGAAGACAGCCTGGAAAAAAGAATGTAAACTTTCTTGTTATTTTTTCTCTATTAATTACGTGTTGAAATGACAATATTTTGATATATTTGGTTACATGTTACTAAAATAAATTTCACACACACACACCCTTTTTTTTGCTATTTAAAATGTAGCTAATGACAAGTTAAAATTACCCACAGCTTACATATTCCTACTGGACAGCACTGCTCTAGAACATACATCTCAAGGCATTTTACCTTGTAAACTTTAAAGCAAGATGCAACGTCTTCCACAAAAACAAGAGGGATTGTTACTGTTTGTAAGAGCCGCACCCAGGCAATGTTCAAGGGTCTGAACTTGTTCTGTTCCAGTGTTTACTGTACAAATACCTGGGTCCACAGCAAATGGCTCACAGACTTCAGGGAATTAGGACTGTTTTTTGATTTCCAGAGTTCAGAGAGGAAGACAAAGGCAGCACTGGCCAGCATTCCTGTTGTTGAAAACAGACCGGGTGACATTG
The DNA here is from genome assembly GCF_015220235.1 of Choloepus didactylus. NCBI lineage: Eukaryota > Metazoa > Chordata > Mammalia > Pilosa > Megalonychidae > Choloepus > Choloepus didactylus. The sequence goes on along the minus strand of NC_051311.1, from coordinate 153,686,846 downwards.
CTCCTCCCTCATTAAACTCCTGGGACCAGCACAAGAATATGAGCCTTCCTTCATAAAAGTGAGGTCCAGACCTTCAAGTGCTTCACAAAAGTACGGTCCATATCAGACGAGGGATCTCCCAGCAGGGAAGTGTAACAGGACCCAACTCCAATCGCCTTCACCTTCTTGGGGAGAGAAGGAGGAGGGCTTGCTAACCATCCCTATCCCACCCCATTTTTAGAAGGGTTTTGGGCCCGCTTCAACATTGGCACACAGGAGGAGCAGGATCTGTCCCGGACACCGAAGCACAGCTAGCCCGAGACAGGAGCATTGCAAGAAAATGTTGGGGCTGAGGTGAGCAAAAAAACATCCGAAGTCATATGAATGCACAAGATATGATTTACAATCCACACTTTGTTCTGGGTGCTCACAGATCTCATCCTGTATACATGATGGCAGAAAAAGATGGTTGCCAGGAGTTTCTCCCTCTGAGTTCTGACTGGCTTAACACCCACTGCTGAACCACACACACCAGCACTGTTAGACAAGGAGCACAGTCAGGTGACGGTGGTGGTATGTGTGACATCCTTTGATGTCCTTCTTTACAGGATCATGGTCAGGAAAAAACCCACCTTTGGAGAATGCATTCAAAGGAGATCACTTCCCTTACACTCCTCTGTCTACACCATGGATCTAGATTCTTCATGGGCTGGTAGGGGACTGGGTGGGTGTTACTTCCCTTTCCCATTCTGCCTTCGTTTCTCTTGGCCAGGGAAGTGTGGAATGAGGGAGAGCAGAGGGTTTTAGCCTTTCTTGGGTATCTCCCATGTGCGTGGTACTGTGATAAGCCATAGGTCACCTAATATAGTTGAGGAAACCAAGACTCAAGAGATTTGCCCAAAGTCATTTACTCAAAAACAGAGGGTTTATGGTAAGTAGCAGAGTTGAGAACTGAGCAAGGCTTCAAGTCCCCAGAGCCCGTGGTCTTTCCATTATACCTGCGATGAATCTTAATTCAATATGGATTGCCCTCACGCATACTTTGTAGTCTTTAGTATTCAAAGAATGTTAGATATTGAAAACAAACAATTAAAAATAATTTTGACTGAGAGATGCTTGGGCAATTGAGTAGAAGGGCTGGTATACTGCAACTCAGGAGAAAGCTTTAGGGTCTCCACAGAGAGACTTCCTCCCACTAAGTGATAAAAAGAGTAACAGAAGATTCCTGCTTTATTATAAGGCATTCTAAATAGAATGAGCCTTGTCTGGAATGGAGCCTCAGTGCAGAATTTCCCACATATGGACAAAGGTGAGGGGACAAAGGAGGAGGCCCACGGCTGAGCTTCTTTCCTCTGGTGCCAGTGTAGGATTCCTGGTGGTGGTGACTGGGTCATCACTGGTAATTTCTCCCAAGTCTGAATTTCCAGTTTGCAAATGTTCTCCCTATGACCTTGGGTGGAGATCCAGGGACTGTGGTAAATCCAACGGGAGCCCTAGACTGGGAATGTTTTAAATTGACTGACAGATTAGAAAATGTCTACACTGCTTTTTAAATGAGATAATGATGCCAACAGCCCGCCTCCAAGCCCGCATGCCAGGAACCTTACCAGGAAAGCACTCGTTTTGTTGGGAAGCAGGCTCCAAGGTCATTAAATCCTGCAGCAGCTGCTCCACATACATGAGAGCAGGGCAGAGAAGCAAGGGCACCTCTGACATAGCTGTTCTCCAGAACATCCCTTAATTAATTATCCTGACATCTGCCCACAGCCTACTCCTGCTCTTTGTACTCACTGATCTTACAGTTTCTGAGTTACGGTTTTCACCTCCCTGGGCACCTTTCATGCACATTTTCAGTTTCCGTCTTCTCTGATCCATCTTCTCCAGCAATTAATCCCGCCTTCTAAATTTCAAAAATTACTCAATTTCTGCTCTGGCACTTTTTTTTGCCTTAAGAGCTGTGATGGATGTTTTTGAAGTTCAGTGAATCTGGGGAAGAACAGAAAAGTGAGCTCTCTCCATTTACCTTCTCAAGTCGTGAACTTTGACTTGCAAATGACCCCTGCTATCATTTTACCTGACCAGGTGAGAAGCACAAGTAAAGTGTGTAAATTAGTTCTGACTTCACCACTTCAGTCACTCCATGTCTTCGAACTAATTTTCTGTCCATATAATAAAGCTTTTGGCTGACCCTCATAGCTTTGTAACATAGTTCTATCAAGTATAGGCAGTATTCCGATGTGTAAAACAAAGTTGGTACTTTTTCAGAGTATGGAGTGCAGTGCTCAAGAATTACAGCACATAAGATGGAGAAGGTATTTTAACCTCTGAAGCCATAGAGGGTACATCCTTGCATTTGAGAGTGTACACCATATCCATGGCAGTAATGGTGTTACGCTTGGCGTGCTCTGTGAAGGTGACTGTGTCCCATGTAACTTTCTCCAGAAACACCATCAGCATACCTGAAGCATTTTTAAATAAAAGAGAAAGCCCTGGGGAAGGGTGTTATGGAGACTTCAATAGCCTCTAGCCCAGGATGGCAGAGCTGGCTGCCTAGTAAGGAGGGAGGTGAATCTGCACAGGTGATAAGGAGCTTCTGGGAGGAAAAACCAAGACCTTCACTGGTGAGGTTCAATGTGTTATAAATCTCTCTAGTGGATGGTTCGTCCTGAGTTCTGCGGACATGAACAGGAGGGTCTGGACTAGTGGGCTGGTGGAGCCTCCAGCAAAGCACCCGAGTGGGACCAGGTTGAACCCTAAGGACAGAGCAAGGCCTGGGGCTCCGTGGGACGGAGGCATCAACCTTTTCCTGCTATTGCAGACAGCTGGGTCTTCAAACCGTGTTTGGGGGCAGGGGGAAGGACCCATGAAGTTTTTGGTGGGAACCAAGAGGGAGAAGGTCATAGGAGTTAAGCATAAACTAATTCTTAAGTTCAAATGCGCACCGTTTCCTATTTAAGTCAAGCAAACATCGATGCTCTAAAACGCGGTATGTAACATCTCATACAAAACACACTAGGTTTTAAAACAGACTTTCAAAACAGGAAAAATAAATGTAGAATCTAGGTAATGGGTATATGCACATTCACTGTAAATTTTTTTTCAGCTCTTCTGCATGTTTTTACATTTTCCTAATACAATGTTGGAAATAGTCAAATAAAACATTTTTTTTTTGTAGTCAGGCATTTGAGGAGCCTCTGATCAGGAAGGCTTTGGCTTACACATGAGTGTGGGAACCACTGGACTAGATCAGCCCTTTGAGCTCTCTGATCTAGAACTTTCTCAGGAGGAGCTGAAAATTCTGGGGCATCCTCAGACTCAGCAAGCAGGGCCTGGGGCTGATGTGTTTTGGAAACTGGTGTTCTCAGTGATTTTAATACATAGACTTAGAGTCTTTTTACATTTGTTTTAACACACAATGCTTTGGGGCTACAGTTGTACCCCAAGTTAGTTTTATCATAAAAATGGGTCATTTCAAATCTTGGTGGAAACAGATTAATACAATAAATAAACAAATAAAAAATGAATAGGAATTTAAAAACCGTATGTGGTGCTGAACATTCCATGGATTTGTCTGCCACCTGGACAATTTGTAAGCATGTACTGAAGAAAGTACTTTCCTTATAGTCCAAGCCCCAGAGAGCAGAATTTCAGAGCTGGAAGGTCCTGACCTATTCTTTATTCTGCCTTTTATCCTCGATATGGGCTGAGCAGAAGTGGTATGTTTCAGCACCTCTCAACCACTCTTCTCTTCAAAACAAAAAGGTAGGGGGATCCTATGGTCTACTGGTTTGGGTAATTGCGGATTAAACAGCATTAAGATGTTTTCCAGACTGTTCAGTATAAGTGTAGTGTGACTTGCCCCGAGACAGATATAACTGAAGTTCCCCAACCTCATGTCCACAGAAGGCTTTGTAGAGGAGGAACCATGCCCCACTAGTGTTTTCAGAAGGCAAATTATAAAATGCTTCTTTACAAACTTTATCTTGAGTGACTCTTCTAAAATGCAGCGTAACTGGACAACTGTATCCTTCATTGGATCTGTGAGAGAAAGCAGGGCTGGATTTTTAAACCAAGGTTCACCCACCTATGGAAAAACAGATCCAGGTCCCAGGTTAACTGTGAGTTTAACGTAAGAGGGCTTCCATCTCCCTGCCCACCTTCGAGAATTTTTTTCCTTTGCTTGATTTTTTTAAACATGGCAGTGAACATACAGTAACTCTTCTTTGGTAACACCTAATTGCCTTCCCTGCAGCTCTCGAGATGCATAATTTCCATTTTTTAATATTCCACTCCATAGCATTCCATTCCGTAACTTCCATTCCATTCCATTCCCAACCCCACCCCCTCCCAGCTGAATGCCCTCCCCTCTTCAGAAACCCTCAACACGACTCTCTTTCCCCTTCCCCAGCAAAACAATCAAAGCACATGGCCAAATTTCTTTTTATTTTGCATACATAGGAAACAGGACCCTATCAAAAGAGAAGGGAAAAAGGAAAAGAAATGAGCCAAGTGCTGCAGAGGACAAGCATGCACAGATCTGCTTCAAGTTTACACCTAACCACCAATGCTACAGGACTCCAACACACCAGGGGTCAGGACTCACGCTAAGAGGCGGGTATGATCCACTAACAGGACAAAGGAAGCGAGGACGGCTGGGAAATATCACCAGAAGTGGAATTTCAATACGTAGTAAGTCTCAGTCTTCACCTAGCAGGGTTCTAAGCCAGGTTCCAGGGAAAAACAGGATTTACGAAAACATGGAATATAAAATTGTTGAGCTTTATGAATCATTCTGTTTCTTAAGATGACTTGCTATCAAAAAGATGAACAAAGTTTAGTCATAGACATTTGGGTGCCTGTTCAGCTGGGTGCTGGCCAACTGGAATTCCAGGGAGTATCATTCAGTGTGCTTTCTTTATTAAAAAAAAAACAAAAAACAATAATAAAGTAAAGGGAGAAATTGACGTTAAAAATGCAAAATAAATGACCCGAAGAAAGATGAACTTTTTGGACCCATGTGGTTGTTCCTTGATTGTAAACAGCAAATGTTGTGCTTTGTCTTCTCGTCTAAATCAAGGACCCGAGTGTCGGGAGGTTTTGCAGTCATGACAGGCATTCACGGGTCACACAAGGTGGTCAAAGATACTGACAGCATCTGGGTTCACAAACTGTGTTTCCAATGGGTGCTTGTTTTGTTCCCAAGCATCTCCCAGGGAATTCTCCAGGAAGCTTCCAGATTCCTTGTCTTTAGAGTTAGTCCTGGAGTAGTTTTTGCCCCATCCCTATTCTTCAGCCCCTACCCCAAATACCCTGGCAGAGCATGGGTGCCCAGCTTTGTCGTGTGGGCTGACGGAAACTCTCAGAACCCACTCCAGTGGGGGGTTCCCCACACTGAAGTCCAATGAGTGACAATTTCTTATTTACAAAATAAGCATCCCACTCTCCCCGCAAATACTACACAGGTATCCTAGGTGTCCTTGGCTACATAGCTTTGCCCTTAGTCTACACACCACGTCAGGTCCAAATCTGGGTTTGAATGCACTCTCAAAGCTACCAACCACGGAGAGGAAAAGAGCATCCTGCTCCCTGCTGACAACTGCTTGTAAGATCCTGGGGTGAGAGGTGGTTCTTCGCCAGGCATCTGCATTTCCAACCACATCGCCTGTCTTCTAATTTTGATTAAATTGTCAGTGTGAATCAATTGCATCCTCTTTGATGAAATCTGCTTGCAATCCTGGGATTTTTTGCTTTCCTGTGATTTTTTCAGCAGGCTCCAATACCCATTTGCTGAGATCAAACACAACCACCCAGCTTGCCCCAGGCTGCTGCTGGCTGTCCCTGCTCCTGCTGGGACACCTCTCTGTTCTCTCTCCCACAGGGCCCCGATGTGATTTCCCTCACAGATGCACCCCTGAATGGAAGAGTCCTGTCCTGGAAGTGTCCCTCCAAGCCCACCACCGCAGAGCCGCCTCTGGGAAGGAGGCAGGAAACCCCCGGGCACAATAAAAGCTCAGAGGGACCCTGAGCATCCAGGGGAGACGCACCCTTGAGTCTGGTCTCAAAGCACAGGACGTTGTACAAGTGGCTTCCAAATATGCACTAAAAAAGTGGGGGTGGCGACAGACATTTTTTGTCCAAGTCAGACCAAGAGCTCACAAAACACAACGTTCCAGCTAGGAAGTGATTTCCCATCAATTTAAATTCATTTTGCTTGGGGATTTTCAGATAGCTGTAGCCATCCAGCGCAGACCCAGCTCTGGATCTCACCTCCTTGCGGTGGAAGCCGCCTGGGGCTCTGCTCCCTCAGCCCTGCCTGTGCAGAGAGAAGCTGGTCTTCAGGACGTGCCCTTGCCATGTGCATGGAGACAGGAAAGCGTGAAGAGGTTTCTTCTCTGCTGAACGCCTCTCTTGCCACTCCTTGCACTGGGGAAGACTGACCTGAAGAACAGGCTTAACACCAATCCTGACAGGTCTCATTTCAGCCCGTGGCCAATACCCCCTGCCACATGAGGGGTTTTCTGCCTGGTGGGGCAAAGCTGCCTTGGCAAGCCCGGGCCACGATGCCAGGCCATGGGCCCTCTTCGTAAGCTCCCTCTACACCCTGGCTCCGCTGTGCCCTCCTCCTTTCCACCTCCCTCCTGAGGATCTGGGCACACCACTAGGACCATGCAGCCCTCGGGGACTGTCACCACCCTCTTCCAGAGAGCACAGATTACATCAGACACGGAAGCAACAGAGGAGACACTGCGTTCAGAGCTTGCTCCTCCGTGGAAAACTTGAAAGGGAGCTGTGCTTGCTTTGAAGACATCGAAAGAGAAATTTGCCCTTCATGGCTCATAAGACGATTCCTTGAAACAAACATGGAAGGGGACAGAGAAGGCTGCTGAACGAGTCTCTGGGCCACAGGGAGCCCTCCCTGTCTCCCGGCGATCACCCAGCAGCGCCCGGCTTATTTGGCTTTCACCACCTGTTCGTACGGGGGCGGGGGCGTGTTACAGTAGGAGGGTGGGGGTGGGTAGGCCGTGCTTCCCTGGGGTGAGTTGGGCTGGACCTGGAAGGCCATCGCCATGGGGTTCCCAGCAGGAGTCATTCCCGGTCCTCCGGGGTCGGTGTAGTATGGCGGCCCTGGCTGCTGGGCTCCTGCAAGACAGACAGACAGCCAGATGTGAGAACAGAAGCCAAAATCCACCACCCAGCAACCCCAGAGCACTCCCAGGCTAGAGGGGCCTTGGAGACCACCTGCCCTAATCACTGATTCCATTAATGTCGCAGTAAGCCCCTGCCCTCATGGAGTTTGTTGGAGGCAGACAATTGAAAAGACACGTAGAATCACAGATTGTGGCTAAATGATAGGAAGGACATTAGCAGGACCAGGGAACGGGCTGGGGCAGGAGCCTTAGACATCACTAACCCAACACCTAAATAACACACGTGAGAAAGGTCTGCAAAGAGCCAGGGAAACACATGCCAAAGAAGTACAAAATAAGAGACCCCATTATACGTTTTAGAGTCAGAAGAACTGGGGCCATAGTAGGTTAAGTAAATTCACAGCTAACTGTTGGAAGAACTGGAAATAGGATCCTGGTTTCCTGATTTGCAGCCCAGAATTACCACCAGCAGCTGCACAGTCCCTTGGAGAATACAGTTTGCTCTACTCATTTTGCTGTATCGGACCATTTCGGATGAAAGGTTAGGTCGGGGTGGTTTTATCAGGATAGAGATCACCTGTCACCTAGCTGAGCCAGAATTCACAGATTGGAGGCAGATGACCTCCTGGGGCAAATGCCAGCAGGCAGGGCTGGGACTGATGAACCTACGGAATCTCTATTTCCCTTGACACTGCGGGAGGAGATTCTCTCTTCTACAAGGATGAGGAGGTAAGTTCAGGCCATGGGGCAGGGCATGGAGGATCCAGAGAACACAGGAGGCGAAAGGAGGGAACAGGCTGGTCCCCTTGGCCCTGAACCCAGCCCTAACTTTCTTTTTAATGGGTAGAACTATCTGAGCTGTTATTTTGACTAAATCATGCTTAATACTAATTGAGCTGCTGTTTTTTGAGCCTATTTTTTAAATGCAATTTAATTGTGATATATTCACACATACTACAACCCATCCAAGTGTACAATCAGTGGCTCAAAGTATCATCAGAGTTGTGCATAAGCCTATTTTTTGTAGGTCTAGTTGCTCTGATCATGTGGCTGCTGCTATGGAACACTGGATAAATTTTTTTTAAAAAAGAATCCAGAAAAGAAGCTGTAGGAATATGGGTGTTTCATGAGTTGAGCTAATTTAGTAAGGAAAATGAAATCCATTTTGAGATAAGCCCCATATAACCCACAGAGATACTCAGGGTTTCGGAGAAGAGAGTGCACTGTCATTTTGTGCAAGTCTCCCTTGACCAAGATTTAACTGAACTAGGGTCTGATTCCTAGAAAGTTGCCCAACAAGGTGTGCAAAATGTCACACAAATGTGCTGGAAGAGAGAATGTGGAGTGGACATTTAAGGCTAGAACTACATTCCAGGGTGTTGGCAGGAAATTGATCAGCCCACAATTGTCACCTTTATCAAAAAGACCCCTCATCTTGCACCTGCATGACCCAGGAGGCAGCCCCTGCTCCGATTTGTGCATCTTGCCCTCTGCCTTGTGGTATGTTTGCTAACTGCCCATCTAGCAGCCAAGACCATGAGCTTCCCAAGGGCAGAGATTTTGTCTTCTTTATCTTGGAGTCCCTTTATATTTTATAACTAAAAAGTTATAGGTATATAGCCCCAAAGAATTGGAAACGGGGCCTCAAATAAATACCTGCAAACCAATGTTCATGGCAGCATTATTCACAATTGCCAAAAGGCAGAAGCAACCCAAATGTGCCTCGACAGATGAATGGATAAACAACATGGTATATACACACAACGGAGTATGATTCAGTCATGAAAAGGAATGAAGTTCTGATACACGCAACTACATGGATGAACCTTCAAGACATTATATTAAGTGAAATAAGCCAGACACAAAAGGACAAATATTGTACGATTCTACTTATATGAGAACTCTATTAGAGGAGAATTCATAGAGACAGAAAGTAGATTAGAGTTTACCAGGGGTTGGAGGAGGAGAGAAGGGGCAGTTAATGTTTAATGGACACAGAGTTTCTGTTTGGGGGTGATGGAAAAGTTTGGGTAACAGATGGTGATGATAATAGCACAAAATCATAAACATAAGCAATCCCCCATTCAGCCATATACTTAAAAATGGTTAAAATGGAAAATTTTATATTATGTATGTTATCATAATTTTTTTTTGACGTTAAAGACTAAAAATAGAAGAGGGAATTTTAATAGCTCAGATAAGACATAATGAAGGCCTCTGAGTATTACAGTTGAAATGGAGAGCAGAGAGCTGGAGAGGAATTGAGAGCTATCACCAATAGGACCTTAGGACTAATCCAATATGGCAGTGAATGAGAATGGAGAAAAGTCTCGGATGAAAAGGCTCTGGTTTCTGATCTGGAGAAGTAAGGAGGCCCTTAATGCAAGAGATCTAATGCAGGAGAGGGGCAGGGCAGACGGAAGATTCCACACTGGACTCGTTAGGGCCGAGCTGCCTTTGGGAATCTTGCATGTAAAGGCGGGAGCAAAACATGGTGTAGAGGAAACCACCAAAGAAGTGTCTAGGGAGGGAGAAAAGATGATGGCTGAGGACAGAACCACCATTCAAGACAGGAAACTAACACAAATGTTGAAGGCAGGTGAGAAGGATGCAAAAGAGGTCAGGAAGAAACAGTGAGAAGTAGGTGGACTGGAAGTTGCATTATGGTAGCACAGGGAAAGGAGACTTTTCAAGAAGGTAGAAGTGGTTGGTACTCTCCAAGGTCAAAGAGAGGTCAAAATAAGAATTGCAGATTTTCAGTGGATGTGGCATTTGGGAATTCTCCTGTTCTTTGCCCAAGACTTTCAGTACCGTGCTAGTCCAAAGCCATGACTGCAGTGGCTGAAAAGAGATTCAGGGAAGGGGTGAAGACTGGATAAGGGGACAGGTGGTAGCTATGAGGGATGCAGGGCAAACAAAGACATATATTTAAGGACGGGAGATGTTTGAGCAAGTTTATAAGAAAGAGAGGATTTCTGGGTTGAGAATATAAGCTTAATGAGGCCAGGGACCTCATGAGCCTGATTCAGCAATCTGACCCCACTGTCCAGACAGAGACTGGTGCAGGGGAGGACACCCCAGGAAACCTTTGTTGAATGGAAAGAAAGAACTAGTGTAGGGAGGGCCTTGAAAAGAAGCACAAGTGTGCACAGAGGTCACAGATGGTAGCAAAAAACCACCAACAAGGAGTGACAGAGCTAAACGGCATGAGTCTCAACGTGGTGGGACTTCATGCACCTGGGTGGGAGGGGCACGGTATGACAGTGGCAGCCAGGAGCCAAGGGGACACCAGACCATCTCCTGACCCTACAGGGGTGGAGCATGACAGAAGAGAGCCAGCCCTTAAGTTTGAAGGCCTATGGTAGATAGCTCAGCTTGAGAAGGAATGTATATTAAATAGAGCATTCTATGAAGATGCTGGAGTTCCAGGAAGACTCTTTCCCAAGCACACGAAGAAGAAAGGACTGAGAGAGGTGTGTAAAACAATGGCAGCTGCACAAATGCCCCTTCTTAACTCTTCACCTGTTAAGAATAGCAATATATTGATATAATGATAATACATTATATTATATTGCATCATCCACTTATTCTTGAAGAAGCTGGGGCTCAGGGAGATTCAGTAACTTGCCCAGCTATTATTTGGCAGCACCTAGATTTGAATCAGATCCACTGTACTGGAAAGCCTCAGCTCTTTCCACTATGCTGTGTGTCTCTTACAACAGGAAGATGAAATGGGGGAAGAAATACAGGTAGAGAGGGATGGGAGAACTGGAAGAAGACTGGGGACCCAAATGGGCCTACCCTTCGAGCACCACCCAAGACCTGACTAAGGCCGTCATCAGCCAAGATTCCCAGCCTTAGCCGGGCTGCACTCTTATCTCTGATGCATCAACTGTCTCCACAGGAGCTGAAGTTGTCCTATTCCTTGATGCAAAGGAAATGGATACACCTTAAAAACTCAGGAGCAGCCAGCCTCTCTTTCCTCATTGAGAATCTCCACTCTGCGTGATTTGAGCAGGCACTCTAGGTTCCAGAAAGATTAGGAACAATATGTGTGAGATGTTCACTGACAACAGCCCCTTCTCCGTGGAGCCCTCCCACACACAGCCTGTCCAAAGGGGGAGGCCCGGGGAAGCTGAGTTTTCTTAACATATGGTCCTGCCACCATCCAAGGGGTGGGTTGGCCCATGACTTGTGAAAAGATGAGCTGGACCCATCTTCTCTTGGGATGCAGAAGAATCTGGCTGGCAGCAGAGGATGGATGGAAATTCAGGGACAAGTAGAGCGTAGGAGATCGTGTGGCCCATGGAGATGTTACCAGCTGTAGGCTGCCCCAATTCCCAATGGTGCCCCTATTCCATTAGGTTCCGTGTGTGTCTCTGCAATGAGCCCCTCTCCCTGAGTTAGCTCTTGCTCACTCTATACACTGCCTGTGTTCTCACGGTTTAAAGCAGAGTCTATCTATATGCCGACTTCCTACCTCCATAGCTCTAGCCCCACCTGCTTCTCTGTGGTGTAGGCAGGTGACCCAAACACACCACAGCAGACCCTGAACTCATCCTTTCCACTCACTGCTCATGTGCTCCTCTGCCTATGTTCCCACTCTCGGGTGGTGACACCATGTCACCCATTCACTCCCTGGACTATAAGCTAAGCACCCTTAGAAAGGACCAAATTATCAGGTTCCTAACCTACCTCATTGTCTTATTTCTTGGTGTCATGCCTTATCCTTTAGCTCCCAACAAGAACCTAATTGCTTGTATCCTTTGCAGGCTTTCAACCTACAGACCCATCTTCCTAGAATGTCCTCGCCCCCCCCAACCTCCTCCCCAACCTCTTGTCTTCCTAATTCTCATTTACCTTTCAAGTCTCAGCTCACATCACTAAGACCAGAAAGTCACACCAGACTGCCCACCACCTGCTTTCCTGAATGAGCAAGTACCCCCTCTCCTCTTGGCATCCAGAACAATGGATGCACATCTCTATCATAGCACTTGCCCCATGTAGTATAATTTCCCAGCATAGTATACTATATTCCTATTGTACAATCTTCTGGAGCTTTCTGCAGACAAAGGTAGGATATCGTTCATCTTTGCAACTTCAGAGTTGCAGAACGGTACCCGGGACGTGGCAAACATTTCATAAACACGTGAGACGAATGACTGGAGAAAGGATGAAGGGCTATTTTGATCTGGGCTTTGTCTCTGTCCTATTGTGCAGGGCATGCTGGGGAGTTTCCTGAGGTACACTTGCTGATGATATCACAGGAGAGACTGGCTGCCCCACCCCACCGAGCCTGGGCCAGTTCTGTCCTTCACTCTCGAGTATCAGAGGCTGATGACGGGGATGGCCACAGCCCCTTATCGCAGGCAATGCTCTGTGAACTACAGAGGAGGCTCATGATGGACTTGTGATGCACCAGCAGCATGGCCAAGCCCACCCTGGAGACTAATGAGAGATGCTGGCAAGTGTGTATAATTTAACTTGTATTTTCACCTATCAGTCACAACTCTGGGCTATTGCCAGGAATTAGTAGGATGGGAAAGAAATATTTGATCGTGGAGTTGGAGAGGCATTTGGACTATAGAACAAACAGATCTTTAGAGGAGCCGGTGAATAAATTATGCACTTGTTAAAAAAATGAACCCCTAGGTAAAAATCTGGGCAACCACGGGGCTGGAGCATGGCTGGAAAGCCTGTGGTTGTGGCTGAGGGGCAGCAGGAGCAGAGGCTTAGCCTCGTGGTGAGCAGCCAGAGTCTCCCCGGCCAGATGGAGGCAATGAGACGAGAAAGAAACCAGCTCAGGCAGAGAAGGCAGCCAGCCCCCACTGAGGATGCCCCCGACCCAGACATCTGCTCAGTGTCCACTCATTTGGCCAGAAGCAGAACTCCTGCCAGACAAGACGCTGACCTCACTGACCGTTCAGTCGCTTGCAGAGAAGAGGAACTGAAAGAAGTGATGCCGCGGACCCAGTTCTGACCAAGGAGGGTTGCAGCCTCGTTTAGTGAAGGGAAGGGAGGGCGAGTTCATCGCAAGTGTGAACACCATCGATGGAGGGTCGGGCAAGGCCAGGTATGTGCCCACAGACAGGCGAAAGTCAGTTTCAAAAATTCTCCCCAAAATGTTCACATGATCTGAGAGCTCATGACTCTGGAATGGAAAGCACCATAAACTCATAATTTCAACTCCACAACCACAAATGAGCACAGTGAGAACAGACATTTGAAAGGTTCCAAACAAAGCCTGCTGATTGATTCCAAGGGACAAAATTGGAAAGTGGCGGATACAACCAGAAACAAGTACAGAATGGATCAGGAAAAAAGAAAGGCCGAGGGCGCTGAAGCTTGGAGCAGATGCTGGACCGAAAAGAACCTTTTTTTAATTCGTGCATGGAGAATAAAAAATATTAAGAAATAAAGCAAATGGCAAAGAGAAAGATCTCAAATTAATTCTCTGTCAAAGAGAATGGTTTGTACACTGAAATAGGGAGAAAAATAAGTAGGTGAGGGAGAATGAAACATCAAAAGTAAGAATTGACCAGTTTTTTGGGGAGAAGACAATTCAGATCGCTTAACCCTGACAAATTATCTCTCAGTGGTGTAAGGAAGAAAACCAGCTCTTAGGGAGGGTCCCTTTATGTGCTAAGCACATTTTCTTGACAAATACAAGTATTTCCCATGCTTGTATTTCACATCATGTCATCTAAGCCTTGCAGTAATACTCTGAGATATGCATTATTCTCATTTCACAGACTGAAAGGCTAAAGTCCAAAGAAATTATGCAACTTGCCCAGTGGGTTCTTCTTCCCTTTACAAGAAGGGACACTGTTGGATCTGCAAGAATCAGGGAGGCGTGCAGTAGCCAGTTAGGACGGCTAGCGAGGGAAGGAGCTGAGCTGCTGGGTGGGTAGGTGCGTGATGGAAGGGACAGGGTCCCAGATGCTGCTGCTAAGCCACAGAGCAAAACCAGGAGCCTCCGGGCCTCATGAGAGAGAACAATTCCTTATTTTTTAAGCTGGCTGAAGTGGGTGACCAAAGCACCAGAATTAATTCTCCCAGAAAACATAAAAATCCCTGCTTTTGTAAATTTATTTGGTTTTAAAAATTGATAAAATTATTTAGATATTCCATTTACCTTTATCTTCCGATCAATGCATTGAAATTCCTACATTTTTATTTCCATCATTCTTTCATTTAATTTCTAAGTTTTGATTTATATACTTTGAAGAGTTAATTATTCAGTACATGCTTACATGGGACTCAAAACAATCATATCTTCAATATACAAGGTTATTTTTATCAGTATTAAAAATATTTCCTTTTTTGTATAAGTATATGATAGTGAATTCATGGAATATTTCTGGAAGGATACATAAAAAGCTGGTAATGGTAGGTGAACTGGGAATTGGGAGGAAGAGGGAGAGTTGGCATTGCATATTTTCTTTTCATTGGATACACTATGTGTGCTGGTTTGTATGTATTATGTCCCTCAGAAAAAGCCATATTCTTTGATGCAGTCTTGTGGGTGCAGACATATTAGTGTTGATTAGGTTGGAACCTATTGACTGATTGTTTCCATGGAGATGTGACTGAATCAACTGTGGGCAAGACCTTTGATTGAATGATTTCCATGGAGCTGTTACCCCATCCATTCAGGGTGGGTCTTAATTAAATCACTGGAGCCATATAAACAGCTGATAAATAGATGGAACTCAGAGCTGCAGCAGGGACAGACATTCTGAAGACGGCCATTGAAAGCTGATATTTTGGAGAATGCCATTTTGATATGCAACCTGGGAGCAAACAGATGCCAGCCATGTGCCTTCCCAGCTAACAGAGGCTTTCTGGATGTCAATGGCCTTTCTCCAGTGAAGGTACCCTTTGTTGATGCCTTACCTTGGACCTTAAGACTGTGACTTTGTGACCAAATAAACCCCCTCTATAAAAGCCAATCCATTTCTGGTATTTTGCATAATGGCAGCATTAGCAAACCCAAGCACTGTGTATTTCCTTTTGAAGCACATGTGCTATCTATCCACTACCAGAAAAACAAAAAACAAAAAACAAAAAACAAAACTTTCTCAGGCTCTCCCCTCAGGGTTTATGAAGATGATACAGTTGAAGTACTGTGAGACACACAGGAGGCCTGTCTCAAGACACTGGGGTGCTAATGTCCCACAAGAAAGAGCAGACAAAGATGCTTTGTGAGCAAGGCAAGGAGGAAATGAAATCCCTCTAACCAAAGTTTTCAACTTTTCTGTTCCTGGTTGGGGAAAACTCAGAAGCTGATAGTGGTATAAAGAGTGATAGAGAAGAACAGTTTTGCTCCCTATGGATGACTATTTTTCTAACAGAAGCAAAAATAACTGTATTTAAAAAAATAATCCAGTGTATTCCTCAGAGCAGATCTTGGAATGCAAGCCAGAAATGTGTGCATCACCTAGAGAAAATGCAGATTCAATTTCATCAGGTCCCAAGTAGAGCCAGCCCCAGAGTCTGCATTTCTCACAAGATCCCAGGGCTGGTTTCCAGCTTTGAGTAGCAATGACTAGACATTTTATAAATGTCTGTTCGTCCCAATACTACCAGCCCCCTTTCCAGAAGAGAAACCTGAATCACAAAGAGATTAGCTCCGTCCCTTCACTCCAATCCTCCAGTAAGTGAATCCTGACAGCTCTAACTCCAGAAGAGACCCCCACCTGGCTCCCAGGTTACCATCACCCTGCCACTGCCCTGCCCCAAACTGCCACTGCCTCTTACTGGGACGGCCAACAGCCATTCCTCTGGTTCCTCTACTGCCATCGTGATTCTCTCCAAAAATTCTCCACATGACTACAAAATCTTCCTTGATCTCGCCATCTCTCCACTAAACACCCTCTAATGAAGGCCTCTTACTGTTCCGCCCTTTGGCCTTCTCTCTTTAGCGCAGCACGAAACTGAATTTTGATTCTAACACAACCCAACCATCTTTTTCTTCTTATGGGCACATTTTAACACATTTATATTCATTGTTATATACAGGTACATGGTCTTTCTATATTGCTTTTATGTTTCTTTGCTGTTTTGTTTTCATTTCTTTCCTTTTTTTTTTTTTAAACTGCCTTTACTCTCTTCAACAGTGACTTAGAAAACAGACATGTTGCTTTTAATTCCACGAGTGGCTACTCTAAAGACAAACTGTCAAATCCAATATTGGACTTCCTGTTGTGGAAAATTAACATTAGGAACCTCATTCCACCCCTTTGACAGTCTTCATTACTGACTGTGAAGAAAGCAGTGTTCTTTCCTCGTTCATAATGTGCTTCTCCAGTTTTTAGAAGCTTCTGGGGGGAGGGGGTGGGCAGAAATGTTGAAGAGATTTGCCCAAAGATGGGATTGGCTGCCTTAGAGCTGCCTTAGCTTTTAGTGAAGCCTTGTGAAAACCACTGGAGGCTAATAGAGGCCACCCTGGGGGTGTGGAGCTGAGGAGATTCTTGATGAATCAGCTGGGGGGGCTGGACCCGGGCGGCCTCTAGGAGTCCACCAGCCCAGAGATCTTATGCCTGTGATTTTTCTCACCTTCTTTTTTGCCTACCATGGATCAAAAGGAATTAACACAGTATCCCTACCAGCTATAGACCCTTTTGTTTTCGGTAATAAGAATCTTATGGGCCTCAAATGAATTACCAGCCTACCACCTCACTCAACATCCAGAGAAGAGAGGGTCAAAATATTAATACACAACAAACAGCAGACAGAAAAACATAACTTCCCATCATTCTGAAGTATTTTCAAGACATTAAAATGCTTTTCTAAAAAAAAAGAAGATATATGTTAGAGGAAATTAGAAGTTTGTTGAAGATCAACTGAGAAGGCACAAAGCAGATAAAATGGAAAACACATGTCACCTCTTTGCTGAAGTTCCACAAGCAACCTGAACGCCTAAGATGAGAGAAAAGGGATTTCCAGATTCATCATTTTTCACTTTGGGCTCTACAGCTTCCACATTTTCCGTTAGAACGGAGGTCACAGGTTCTGGGGGTCCTTCTCTAGGAGCCTGGAGGCAGGGGCTGGGTCTGTCTGATCACCATCGCCTGACCCGGGGCAAGGCACTGAGCTTAGCACGTGGGGCAGGCTCCCAAAATGTGTAGTTGGTGTTAGGAGTTGAATCGTGTCCCTCAAAATGACATGTCCAAGACTGACTCCTAGTCCTGTGAATGAGACCTTATTTGTACATAGGATCTTTGAAGAAGTGACCAGTTAAGACGAGGCCACACTGGATCAGGGTAGGCCCCAATGACTCAATATGACAGGTGTCCTCATAAACAGAGGGAGCTTGGACACAGAGAGACAGATAGAAAGAGAAACAGCCAGGTGACGGACTGAAACTGAGCTCTGCTACCACAAACCAGGGATCACCAGGGACTGCTGGCTGGTCCTTCACCCCTTCACTAGAAGCCAGAGGATAGGCCAGGAAAGGACTGTCCCCTTAAGAGGAAGCACGGCCCCACCAATATTTTGATTTTGGGTTTCTGGGCTCCAGAACCATGAGACAATACATTTGGGATATTCAAGCCAACTTGCCTGTGGTACTCTATTACAGCAGCCCTGGCCAACCAAGAATGGGGGATTGAAGGAATATGTGTGTACACACACGTATGCTATTTGGGGAATCGTGAGGCCCCGCTGCAGAAAGGAGCATCTGTCTAGGTTTGGCCCATGTTACCCCGTGCTCCAGCCCTGAAAGGACCTGTTTCTTTGCCTGTTGGGAGAAAAGTTCATGATAAGAGACTTGAGTGTATGGGATGCTGGTGGCAGGCCCCAAAAGATGAAGAACTAGAGGCAAAAGGTGATCTAAAGAGGGCCCTCTTTTAAGGGATTGAAAAGAATGCAAATGAACCAGATAAGGGAACAATTTGTCTAGCCAAGCTTTGCATTTATGACCGAATATGAGGAAGACACTTCAGACCTGAGTTCTCCTCCCTGAGTTATGGGGCAGTTTCCAAGGAATGGGACTGATAAAGGGGCTCAGATTCTGTCTTTGCTTTGTCACTGGCAAACCCAAGAACAATACACATGGGGGAACCTAAATTTGCTAGAAGTTTCTATTCCCACTGATCAAAGTTTATAGATGTGAAAGCGGTTTGTGGTGATTGAGGTAATGAGACTAACCACCTACCAAGAGGGCAGGGTGTGAAACATGCCTTTCTTTTTGAAATACGCTCTGTGTGATGTGTGTTGTCTGCCTCTATTCAAAACCTCCAGACATTAAATGTGTCACATGGAAAAAACCTTACTTTCATAATAGCAGAAAATCCTACATGTATTTGCAAACTGGATAATGCAAATCATAAGAAATAACAATTGAGTTGTCATACAAAGGGAAAGGGCAGTGTCAAGGTTAGAGACAAAAACCAGAGTAAGAATAACAAGGAGTTTGAGTAGACATACAGACAGAAAGCCAGACAGACATTCACTGAACTTTGTGGGAAAAGTACTCCTGGTCTTCAAGGAGCTATTCTAAGTTGTGAGGCAGGAATGGTTCTCCGGTTTCCCTGCAGGAAGAAGGTCTCAAAACCACACCCTCTACCTGCCCTCCTCTATCCCACCCCATGCCAGACGATCACTTTCTGATATCAGGGATGATTGATAAGGAATGTTCCGGTAGCTATAAGAGTACATTAATAGATTATGATTTTTAAACAAATAACTAAATATTTCCTGTTATGCTTCTTTCACCAAAATGGTAAGTTCAAAAACAATTCCATCTCTTCACCTCTTGAAGACGGTCACACAGAGCAGTGGATCCACACGGTCTGGGTCCCCTCAACCCTACCATTTCTTCTGGGGGAAGAAGCAATAAAGGAAACCTTAGAGCCGTAGAGCTTCGAGGGGGGTACCTGTCTGGTGGATGTCTCTGCACACCTGAAGCGCTGTTATGTGGAAGAAGAGTCATGCTTATTCCACCCAGCTCTCAAAAACAGCTTGCACTCACAACTGAAACAGCCCTGTTTGCGTTTCAGCTCTGATTTGGAGGGTAATTAAACTGTCAAAACACACTCCCTCCTCTTTCCATTTTCCTGGAGTTAGCATCATTTAGTCAAGCCACTACCATCACTGTGGGTTGACAGATTCATTATAGGACTGAGACATCAGAACGGACAGAAAATCATCAGTGAATTCTCCATAACAGTACTGTTTGAAAGAATAAAAATCTATCTCCTGACAGATATATGGATGGATGGATGAATGGAAGTATAGGTTAAGTAGATAGATGGTGGATGGATGGATGGATGGATGGATGGATGGACAGATGGACAGATGAATGGATGGATGAATGGATGGATGGAATGATGGGTAGGTAGACATAGATGCTGGATGGACAGATGGATGGATGGACAGATGGACAGATGGATGGATGGATGGATGGAATGATAGGTAGTAGACACAGAAGCTGGCTGGCTGGCTGGCTGGCTGGATGGATGGATAGGTAG
Source organism: Choloepus didactylus (assembly GCF_015220235.1). Taxonomy (NCBI): domain Eukaryota; kingdom Metazoa; phylum Chordata; class Mammalia; order Pilosa; family Megalonychidae; genus Choloepus; species Choloepus didactylus. The sequence continues at coordinate 153,667,246 of NC_051311.1, read as the reverse complement.
TAGACACAGATGATGGATGGATGGATGGATGGATGGATGGATGGGTGGATGGATGGAAGGAAGGATAGGTAGTAGACACAGATGATGGATGGATGGATGGACAGATGGACAGATGAATGGATGGATGAATGGATGGATGGAATGATGGGTAGGTAGACATAGATGCTGGATGGACAGATGGATGGATGGACAGATGGACAGATGGATGAATGGATGGATGGAATGATAGGTAGTAGACACAGATGCTGGCTGTCTGGCTGGCTGGATGGATGGATGGATAGGTAGTAGACACAGATGATGGATGGATGGATGGGTGGATGGATGGAAGGAAGGATAGGTAGTAGACACAGATGATGGATGGATGGATGGATAGATGGATGGATGGATGGAAGGATAGGTAGTAGACACAGATGATGGATGGATGGATGGACGGATGGATGGATGGATGGATGGATGAAAGGAAGGAATGATATGGCACATGTGGCAGAATGTTAAAAGTTAGTGGTTCTGGGTATCTGGGTGGGGAGTTATGTTGCAGTTTTCTGTATGAATCTTGTATTATTTTTGTGATTGTCCTGTAAGTTTGAAATTATTTCAAAATAAAAAGTTTAAGAATGAAACATATCCCAATGAATGCCAATGAATGCCATCTACTTTTAACTATTTTTTTAAAAAAAAATCAGTATCATCACATTAAAGGAAAACCTTTTTAAGGAAAACCTAAGTCATGCTAACACAGCAGTTTCCTGGCTGACCATTGCCTTCAGTCTATCTACTACTGCAATCATGGCCATTGCACATGAACTACTGCCCACCGCTCTTGCCACTAAGCAGGGTTTACAATGGTTTTACCACAGAGCTCCATCCCTTCATCTTGATGAGTATCACTTTAAGCGGCCACACAACAGTCCGTAAAGAAGAAACACCATAACTTAATCATCTTTTCCTTCACCACCACTCAACCCACTTCTCCACGTTCAAACATCAGTTCAGCTGAGGCCACCTCACCTCCTGAGACCCAGCCCCCCTCTCCTGACCCACACAGCTCTGCCTTATCCCCAGTTCTCATCCGATCTCACCTCCCCTCCACCTCACCCCCTATCCCTGTCCCTAATCATGTTTACCTTCGTTTTTCACCAGTGTTCCACAAGTCCCTCCTCACACCCCTCCACCAGTGTGGACACAGTGGATGTTGCTGTTTAGCTAGTAATGTTTTCTAAATGAAAGGATGAATGAGTCTTATCTTCTCTCTTTACCCCAGAGGGCATATGGGGGTGAGGAGGGGATGAATTAGGGGTAGTTATGTCAGTTAAGGAGCTTTGACTTTCTCTTGCTGTACCTTGCCCCCTCTGCACATGTAGAGTAAATAAAATGAGGAGGAATTTCCTTCCTATAATTTCATTTTGCAGATCAAAGTGCAAAGGCTCAGAAGGGCTAGACGTACCCTAGGGCTCACAAAACCCCCTGTCCAGTAGATGCTTCTTTTTGTTCTCCAAACTATGACCACTCAGTTCTTCGCCTTCTCACCTTCTTCTATACATTCCCTGCCAAGCCCCAAGGCCAAATGGGCTCTAGTGTAGGCCTTGAGACCTTTGACCTACAGCTTCAGCCTTGGCTGCCTTTTGGGTCCTGGGCAGGGCTGGAGCCCCATCTCTGAACCTCAGCCCCAGGCTGGTTCTGCCAGTTTCTTCCCCATCTGCTCACAGTCCCAGTGGCACTAACCCCCAAGAACCACGGTGCTGCCCCACTCCTCTCCCTCCCCCAGCTTGGAGCCTCTAGTGCAATGGACAGATTCTAGGCTTTTCTGCATTCATCAGGTGATGCTGGACTTTGGGGCTGGTCCCAGCTGGAGCACCATTGTGTGGCCCCCTCTGCAGCGGTGGGAACTGGTCCTCCAAAGCCAGCTGCTTTCTCCTCTTCGTTCAGAAGCAAAGCTCAGCAGAACTACCTCCCCTCCCCCAGGTGGCAGGGTGGGTAGAAATGGAGCCACCCCAGCACCTCCACAAGCCTGCACCCCCATTCAGGCAAATCCCTTACCCCTAGCTCTAGGTGCCCCTCCTGGGGGTGATATTTATCCAGTGCAGCCTATAAATGATGGTGCACTTTGCTTCTCTTTCTCCCTAGACTCTAAAGCTCTACCCCCACCCTCCAGGCACAGCACCCCATGTATTACAAGATCTCAGCAAACCTCCGTAGCAAGAAACAAATTCCACCCAGGGGATCATGTGGGAATCGAGAACCCCAGAACCAGGGAATCGTTTAGAAACCAGCAGATTTTTTTTCCAATATTACTATTTCTAAAGAGTCAAATCAAAGCAATTAAATTCTTCCCAAGCTCAGAGCCATCACTCATGACACAGCCCTTGATTTTGTAGTGAAATTATGGAAATTGTACCTTCCCATAGAACAAAGTAAGCCTTATTTTATACCATGTGCTGCTCTATTTTAGGATCGACTGCTTCATACTTGTTACAGGCTTGCGTGGAGTCTAAAAATGGAGAGGTGATGGTGAATTCAATCTACATTTTGGTTGGAGAAAACTGTGAGTTTGGTGCAAGCAGTAACTGACTCACTAGAGGAAAAGAGGACCCAAATCAAATTCTCCCAACAGGCTTTTCTATCCCAGCCCCCACGGGTGGTCACTTTTCTGGCTGCTTCGGTGTAACACTGCAGTGTGTGGCTGGGGAAAACCATCCCAGGCCTTTGCCCCTCACAGACAGGCTGGGCCCATGGCCTGGGCCTTGGCAGCTTCTCAATGGTAGAGTCACTGCTGGGTTTTCTCTGCTGTTTTCCGAGGTTCTCAATATTGTTCATTCACTATTTCTCCTGCTCTAGATTCCTACATTTATCCCACTTTCAATACAGTGGAGGCTGAGGTCGCTGTGGCCAAAACCAGCTGCGGGGGGTTCCATGAGGGTTGTTTTTAAGGGAAGGGAAACCACGCGGGCCTCGCTGGCCGAGTCTTGGCTCTCAGCCCTTCCCCACCCCATCCCAGGTAAATGTTCTTTCGTACCCGTCGGTTCAAATGACCCACGGGGAAGCCTTCCTTGAGCTGTACTCCCCAGGTCAGGTCAAGTTTCCTGTTTACAAGGTCTCTTAGGGGTGCAGAATGATGTCTGCACAGCTCTGGTCAGGGCTGGACACTGTAAATTTACTTGTGAGATGAGCGGGGTCACCACGCATGGTGGGGCAAAGCGTGCAGTGCACGAGGGGGCGGTGAGGGCTGGGACCCAGGCAGGGTGCTCGTGTCCTGGGCATCTGTGGGTGAATAAATCCGTCCAGGCAGGCCCGGCTCAGGCCCCAAACCTGGGTGGCAGCCCCAGTTCACTCGGCCTGCAGGCACGAGCTGAGGGCCTACTGGGCACCTGCACCGGACTTGGGCACACGGGACACAGAGGTGACCAAGCCACGTGTCCTGGCCCCAGAAGCACATGGTCCAAGTGAACACGGGGACTAAAGCACACCCTGATCCACGCTGCCAAGCACCCAGCAGGGCACCCAGGAGAGAGCAGACAGCATGACAGAGGCGGGCAGCGGCCAGCATAGCTTCACCCCAGAGGCAGCACAGAGCGGGATCTTGGAGGAAGCCTGGGCACCTTCCAGGCCGGGGCCCAGCACGGTGGCAGAACTGGAGAGAGAAGACCTCTGAGGCTGGGCACTGAGGAGGTGGCAGGGTGGGAAAGGTGAGGCTGGGGGCTCTGACAAGGCACTGAGGGCCTCTGCGTCTTCTACAAAGGAGTCCAGGCAGAGTGAGCCAGTGCAGATCTTTGAGCACAAAAGTAACCTGATCTATTTGCTTTTCTTTTTTTAAAAAAAAGATCTTTCTGGTGGCAGTGTAGGAAACAGAGAGGAGCTGGCAAAGACCAGGGAAAACTTTTAGCAGGCATTGCTCAGGGGCAAGACAAGGGCTTAAAGTAAGCTGGAGTAGGATCTGAAGACCTATTTATTGGGTGTGGCTGATAAGGGAGGGTGAGGGATCCCAGTTAAAGAGACAGGCAGCCTGCAATGCAGAAAGCAGAGGAGATAAGGAAAGAGAGCTTGTAGGCGGCTGTTTCTCTTCTGGAAATCCTGAGATGCCCATGGAACATTCTAGTGGAAGTGCACGGCAGGCGGCCAGCAACGCGGGTCTAACCACATGGTCTGCTTACACATTCCCCCCAGTCTAGACGCGTAAGGAGCAGCAGACCCTGGCACTCACCCAGCACTTATGATCAAGGACACTTAGCATTCCGCATCTGCAGGGTACGGGGGCAAGAAGGGCTGCTTTTCCCTGTACTAAAAACCCATAGAGTAAAGATACAAAAAGAGAAAACTCTTAAGTCTTTGCAATTGACCCTTTCCCCCAATCTACTGTCTGTCTCCATTCTGATTAAAAAAAAAAAAAAAAAAAAAAGAATCCCAGGACTGAAAACTCTGACTAATCCAGATGAAACCCAAAAAGTGAGGGCTTTGGCCTCTAGAGTCCCAGTTTAACCCAAAGTTTGCACTTCTCCCTAGGATAAGAGCCCAAATTTGAAACTATTCAAGTATTTCCAAATGTGAAAGAACAAACTTCCACTTCCATATAAAATTCCATTTCCACTAATCCTGAGCGGAAAGTCTAAGGTATAACTCCCACCAAATCCCTGGGGAAGATACATATTCAGAGCTTTCTGAGTAACATTTTAAAAAATAATGAATATAATCATTTTCAAAGGAAAACCCTGCAGAATATCTTGTGGAAGAAACCAGAAAGAACAGAAAACAAATGCAAGGTTCTCAAGCCTTGAAAACAGCATGTCTTCATAGGAAGAGACAAAATTTTCATCTTCTCCGTTTACAGTCAATCCCTCTATTTCTCTCAAAACCAAGGCAAGAGCAGTTCCTAAAGTTCAGCCTGTCTGCTCTGGTCAACAGAGCACCCTCACCCACCCCAGGGGACAGCTATGGCCGGCACAGAGCGGGAGCCCATGGGAAGGACATGCCTGTTCCCAGCCTCACGGTGCTCCTGGACCAGAGTCGGGCAGGAATGCGGGATGTGAGGCCACGGCACCACCTGCTCGACTCGGCAGGGGCTGCCAGCCTTCCACAGCTCCTGGCTCCCCTCGAAGGAAGGAGGAACCACCTCACAGACAATGTCAAACCAGGGAGCCAGCCTGTGTGCTGAGAGAGGCTTGAATCCAAGAACCCAAGACAGCCCCTGGTACCTTTAGTCACCAACTAGCAGGGTTTTATAAGAAATCCACAACAGCTAATGCTCCTTGACCCTGGGACGTCACTTTGGGTAACAGTCCCTATATAAGCCGAATAGAACTTGTACAAAATATCCACAGGAGCACTATTTATGAGTATCCAGAACACTAGGAAATTCCCAGTAAATATTGTTGAATGACTTGATCAATAAAAATGAAAACAAACCAAACAAATGACCAACAATAAGTAAACAACTTACATTTAGTAACACAATCAGCATTGGGTCCAAAGGCACAAAAAAATGTTTCTACAGTAAAAAGGCAGAAAGCAGTAAAAGGCATATACTAACCACATAAATATTCATTTAAGGTACACCGATGATGGGCATAAGATCCAAAAGACCTGGCATTTTTTTTTCCCAGCACACATGCAGGATAAAGTTGACAGCCAGAACTCGAATGAATCAACATGGCCCAAGTTCTCTCTCTTTAGGCACAGTCATGGGCAATGCCCTCTTCAAATGCTCGAAGAGGACACAGAAACCGCAGGGAGGAGAGAGGAGGGCGGAGGGGCTGGCTGACCTGGAGCGGGGTTTGGGGGCTGCCTGGTGTAGGACACGTTGAACGCCGGCTCCTCGATCAGCGGTGGGGGGGTACATCCGCCTCCGGATGAAGAAGCCAGCTCCGCAGCAGAAGAGCACACCCATCATCAGCAGGAACCTGGGCGAGAGCAGACACGTGAGGGGGAGCTCAAGGCGGACAGGAGGATCCCAGGGGCCCAGCCCTGGGGCGCGAAGCTCAAGTGGACACCGCTAGGAGGGGTGAGTCCAGGCCTGTGAACGCTGACACCTGAGTGGGCGGTTCAGAGAATGGGGCTCCACTACAAGGTTCCCACCCTGGGCGTGTGCCCCCAGACTCCATCCTCCCTTTACCATTTTGCCCAGGACGTCCCCCAGGTGGAAGCCACTGATGGAAGCCACTCACCACTGAGACGCTCCATAAGTGAACTCTCCATCTCAAATAGCCCCAAATGGTTAGCTGGGTTCAAAGGGGTGGTGCAATCACTTCCCCATCCATGGCCCCGACCTCAGTTCAATAGTCAAAACAGTCTCCTCCTTCCAGAGCCTGCCAGAATGCCATGGCTGAGCCAGCCTTCGGAACGCCATCCATTTCCCCCAAATTTCTACTCTTCACTGTCAAAGCAATGAGGGTGAGCCCACATAGCCTTCCTAACAGGTGTCTCTCCATTATTCTATGAATATATTCAAAGAAACAAAGCTACCCCTTCTAGAGCATACCTTAGTGATGGAGAAATGCAGGAAGGGAGAGGAAATATTTACAATCAATAAAAGAGCCAAGGATTCAGAAATCCCTAGGTTTCCAGTACAGCTGAGCGTCTTCCCTGCCAAATGTCTAACAGACATAATTGCCATATGCTTTAAGGAAAGGACCTTTCTCTAATTCATTTAAGAAGTCTCAGTGGCTATGGCATTATTGGCATTCAATAAGTGACTGCTGAATGAATGAATGAATGAATGACCTCTCCCCACCTCACATTTGACCTAGAGGGGGGTGGGGGGACACTCTGAGAAGGGCTGCGCTGACTGCCTTGCACAGATGTAGCCAGAATCTTGCCCATGTCTGAACCAAAATTACAATGGGTCTCACTGAGACCCCCCGGCACCTCCCACTTACACCCAAACTCTGCATGGGCTGCACACTTTGAAGGATAAATACACCCCGCAGATGGCACCTGTCCACACATAAAAGAAATTTAAGGGAAGAGTAGATGATAAAGCCTTTGAGAATACTTCTAATTCCAACGCATTAATATAATGTTAACTGAAAGTTCAGTCAAGTATTTACTGGACAGCCTTGGATGTTGAGCAGGATGAACCATCAGAGGCATGAGACAGGAAATAACCTGGTCAAGGGCTGAAGCTGTGGACCTTCTGACCTGCCCTCTATTTCGTTATTCCTCCAATAAGTCCTCTGTAAACACCTGCTGCGCTCCAGCACATGCTGTGCATTAGAGAGTAAGACAGGTGAGCCTGTGCAGTTGAGCTGAAGTTGTGATGGGGGAGACAGGTGGTCAAAACCAATCTACACGGCTAAGTCTTTATTTACAACTTTGCTAAGTGCTGAGAAAGAAAAGCAAGGTATGCCAGTTTGGATCTATTGTGTCCCCCAGAAAAGCCATGTTCTTTAATGCAATCCTGGGTAGGCAGACATTAATCTTTTTGATTAGGGTGTGACTTTTTGGTTAGGTTGTTTCCATACAGATGACTCACCCAACATAGGTGAGACGTTTTGATTAGGTCATTACAACGGAGGTGTGGCCCCGCCCATTCACAGTAGGTCTTCATTGGATCATGGAGTCCTTAAGAGAGCTAAGATGTGAGCTGCTTGGGAGCTGACAGAGACACTTAGGAGCCAACAGAGATGCTTAGAGATGCTTGGAGATGCAGACAGAAGGACGTTTGGAGATGCTAAGCTAAGAGATGAAGCCCAGAGTTTGCCCTGGAGAAGCTAAGAGAGGACCTCCAGATGCTTAGAAATGCCCTGGGAGAAAGAAGCAAGGATGCACAGGAGCTGAGAGACAGAAGCTGAAACATAAGCTGGGAGCAAAGGACCAGCAGACACCAGCCATGTGCCTTCCCAGCTGACAGAGGTGTTCCAGACGCCATCGGCCATTCTTCAGTGAAGGTATCCTCTTGTTGATGCCTTAGTTTGGACACTTTTATGACCTTAGGAGTGTACATTTGTGACTAAATGAAACCCCTTTATAAAAGCCAATCCATTTCTGTTATCTTTCATAACAGCAGCATTAGCAAACCAGAACATGAGGGGTAGAACAGGAGGTTTTAACAAGGGTATCCATCTTAGTGAGGAGGCCAGAAAAGCTTCTTTTCCTTCAATGTATATCTAAGCTGAGTTCTGAAGGAGACAGAGAAGTCAAAGAGGAAGGAATGAACAAGCTGGGTGGAAAGAACACCACCAGCAAAACTGAAGAAACAACAAAGCTTGGTGAGCAAGAGGAGGGAGGAGAGAATAACTGAGTGGCTGCAGATGGTGGGACAGTGGAGTCGGCGGGGAGGGTGTTGGCAAAGAAACAAGGCAATTCTCAGCATCAAGAATGCTGGAATCAGCTAGACATCCCAAATGGTCGCAGTATGCCATGCCCTTATCAAAAGTAGTCCCCAAATACTAGGTCCCTATCTGAGATTCTATAAAAGATGCACTCACCAAGTTTTATCTTTCAGAAACTTAAATCCACCAGAGTGTTCCTATACCTGACAAGTTCTAAAATAGCCTCTTTAAGATCAAGTATTAGATGTGGCCCCTTTTCCACACTGTCAACACCCCCTTTTAATACGAACAAGTTAGGGTACTCACTGCTTAGACATCCCTGAAGATGGTGAAAGACATTAAGTGAGAGGAAGGAGTAGCAACAAGCAAGATTGAACAAAGGTCTATGAATACTGAAACTTTATATAATTATATATATATTTTTGGATGCTGGGGTGTTGGAATGGCTGGAAGGAGGTAAATAACATGGTGGAACTGTAGCCTATAGCATCCTTTGGGATTTGCTCTATAGCTCCTCATTGAATTGTGCCTGGAAGGTCTTCACCTTTCTGTATATACCTTGTATTGCATAATAAGGAAAGAACTGAAACTGTGGAACTGTAACCCATAACAATTTTTGAAATTACCTATATGAATGCTTGTTGAGCTGCACATTGAGCGATGACATCTTTCTGTATGTATGTTATATTTTACAATAATATAAATTGCTTAAGTTGTGGAACTGTGACCTACGATATTCTTTGAGATTTGCTAACTACTTGTGAAATCATACTTTGAAAGGTATCACTGTTATGTATATATGTTAAAGTCACAACAAGAAAAATGAGGAAATAAAGGCTGGAATCAAAAAGGAACAATTTACTTAGTCTCTTAAAAACGAATTTCCCAAGGGCAGACTCCATGATAATGTGACATTCAACACTGCACCCAGCTGTAAACACTGGAGTGGAGATATAAGGCACACAGAACCTAACTGTGCCCAGGGGTGTTCTTTCTCAAATCATGCCACTGGTCACTTCCAAGAGACGGGGTCCCTGGACTGAAAATGCAGAAGCCATCTAACACCTTGGTCCCTTCCTGAAATGAGCCAGACGTTGGTTTATGCCATGGTGTGGAATCCCCCCACACCCAGACACATAAAAATGGCACTGCCCAGGCCCGGAGGAAAGACAGCCACCTGTGGGCTCCTCCCCTCAGCCTGGCTGAGAGCAAGAGCAAGGCGAGAACAGGGCAGTCCCAGGACACGAGCCAAATGACAGGCTTCTGGGCCCTTCATCAGATTCCGTCATTGTTGAAAAATTAGTCTGAGAAGAATGAATTTTAAAAGAGAGGCGCTAACAAGGGGGAAGAGGGATGAGCTTATTAAAACAAGGAAAGAGAGGAAGCAGGACATTGGTTAAGGGAAAAGGGAGTGGTGGTTAGTAAGAAAAACAGGTCGTCGAAGGGCTGTGAGCTACAGGTTGATTGTTCACTAGATGTTCTTTTTCCTTGCAGAGTGGGTTTTGGAAGCTTTCCAGGGATTAAGAGAAACAAATGTTAGTGCCTTTTCTATCCTCAGAAGTAATTTGTTTTTTTTTTTTGTTTTTTTGCAATTCGTTTTTGTTTTTGCAATTCCATCTTACTTCTGCCCCAGGGCTTAGTAGAGCAGGTCTGGCTCCACATTTCAGTCCCTGAGGACCCTCTATTATACAGCTGCCCAGACGTCCTGAAAGGACACCCCAGCAGGGGCCCTAGCACATCACTGACCCTTGCCAGCTTGGATTCAGCCCTTCTGGGTTTTCTAGTTCTACTCAAGGGTGCTACTGCTCCACCTCTCTTAATCCTGATGATTTCATCACTCAGAGCAGATGACCTTCTTGATTAAAGATTACTCAAAATTTGAGAGCCAGCAAGGACCTTTGAAAGAAATCTCCTCCAAACCTTTGTCTTACAAGGAGGAGAGAGAAGGCCTTGAAAGGATGGTGAGGGGCTGGTGGCAGAGGGGCTGTCCCTCCACGTCCAGCCCCATCCTCCTCGTCCTCTGCGCTCTCCACTAACACCCCATCCTCCACCACATAGATGTCCCAGCACTCTCTTACTGCGTCCCTTTTTCTTACGATCCCCTCCCTGCACTGTGCCATTCCCTCTGGCTGTCGTGACTTCCCTTTGAAGACTCAGTCTGAAGTTTTTTGGTTTTCTCTGACTTTCTGGCATCAGAGGCTCCTGGCTCTGTTTCCAGAGCACTGGGTTATAGAACTCCCCACATGTAATTGTGTTTTAGATATCTCCCTCTTTCAAGGAAACTGGTTGCTATAAGGGCCTCTCCAGGGGCCTCCTAGGAGAATGCCTGGCACATATTAGGCACTCAGCATTTCCGGAGAGAATGAATGAATGCATGGAGGAGAATCCAAGAGTCCTCTGCATGTCAGCTGGGGCACCAGGAGGCTCACCCTCAAACTCACAGCTGAAGATGTTCCCTGGCGGTAGCCCCAATTTAGAACCTTGATGTCAGAATTCAGCTCTAAGAACTTGACCCAATCTTCCAGCATCTGGCACTCTGTCCTTGCAAGGGCCTTCTCTTACCTGATGAAACCCGTGCAAGCTTCCCTAGGCTCGCCGTCTCACTGAGGGGCCTGGCTGACAGGTGACCCTGGCTGCAGCTCAGAGCACCTGGCTGCTGGGTCAGGGAAGGCTTCCTGCAATGGCCAGCAGGAGATGTCGTCGCTGCCAGGCCCAAACAGTTCTCCTGGACTCTCTATGAACCAAACTTGTCTTTCCCCCATTTTCAACCATATGCCTGAACTGTGACAAGTCATCTTCATTTTTCAGGAGGATTCCCATAACTTCATCACCACTCACCTGGTGCTCCAGACCCACCCAGCACATTCTGAATCCTTGCAGCAGCCACGCCCTGAAGGTTCCTGCCCCTTTTGACCATAAGGCGCCACAAGGGGAAAGCCTGAGGGAAAGCATGCTCCGAAGTTAGACAAAGCTCTGAAATGCCAGCTCCCTCCTGGTCCTTCTCTCCCCCTTTGCTACTCATCCCCTCCACTGTGAAATGTACACAAAGTGTTGACATTCTGGAAGTCTTAGGCTAAAGGAATTCATCTGCTATTATAGAGTTTTAAGCACCAGCAGCTATGGGGTGGGGAGAGCCTGACACCAACACTCCATTATTTAGTGGGGTGCTTCAGTAGCTGGGACACCCAGACAGGGGGTGCCCCAGGCTATCCCTAAGGGAGGCCTGGCCAGGGACAGGCCCGTGACAGCTGAGTCTCAACCCCTAAATAACCCACGCCTATTCAAGGAGGTGGTGATGGTGACCATGAAAGGAGGCTTTACAGTTAAAAGAAAATCTAGGGGAAATGTACATGGAAGCATTACATGTACAAGGAGCATGATGTATACATGTTTAAATGTTCAGAAAATAGATAAATTGATAAACAGATGACTGACAGATAGATGGACTGATAGAAAGAATAAAAATGATTCGGCAAGTGCGGCAAAATATTAAAATTGGTGAATCTGGGTAACCGGGTGGGAGGCAGGCTGGAGTTCTCTGAATGGGGTTTGTATAATTTTTGCAGTTGCCCTGTAGGTTTGAAATTATTTCAAAATAAAAAGTTCAAAGAAAAAAAGGGGGGGAGGTGGAGAAAATCTAGGGAACTCGACCTGCAGACTCTCAACCTACTGGTGGTTTTCTTAATCAAACATTGGGAGCAGTTGTCAAGCGGGAATGACAAAATCCCCAAAACTCGCAAGTGGCTGCTGTAACACGCTCAGTGTAAGTCTTAAAACCTTTAAGTGCCTGTGAAGTCAGCATCTTAAAATCATAAAGTATCTGAAGTCTCGAAAGCAGTGAAGCTTTAACCCATGGTGGAATTTTCCTTGCTATTACCACCCAAAGGTAGTAAGTCCAGAGGGAGCAGAGGAGTGTGTGGTTAAGTACAAGAAAGATTTTAAATAAATTCTTTCCACACATGCTCTGCCATTTCTGACATCTGAAATAATATCTATTATCTACAGTCAAATAAATTCTCAGAGAGATGTCCCTGAAGAGTCATGTTCTGAGGATGCAATCTACCATGCAAGTTTCCTCTTTAACAGAAACTCTGTTCTCCCACCCCTCTTGGATGCTCTGTCTGCATCACTCCCTTGTACCTTCTCAAGGCAGATAAGTCTTAAATGTCCCTGAGTGGAGACGGAAGATGAACAAGGCATGCCAGCTTCTCATCTTGAAAGTTAAGACTGAGCTGACACAATGGGAGTGGAGATTTCCAGACAAGAGAAACTTTATCGCAAGGCTCAATTTGCTGGAGATTCTCTGATTCTTCCAGACGGTCAGCCTCAGCTCCATTTCAGTAACTGGCCGTTATCCACCTCACACCTTTCCAGAAGGATAACTCATCTTCCCCAGCCAAAAGCCCATGGAAATGGGAATGAGTTTCCTGCAAACTCTGTGAGCACATCTGCCTTCCATGAAGCTCACCCAAACAAACATGTGCCATGTTCTTGACCACGGCTGTCCCAAGGCCAGCAAGCCAAGGTGCTGTAACTGAAGTTGTCTCAATATGATGCTGGCAGAGCCCTGGGAGCCAGGGGTGAGTGGAGAAAGGCCTCTGAGAATTAGAAGAAGAGTGTGACCTACCAGAAGTACCAGAGCCTCTGTATGGAGAGGGCCCGCACGCAACATCTTGACCCGCAGCAATCCTCGTAGGAGCGGCATCTGCAAGAGAGAAAGGCACGGCTGGTCACCTTCTGAGATGGAAAGAACCACTGGGCCAGAAAGGTTTCAATTTAATCATCCTTGGGGGATTTGGGGTGGACAATGCAAAGGGCAGAGCTGCCACCATTGCATTTCATGAAATCCAAGGAGCTGACTATTGTCGATCTGGTGGATGAAATGGAAGGTGCCAAGATGGATACAGTCAATGTCATTCAAAGCACCGCATGTTCTAAAGATCCCACGTGCTAAGTCACAATGGTTTTTCTCTCTGGGGAGGCACTGTGACTAAAGACAGGCATGAAACCTGCCAGTTCTGCAACCAGAGGAAGCTCTACAACAGCCCAGAATCAACACATCATTGATTCTTGCTCAAGCTTTGATCCCCTATTATGGTCAACAGATGGGACTATCACACAAACAAGACTATTGAGGTTAAACACAGGTTTTGGAGTCAGGCAAAATTGGGGTTTTGAATCCTGGTCTTGCAACTTACCAGCTATGGGACTTCCAGCAAGTTCTTCAACCTTTGTGAACCTCAGAATGTGTAAAAAATGGGTGGAATGGCAAGACCCCTTCCCAGTGCTGTTTTATGTTTTAAGGACCTCATCCTTACATAAAGTGCCAACAGCGATCAATAGCACGTGGGCACCCCACAAGCTCCTATGCCGTTTGAGGCTTCAGGGTCCTGGGCAGAGGAGGGGCTCAGGAGCTGTTCCTCACTCAGAGAGCCGAAGGCTCTCGCCAAGCCTAGGACCTAGTGCAGGACTCAAATGAGTCCACTCGGCCTCTGTCAATATTTTTGCTCCTGCTCAACCCCATTTTCCTTTTGAAAAGGGAAAATGCTGTGAAAATTCAAGCCCTTTAGTTCTACATTTGGTATTTCCAGAGAAGCATTCATGACAGCAGATTTGAGTCCAGGGGGCAGCTTACTGGAGGAGGGGTGAGCTGTTTCTCAGCTACATTAAATGATCGCAGAATTACAGTCCAGGTTCCTGCCAATTTTCTTGTTACAAAAAAAAAAAAAAAAAAGAAGTTGGGAAAAATACCAAATTCAATCCAAGATCTTGGGCACTGAATTTGGACATTATTCCCAAATAAATAGAAAATGTATACAATGTATAGAAAATAGCTCTCTGGAAAATATTTAGTTAAGATGAAGAATGAAAAGATTATTTGGCTGGACTTCAGCAGAGCCGAGCTCCAATTCTGGTTCTCCCTGGATTTTCAACCTTGGCAGCTCACTAAGCCTCTAGGGGGTGGTTCTACCCCTCCTAAAATTCCCAGCAACCAATTTCAGTTAAATCTTTTATCACTTAAAGGACACACTGAGCTGACACACACACACACACACACGCGCACACACACACACTCCCTCCATTTCTCCTCCAGGCGAGGTGAATGTTTTTCCATCCAATCCTTCCATGAATAGGAATATGTATCCTAAGTTGTTATGATTTCAATTAGATACTCCCATAAGCTAGCGGCATTTGTCTGTTTAACTTCCTATATACAATATCTAGCACAGTCACTTAAACGTGTGCTTAAAAATGCTTCTGGGACTTCCAGGAAAGATGGCAGAGTATGGAGCTAGAGGACTCCCTTCTCCTCCAAAAACAGCTAATGGACAGGCAGGAGCTGTCTAAAACAACTGTTCTGGGGCTCCAGAGGCCAGGGAAGCATGGTACAAGTACCCAGGGAAGAGCTGGACAAAGAGAATGAGAAACTATGGTGAAAAATTGTAACTCACTCTGCTTTGGCGGCTGACCTCCAGCCCTCACCCTCGAGGTGAGCTGCCTTGGGTCCAGTCCCTGGCCAGCTGCTGTGGATGGAGAAGGACGTGGGAACCCTCCTCCCCAAGAATGGGGGAGACGGGGACGGGGATGGCCAAGTACTGACCATGGCTATTAACTGGCGAATTTAGACCCCTGGGTCTGGTTCTGAACCATTGTTTTAGCCCACTCCAGAAAGAAACCACTGGGGCCATGGTTTCAACTCTGCCCCTGATAGGAGCAGAGCCAGAGAAGGTTTAAAGACACCGTGCCTACAAAAGGCTGCTGGGAACAGTTTGCCAAAGAGCACCAACTGCTGGGCAGGCCAGGAAAGTGCAGCTGGGGGAGCTGACTATAAGGCTTTTTGACATCTTTCCTTACCCTCTCCCCAGGGCCCTTCAAAATTGGTCTGCTCCCCCTTCATGGGCCCCTGGTCCTGAAATACTAACTTGAGAAATGCCTCTCTTGGGTGACCCTTTTCCAGAATTTTCCATCTAGGCAAAAGCAGCTAGGAACAAAAATAAAATAAAATAAAACATGAAAAATATAGAGGCAAAACAAAACACAAACAGAACAGATCAAGGTTCCTGGGGGTGGAACAACTGAACAAGCAGAGCAGTCTTAAAAATTGCACTGTATACCTAGGGCAAAAATCAAATGTGGAAGAATTGAATAAATTTGATCAGCTAAACATGGGCAATTCTAAAGGCCTAGAATAAGTTGAACCAAGTGTTAAGAGCCTTAACACAAAGCCAATCAATAACAAAACCCTAACAACACGCAAAAACCCAAACAACAAAAAACAAGAGAGAAACTGACCTTCAGATTAAACTCAGTGAGATAATCAGATACCTAGACTTCAGCAAAAAATTACAAGGCATGCTAAGAAATAGGAATACATAGTCCAGTCAAAGGAACAAATTAAAAAGTCGGAGGAGACACAGAATTTGGAACTACTAATCAAAGATCTTCAAAGAAATCTCCTAAACCAATTCAAGGAGATGAAAGAAAATACGACTAAAGAGATAAATAATATTAAGAGGACACTAGGTGAACATAAAGAATTTGAAAGTATGAAAAGAAACGTAACATAACTTACGGGAATGAAAGGCACAATAAAAGATTATAAATACACTAGAGGCACACAACAGCAAATCTGAACAGGCAGAGAAAGAATCAGTGGACTAGAAGATAAGACATTCAAAATCTTACAGACAGGAGGGGCAAGATGGCGGCATAGAGAGGAGTGGAAGCTAAGTAGTCCCCCTGGAACAACTACAAAAAAACAGAAACAACTAGTAAATAATCCAGAATAACTGTGGGGGGACAAACGAGACCATCCACTCATCATACACCAACCTGAATTGGGAGGAATGCCTGAGAACATAACATGAAATCTGTAAGTAAAACCTGTGGATCCAAGTCGCGAGACCTCCTCCCCCATAGCCCGAGCTGCAAAGCCTCGTGGTGCCAGAGAGAAGCTCTCTCCCAGCAAGCGAATATAGCTCAGCTGACCTCCAACTGGGGTTTTAAGTAGCGAGTGTGAACTGCTCACTACAGGTATGAATCCCCAAAAAACAGACAGAGGCTTTGGGTGACGACTGACCTTGGAGAGCCAGAGGGTCACCTTGGACTGGGTCTGAAGGGGACTATCTGTTTCTTTTTTGGCTCAGTGGAGAAAGCCCCAATCATTTTCAGTTTCCAGGGCTTTGGACTCGGGAAAGGGTGGAGACAGCACAAGCAGAGAGAGAGACCACTGAAATGCTAATGACCTCCACCTGGGGGCTCTGTCTTCTCTAGGAGGAAAGGGGTGGGGCCCTTTCCATTCAGAACCAGACCTCAGAGCCTGGGGGAACACGGCCACACCTCCTCACACCAGTCAAGAATTATAGGCTAACAGGCTGGGCAGAAAAGCACAGTGACCTGAGGCATCACAGGGTGGAGCAATTTTCTAAGACATACCCTCAGGGTAACCAGAAACTGAATATTTCTTCCCTCTGGGACCTGAGCCTGTTCTGGTCTGGGAAAACCTGATTTGGATAACCAAGAAAACCATGCGTCGACAACAGAAAATTACAACCTACACTAAGAAAAACAAAGTTATTGCCCAGTCAAAGGAACAAACGTACACTTCAACTGAGATACAGGAATTTAAACAACTAATGCTAAATCAATTCAAAAAGTTTAGAGAAGATATTGCAAGAGATAGAGGCTGTAAAGGAATCACTGGGCATATATATGGCAGAAATCAAAAGTTCAAAAAAACAACTAGTAGAATCTATGGAAATGAAAGGCACAACGCAAGAGATGAAAGACACAATGGAAACATACAACAGCAGATCTCAAGAGGCAGAAGAAAACACTCAGGAACTGGAGAACAAAACACCTGAAAGCCTACATGCAAAGGAGCACATGGAGAAAAGGATGAAAAAATATGAGCAACGTCTCCGGGAACTCAAGGATGAAACAAAGTACAATAATGTATGTATCACTGGTGTCCCAGAAGGAGAAGAGAAGGGAAACGGGGCAGAAGCAATAATAGAGGAAATAATTAATGAAAATTTCCCATCTCTTATGAAAGACGTAAAATTACAGATCCAAGAAGCGCAGCATACACCAAACAGAATAGATCTGAATAGGCCTACACCAAGATACTTAATAATCAGATTATCAAATGTCAAAGACAAAGAGAGAATCCTGAAAGCAGCAAGAGAAAAGCAATCCATTACATACAAAGGAAGCTTAATAAGACTATGTGCGGATATCTCAGCAGAAACCATGGAGGCAAGAAGGAAGTGGTGTGATATATTTAAGATACTGAAAGAGAAAAACAGCCAACCAAGAATCCTATATCCAGCAAAGCTGTCCTTCAAATATGAGGGAGAGCTCAAAATATTTTCTGACAAACAGACAATGAGAGACTTTGTGAACAAGACACCCGCCCTACAGGAAATACTAAAGGGAGCACTACAGAGTGACAGAAGACAGGAGTGCGTGGTTTGGAACACAATTTGGGGAGATGGTAGCACAACAATGTAAGTACACTGAACAAAGATAACTATGAATACGGTTGAGAGAGGAAGGTGGGGAGCATGTGAGACGCCACAAGAAAGGAGGAAAGATAAAGACTGGGACTGTGTAACTTGGTGAAATCTAGAGTATTCAACAATTGTGATAAAATGTACAAATATGTTCTTTTACGAGGGAGAACAAGTAAATGTCAACCTTGCAAGGTGTTAAAAATGGGGAGGCATTGGGGGAGGGATGCAATCAGCATAAACTAGAGACTGTAACTAATAGAATCATTGTATTATGCTTCCTTTAATGTAACAAAGGTGATATACCAAGGTGAATGCAGATAAGAGGGAGGGATAGGGGAGACATGTTAGACACTTGACATTGGTGGTATTGTCTTATTCTTTATTCTACTTTGATTTAAGGTTATTTTTTCTTTTGCTGCTTCCTAGCTGTCATTTTTTTTTCCTCTTTCTTTTGCCTCTCTACCTTCTTTGACTCTCCCTCCTGCCTTGTGGAAGAAATGTAGATGCCCTTATATAGATAGTGGTGAAGGTGGTGAACACATAAATATATGACCATGCAGAGAACCATCAATTATTTACTTGGGATGGAATGTGTGGTGAGTGAACAAAACCATATTAAAAAAAAAAAAAAAAAAAAAGGGTTGATGACAAAACCTTGAGGGCAGTATACTGAGTGAAATAAGCCAGACACATAAGGACAATTATTGCAGGGTCTCACTGATAGGAACTAATTATAATGTGTAAACTCATACACATGAAATATAAGGTAACAAGATATAGAGTGAGGCGTAAGAATGGGGAGTGGTTGCTTAGTATGAGCAGAATGTTCAATTAGGATGAACTTAAATGTTTGGAAATGAACAGGGGTGTCGGTAGCAAGATGTGAGCATAACTAACAGCACTGAATGGTGTGTGAATGAGGTGGAAAGGGGAAGCTCAGAGTCATATATGTCACCAGAAGGAAAGCTGGAGGTCAAAAGATGGGAATCTATAAAACTGAATCCTATGGTGGGCAATGTCCATGATCAACTGTATAAATACTAGAAATCGCTTCCACGAACCAGAACAAATGTATGCAATACAATTAGAAGTTAATAATAGAGGGGCATATAGGGAAGAAATATATACCTATTGAAAACTATATACTACAGTTAGTAGTATTTCAACATTTTTTCATAAACAGTAACAAATGTACTATACCAACACCACGAGTCAACAATTGAGGGGGGTTGGTTAGGGATAGGGGAGGATTAGAGTTTCCTTTTCTTTTTTTCTTTTTTCATCTTTCACTTTATTTCTTGTCTGGAGTAATGAAAAGTTTCTAAAAATTGAACAAAAATTAAGTGTGGTGATGGATGCACAGCTGTATGAGGGTACCCAGGGGCAAGTGATTGTACACTTGGATCTTTGAATAATTGTATGGTATCTGAACAATCCCAATAAAAAAGAAAGAAAAGAAAAACAAAACAAAACAAAAAAAAAATCTTACAGACAGAAGAACAGATAGAGAAAAGAATGGAAAAAAAATTGAGCAGGTCTCCGGGAATTGATTGGGACCACAAAGGGCATAAACATACATGTCATGAGAGTCCCAGAAGTAGAAGAGAGGGAAAAGGGGCAGAAAGAATATTGGAGGAAATAGTAGCTGAAAATTGCCCAATTCTTATGAAAGACACACATACACACACACGTCCAAGAAGCACAACATACTCCAAACAGAATAATTCCTGATAGACCTACTCCGAGACACACACTACTCAGAATGCCAAATCCCAAAGATAGAGAATCCAGAAAGCAACAAGAGAAAAGCATATAAGGGAACAGTAATAAGACTACGTGCCAATTTCTCTTGAGAAACCATGGAGACAAGAAGGCAGTGGTATGATATATTTAAGGTGCTAAAAGAGAAAATCTGCCAGACTAGAATTCTTTATCTGGCAAAACTGTCCTTCGTAATGAGGGAGTTTAAAATATTTACAGATAAACAGTAACTGAAGAGAGTTCGTTAACAAGAGACCTGCCCTACAAGAAATACTAAAGGGAGTTCTGCAGGCTGAAAGGA
Organism: Choloepus didactylus; assembly: GCF_015220235.1. Taxonomy (NCBI): domain Eukaryota; kingdom Metazoa; phylum Chordata; class Mammalia; order Pilosa; family Megalonychidae; genus Choloepus; species Choloepus didactylus. The sequence continues at coordinate 153,647,408 of NC_051311.1, read as the reverse complement.
AAAGATGGGAGAGAGGTTTGAAAGAGAGTGTACAAATTAAGATTATCAGTAAGGGTAAAAAAAGAGAAAAATAAGATATGACAAATAAAAGCCAAAGGATAAAATGGTTGAAGTAAGTACTGCCTGTTCATAGTGGTATTATTCACAGTTGCCAAAAGATGGAAACAACCTAAGTGTCCATCGACCGATGAATGGATAAACAAATTGGTACATACATATGATGGAATATTATTCAGCTGCAAGAAGGAATGAAGTCCTGATGAATGCAACAACACGGATAAACCTTGAGGTCATTATGTTGAGTGAAATAAGTCAGACATAAAAGTACAAATATTGTATGATCTCACTAACATAATGAACTAATTATAATCAGCAAACTCAAAAAATCTAGAATATAGGTTACCAGGAAATAGAATTAGGGAGGAGAATGGGGAGCTGACGCTTTATTTGAGCAGAATTTTCTGTTAAGTTGATTATAAATGTTTGGAAATGGTTAAAGGTGATGGGAGCACATTATTGTGAGTGTAATTAACAGCACTGAATTATGTGTGCAAATGTGGTTGAAGGGCGAAGTTTAGGGTCATGTTTGTTACTAGAAGGAAAGTTACAGGATAAAACATGGGACTCTACAATACAGTGAACCTTGCTGTGGACGATGGATGTGGTTAATAGGACAAATATAAGAATGTTCTTTCATGAACTAGAACAAATGTGCATCACTATTACAAAGTGTTAGTAATAGGGTGGGATATGGGGAAAGAATATGCCTAATACAAACTATGGACTACAGATAACTAATATTGTAATATTCTTTCATCAATTGTAACAAAGGTACCACACAAATGCTAAGCGTCAATAATAGGGAGGTATAAGGGAACGGGGTTTTTCTTTTTGGAGCAATGAAAATGTTCTCAAATTGATTGTGGTGAAGAAAGCCCAACTCTGAATATACTGTGAACCATTGACTGTACACCTTGGATGGATTGTATGGTATACAAATACTTCTCAATAAAACTGCTTTTAAAAAATGCTGCTGGTTGTCACAAGCCAACAAACACCCACTGAGAAGACACAAGGAGCTAGGATGTGCACCAGGTCCTAAGGGTGGAACATCCAAACCCAGACAGAAATCTCCGGCAGTGGAGCAGCTTTCTTTCTAGGGAAGGGAGACAATCAATAAGAAAAATACTAATTATGTTAGTATCTGTTCTATGGTGAAAAGAAGGCAGGCGCAGCAGGCTGAGAGCGTGGGGAGGGGTAGCAGGTTAAGACCATGTCAGGCAGGAGTTGGGGCATTTGAGCAGGAACCTGACGGAGGTGAGTGAGCCACGTAGAGGGCCCCGTGTCCCTGTGGGCGTGCTGGTTCTGGAGGGGCTGGTGCTGCAGGGGCTGTGGGTGGATTTCAGAGAAGAGTAATTAAGCACAGGCGGTAGGACTGAAGGAAACGTCCAGTGGAGGGGCCTCCCTGAATCTGGGCTGGGGCCCGGACAGCTGTGGTCAAGCAGTGCAAGAACATCAACACCAGGTCCTTCTCCTCAAGAACTGATTTTTTTTTTAATTATGTTATGTAACATGAAATTTCCCATTTTAACAATTTTTAAGTGTACGCTTCACTGATACTAACTCACAATGTTGTGCTACCATAGCCATCATCTATTACCAAAACTTCTTCATCACCGTGAACAGAAACCCTGTACGCATTAAGCAATAACTTCTTATTCTGCTCTCCCCCCAGCCCCTGGTAATCTCTAATCTACTTTAGGTTTCAATGAATGGGCTTATTCTAGATATTTAATATAAGTGGAATCATACATATTTGTCCTTTTGTGTCCGGCTTATTTCCCTTAGCAAAATGTTTTCAAGGCTCATCCACGTTGTAGCATGTCTTAATATTTTATTTTGTTTCTGGTTGAGGAATATTCCATCATATGGATAGACTATTATTTGTTGATTCTTGATGGACCTAGAATCTAAATGGCCTTATATAATGGCTGTGCATGCATATGTGAGTGTGTATGTGTGTAGAAAGGGAAGAAGATCCACGAGAGATAAAGAACTTTTTGCTTTTAGAGTAGGTGGGGTTCAGACGATTTTAAACTAAAAGAGATGGGACTGTTTCCTATAGGGAACTTACAAAATCAAGAGTTAGCATGTAGGTTTAGATTTGTGAAAGGAGTGATAATGTGGTTGGTAGGATCCTAAAATGGTTCCTAAGATTCCTGTCTTTTGGGACCTATGTAATCCCCTCCCTGAGAGAGGAGGGTACAGTGACTATGGTGAGGTGGTCGCTGCCTGATTATGCTATGTTACGTGGCAAAGATGATGGGTTAGCCTGGCTGGTGACCGCAGAAGTTTATGTCAGGCAGTATGTTACATTAAGTCTCTACTGCAGCAGACTTGAGATTCTCCTGCTGGCTTTGAAGAGCTGGCTGCCATGTTGCAGGAGGCCCACTTGGCTACGACCCTTAAGTGTGGTCCTCTAGAAGCTGAGAGCAATCGCAGGTCCCCCAGCAAGGAAACAAGGGACCTCTGACCTGCAACCACCAGGAACTAAATTCTGCCAACACCTGAAAGAGCTTGGAAGAGGTGCGACCTCAGGCTCAGATGAGAGCACAACCCAGCCAGCACCTCGATCAAGTTTGTGAGACTCTGAGCAGAGAACCGAGCTGTGCCAGGACTTCCAATCTACAGGAACTGTAAGGCAATAAATGTGTATTGTTTGAGCCATTAAGTTCGTGGAAATTTATTACAAATCAGTAGGAAACTAATAAAGATAACAGGCTACAGGTTTGGAGCACTTCTTACATTCCAGATACCAGGTTAAGCTGTTTCCCAAAAGTCCCACTTAATAAACCCTTGTATGGAGTTAAGTATTATTAGCCCCAAGTTTGAGATGAGTTTAGAAACAGGTCATTGGGGAAGCCCTGCCTCCTCTAAGCCAGGAATGGGTTCTACCAAATTCATAAATTTGCATTTTGCAGACACTGCCCCTCTGGCAATCAAAGGGCCACCTTCTCTACTCCCACTGGAGATTCCTCTCCTTCCCTGGCTCAGCTTTCATAAGCTGCCACAGACCAAGCCATTACAGCTGCTAATAGTGTGTTGTGATTGCACTCATTAACAGAGATCAGTTTATGCTAATGAACCAACTGGAAGAGACAAAGAGACACAGGGCAGTGGAGAAATGACAGAGAAACACAAAAAGGCTGAGAGGGTTTGGGGGAAGAACCGAAGGGAATGAAGAGAGTCATTCCCAGAAGGCAAATCAAACCTGGAGGAAGGGGTGGGAAATTTGGACAACCCTGATAACAGACAACTTGAAGGTAGGCTCCAGTTTTGGTCCAGATTCAGCTTCTTTCATCCCGCTGGGGGTTCTGGGAGGCCAATGGTCACTTCCTGCTGTCAGTGGTACAGGCTAAGCGTTCTTTTAGTCTCCCATGCCATCTGCCTGAGTGACACAGGATGGAGCCACAGGTCTGGCTATTGCCGTTTGTGCTCCAAATGATACTCTAAAATGTCCTGCAATGATCAAACTCCAGAAGGTACAGCTCCCAAAAAGTTCATCTCCCTACTGAGGAACAGCTGCAGCTGTGATGGTGCTGAAGGAGGGCGACAGGTGGCTGAAGACAGGTGGAAAATAGAGATGACAGGAACCTGTGGCTCAGGGGGAGCCGGTGTGTAATCTTCCTAGCTGAGTGCCATCCCTCTTCCGTTGCTCTGTCTGCTGCCCTGTGCCACACCGCAGTGTTTTCCTGCCTCTCTCTGGGGTTTACCCCCGACTGTATCCAGAGCTGCCTTGGCTTGAAGAGGTACTTGGAGCCCATCCAAATCTAGTAAACATGAACTTGGTATGAAAAAAGAAAGCAGGTCCAGGGATAAAAATCAGTCATTGATTATCTTTCAAGAGCGGGTTCAGCTAACAGTTACAATTACAAGGATGCATTTGCTGCTCTGAAACCTAAGCCCACGTAGCATCCTATTTCCCATGTTCAAGGAGGCAGTTGAGACAAGACTCTGCACAAGCTCTGAGGCCTATTTGGAGCCCCTTGTCTAGAAGTCTGGACTGCATATGCAAGCATCTCAGCCTGAAAACATGTCTATCCTGCAAGGCGGGGAGGATACTGTATGGTGAGTTCTAATTCAAATTGCCAAGATTCATCATTTAAGTGCTTTAGCTCACTGTTCAGATCCAAATTTGGAACACTTACAGCAAATACACATTGTCAACTGATCATCTGCTCTCAAAAACACAGAGTGTCCTTTGTGCTCCCATCCTGAGCTGAAGACCCATTCACTTCAAGCATCCTTGTAGTTCGTATGAATTTCTGGTCTGTCTTCAGATGAGAATGCTAGCTGGGTGCCAGCCACTCGAAGGAGCAAGCAATTACTCATGGCAGGACACTGCTACCCCTTTTTCTTTGCTGCTTTCTTTCAGGGAACCTGCTGGTAAATTGGGGCCTTAAACACACACCTGCTGACATGCCAAACTGCTGTAATTATAAAGAGAACGTTAAGTGTAACATTGAGCTTAATTAGAAGTAGTAAACATTAGCAGGCAGTCTGGCACACTAAATAAGCTCGTCTTCTGATGCAGCAGGTCTAGGCTAGAATAAAATGGCCCTTGTACTCCAAAAAGTACCTGCAAACCCAAGCCCACGACCGTTACTGTACTGGATGCAGAACAGTTCAGGACGGAGAGAACCAAACTGGCTGTTCTCTTCTCATTGCACTGTGTGTGTCAGATGTACAAATTCTCAGACTTTCAGGAGAAAGGAACAAACAATGCTCTTAACTAAACCCACCCTTCAGCATTTTCTAATTAGAGGCCTCAGACTGTGATGTTGTCACAGGAGTGAAGGGAGCCTATAAATCAGCAGAAATGGGTCCCTGGAATTGCCTCCTGTTCGCCAAGTGCTCATCATGCATGGAAGGAACCAAATGGAGATTCCCTATAAGGTCACAGAATGGGCAATCCCCTCTGAGCAGGTGTTAATTTGTAAGTAAGTATAATACAGAGATAAAATCAGGGTGTAGCGCTTCCCTCCCCCAGTAAATAGTAGGTAAAGTGTCCTTATAAGGCATAATATAAAGGGAAGCATATGTTTGGAAGTATATGTGCCATATGTTAAAAATATGTCATAACAGTAACTAAATGCAAATATAACAGGGAAGGTCCCTTTAGGAGTCTCAAGAGTCTAAGAAAGAAACTGCACAGCACTAGCAGTGAACCCTGTGTAAACCATGGCTAGCTACAGTTAATAGTGCAATGATAAAAATGTGTTTCCATCAACTGCAATAAATGTATCACGCTAATGCAAGCTGTTAATAACAGGGTGGTATACGGAAACCCTGTATTTTATGCATGACTTTTCTGTAAACCCACAACTTATCTAATAAAAAATTTTTTTAATTAAAAAAAAGGAGTCTAAAAGTAAGCATACGTCAAACTTAGCACTGTCTAGGAGAAAAGGGGTCTGGTCATTAGACATATTCATTCTTAGCCTTTGGATCACATACTCTCAAGAATAGAAACAGATAATGTATCAGGTCAGGAAACAGTCAACACTTCTCAAGTCACAAAAGCTTTCTATTAAAAAAAATAGCCAACATAAACCAGTGATTGGATAAACAAAATGTGGTATATACATGCAAATAGAGTATTATTCGGCCGTAAAAAGGGATGAAGTTCTGATGCATGCAACAACACAGACGAGCCTTGAAAACTTCATGTCAAGTGAAATAAGCCAGAAACAAAAGGATGAATATTGCATATGCTCTCACTGTTATGAAATAATTATAATATGCAAACTCATAGAGTCAGAATCTAGAATAAAGGTTACCAGGGGACAGGGGTTGGGGTAGGGAATGGGGAGTTAATGGTACAGAGTTTCAAGTTTTGGTAATGGAAGATGATAGGGTGGCACAACATTGTGAACATAATTAACAGCACTGAATTACATATTTGAATGTGGCTAAAAGGGGAAACTTTAGGTTGCATATGTTACTACAATAAAAATTTAAAAAAAGAAACCCACAGAACTGCACAATACTGTGAACCCTAATGGAAACCATGGGCTACAGTCAATAGTACAATCATAAAAATATACTTTCATTACTTGTAACAAACATACCACACTAACGGAAGGCATTAATTAATAATCCCGAGGAGGGGGCAGGGTGGTGGTGGTATGGGGACTCTGTTTTTCTGCATGATTTTTCCATAAACCCGTAGCTTTTCTAAAAGGAAAGGGAAAGGGGAAGGAACAGGGAAAGTTTTCTATGTAGTGGCAAATGGTAATTTGTTAGAATTCGTTTGTAGTTTGTTATATTTAAACCAATTTGTGGAAAATCATGTCTGCAACTGATAGACAACTAAATATGAGTAAAATATTTGAGATAAGGTCTAGAGATAGACTTTGTGGGGGGCTGTGAATTTTTTGTGTTAAATAAATAATGGGGCATGGCTAAAAATAAAGTAAGTTTAAGTAAATTCCTGTCAACATCATTCCGTTTAAAAGGCCAAGTCTTTTCCCACTCTTACCTCCTGTTCTAGTTTGCTAATGCTGCCGGAATGCAAAACACCAGAGATGGATTGGCTTTTATAAAAGGGAGTTTATTTGGTTACACAGTTACAGTCTTAAGGCCATAAAGTGTCCATGGTAACATATCAGCAATCAGGTACCTTCACTGGAGGATGGCCAATGGTGTCCAGAAAACCTCTGTTAGCTGGGAAGGCACGTGGCTGGCATCTGCTCCAAAGTTCTGGTTTCAAAATGGTTTTCTCCCAGGACATTCCTCTCTAGGCTGCAGTTCCTCAAAAATGTCACCCTTAGTTGCACTTGAGGTATTTGTCCTCTCTCAGCTTCTCCGGAGCAAGAGTCTGCTTTCAACGGCCATCTTCAAACTGTCTCTCATCTGCAGCTCCTGTGCTTTCTTCAAAGTGTCCCTCTTGGCCGTAGCTCCTCTTCAAAATGTCACTCACAGCTGCACTGAGTTCCTTCTGTTTGTCAGCTCATTTATATGGCTCCACTGATCAAGGCCCACCCTGAATGGGTGGGGCCACACCTCCATAGAAATTATCTCATCAGAGTTATCACCTACAGTTGGGTGGGGAGCATTTCCATGCAAACAACCTAATCCAAACGTTCCAACTTAATTCCCACTAATATGTCTGCCCCACAAGATTGCATCAAAGAATATGGCTTTTTCTGGGGTACATAATACATTCAAACTGGCACATCTCCCCACTCTCCCCCCACCCCAAACTGCACAGATTGAGCCTCAGGTCATTCTCTTCCTTCTATATACTTCCTGGTATAACACTTTTTTTTCCTTCCTATCCATTTCCATCTGGTTTAGTTGGACAGGTTGGTTGGTCCCTTCAATTAAACAGGTTCCCTGATATCAGGACCTGTTTCTTACCCTACTTTTCTTATCATCTGCAGTTCCCTCCACAGAGCTATGGCAGATGCTCCAAGATGGCTTCCTGAGTTAGAATCACTGAATTTCAGGGTTATCAGAGGACTTCAATTAGCCACCTTTGAGTGCTGGGCTCCTTGTAAAAACTAAGCCGAGCAGTACAAGGTTCCAGTAGAAAACCCCAAAGGGGAAGTGGAATTCTGGGGGATGAGGCAGGGGTCTGGCTTGGTCCTGAGCCCACCCACATGCTCTGGATGGCCCTCTTTGTGCAAACCTGAAGAACTCTGTGCCTTACTTCTATCAAGAACTTAACCACACTCAGTGACTGAACTTCTCTCCCTGCTGAAGTACTGCCTCCACACTTCCACCTGGGTGCTCTTTGTCGTGCATTATCCAAGCCTGCTCTTATTCCCAATTCACACGGTCACGGCAGAACAATATCATCCTTTCAATGTTTGACGAGGCTCTTGTGTCTTCTCCAGGAAAGAATACCCAGTTTGGTTTCAATCTTGCTTCCCATCATCAGAGAGGATTCCAGCTCACTCTCATTTCCACACTTACTGCAGCCTAAGACAATAGTTAACTTTTTTTAAGCAGCCATAACATTGCTGACTCATAATCAACTTTCTTTCAACTGAAACTTCCTAACTTTGCTCAGTCATTTTGCCCTGTCTTTCCTTCCTGTACTGGTGCGGCAGGATTTGGGGACCTAAATATAGGAGCTTATACTTATCCACAGTAAAGTTTAATCTTAAGAAATCTGGCCCATTACTTTAGCCTATCGGGAGGCTCTGGACCCTCATTCTGTCACTCAAAGCATTCGCGATTCTGGTTTCCTGTCATTTCAGTGAAGTATCTGAGTCGGTTTTGTTGGGACCTAGGAATCCCCTTGGTTGCCTGTCCTTTGGGCCATGACCCACGGCAGACGACTCGGGAACACTGTGACCCGATGTCTGCATGATAATGTCAGGTGGAACACGAGGCTTGGGCCTGAAAACTTTACATGCCCTGAAGCTGTAATCCAAAACTTGAGATTGTACCAGAGTCTGGCACACGGCGTGGAGTAAGAAAATCAGAGGGGCTCGGGGGAGAGAGACACACACTCAAGTGGGTCCTGGCTCACCGGCCCACGTGGCTGCATGGAGGGGAGGCAGTGTCAGAAGGAGAAGGACTGGGAGGGAGGGCGAGGTGGGGAAAAGGGCGGCACCCACGGAGAAACACAGACCTAGCACACAACCAGACAACTTCTAACCAGCTATTCTGGACTCTGATCAATCAGATCAGTCTTACCAGCTGGATAAAAAGAAAAGGAAGATGAATTTACAGCATGTGAATTATGTCTCAATTAAGAAAAAGAAAAGAAGGTGATGGATCAATTGCTACAGCACATTATTTTCATTCAAATACTGACAAAATACTGATGAGGGAGCCAATAGTGAATTCCACCATAGGCCATCCTTCCATTCGTTATCTTATTAATCATTTTTACAGGTATGATTATGCCGGTTACAAATCCACCTAAGTGGCCTACTTATTTAGACCAGAATTCCCTATCCATAAGTTGAGATATCAAGTGAGACACTATCAAATGTCTCCATGAAACCTAGACACACTCACATCCCAGATCTCCCAGTCTCGTAGTTCCGTTAAAGACAATGAGACAGAAAGACTTTAGAGGGGCAAACTCCAATTAGTTCAAAAGAACCACCAAACACCTCTTGAATGATCTATTCCAGATGATTCTCCCAATGCCCACCACTCTGACAACTGCCTTGGGTGATGAACCTACTTCCCTCCCATCTTTTGCACGTATCCTCTCAAAATCTGAGCTTGGTGGACTGCTTGCCTCCTGGCATATTGGCTTCCTCTTCCCTCCTAAACAAGATCGTTAGTGAACATTGTTAGGTTTCAGAGCATTTCCCACTAATTCTCTTAAGGACTCTTCCTTTTTAGACGCTTAGCAGTTGACTCATGGCCATCTTTTCCCAACATCTATTCCAATCTCTCACCCTAAAATCTGTTAGTCATCACCCACTCTACAATAAGTGCTCAGATAAATTCATTTTTTCTTTCCAGCCTTCTTATGGCATAACCTGGCAGAGTCTACCTCCAGCCTTGCCTACGGGACTCCAACGTGCCAAGGGAAAGTTCTCTTCGTGTGAATGAGTCAGCAGATAGCCCCACGTCCCACGAGCCCCTCAGGACCAGGCACAGCTTAACTATGGGGTGGGGAGGAGGCAGAGCAAAAAGCGGCCGCAGTCTGAAGAGCACTCTGGAAAGCAGTGGTTCTCAACACCAGCTGCATATCAGAATCTCCAGGTTGCTTTTCAAAAATGTCTGTGCCTCAATCCCACCTCCAAGGATTCTGGTGCAACTGGTTAGGACTGTTTTTAAGCTCCTCAGGTGACTGGAGTACACATCCAGGGTTGAGAACCAATGACTTAACTTTGGAGCCCCTTCCTTATTCCTTTCTTGGCACCCAGCAGGCATGTGGGAGGATGGGGAGGGATATCGGTTTGGCTTTTCTGGTCAGTTTTAATATTGTATGTCTGCAAGAAAATTCTTTTTTAAAAAAATAAAAGAACTTTCATCACTATAAACACAAGATTTTAGACTTTTTATCTGGCTGGCTGTCATAAAAACTTTACAGATCTAAGGTGGATTGACGGCTCTTTTTGCTTTTTACCCCCTATCAACCTTAGTTGACAATTCATGTCAGAATCTTTTCCTTCCTGCTCTGAGTTGGTTTCCCAGTTAGGCCTGCTGAGACATGCAGTCCTATTTTATTATTTTTTTTTTCTTTATTGGAGAAGTTATGGGTTTAAGGGAAAATCATGCATAGATTCCCATACACCACCCCACCAGCAACATCTTGCATTGCTGTGGAATATTTGTTACAATTGTTGAAAGCACATTTTAATAATTGTACTATTAATTAAAGCCCTTGGTTTAGCATGGGTTCATTGTGTGGTGTAGTTCAATGGATTTTTAAAAAAATTTTATCCTGTTACCATACATATAATCTAACACTTCTCCTTTCAATCATATTCAGATATACATATTTCAGTGCTGTTAAGTGTGTTCACAATGTTGTGCTACCATCACCACCAAACATTTTCATCATTCCAAATAGGTACATTTTAAGCATTGACTTCCCGTTCCCCATCCCCACCCTGTCCCCTGGTAACCTATATTCTAGATTCTGACTCTGTGAGTTTGCTTATCCTAATTGTTTCAAATCAGTGAGAATATACAGCATCTGTCCCTTTGTGTCAGGTTCACCCATGGTGTCACATGTATCGGGACTTCATTCTTTTTTATGACTGAATAATATTCCATTATATATATATGTATGTGTATATATGTGTGTGTGTGTGTGTATCATATTTTATTTATCCATTCATTGGTTGATGGACACTTGGGTTGCTTCTGTCTTTTGGCAATTGTGAATAACACCACTATGAACATCAGTGTGCAAATATCTGTTCGAGTCCCTGCTTTCGATTCTTTGGAGTATATACCTAGTAGTGGGATTGCTGGGTCATATGGTAGTTCCAAACTCAGCTTTCTGAGGAACTGCCAAACTCTCTTCCACAGCAACTTCACCATTTTACACTGCCACCAGCAATGAATAAGTGTTCCTATTTCTCCATATCCTCTCCAATACTTGTTATTTTCCATTTTTTTTAATAGCAGCCATTCTAATGGGTGTGAAGTTCATGTTTTTTGATGATCTTTTAACTTTGGTTTGGTCTGCACACCCCATGGCAAAATCAAACACGTTTGGAGTCTAAAGAAGGAGACTGTAGTGGCTCTGACGAGGTCTGACCTTGAGACTTCGAGGACGACTGCCCTCTCTAAGCCATTCCTCCAGTGCACCTATCACCAGAAACACCTTCTCAAGCCTGCATCAACCACAACTGGCTGTACTTGGGTAGCATATGGGATTTACCTAGGGAAATTTTACTTTTATTTCTACTGTAGGAGAGAGCATTATATATCCTTACTATAATAATCACTAAAGTTAGTAGACTAAATGGGTTAGAAAGCGCTCACTCCCTTACCATTTTAACCCTTGAACAGCTGCTGTCTCAGACCAGCCACATCCAGAGTTGAGGTGAGAAGAAGAGACGAGATGGCCTGAGGGGCTGTATACCTTTGTGTACTCCAGGATTTTTGAAATTCTAACCTTCTGTTTCTCATGTAGAGGTTTTTCTTCTCTTCTCTTTTCAATAAATCACTGGTCACTTAAAATCAGTTCTGCTCAGCTCTATCTTGGAAAACAAGGATCTGACCCTGCTAGTTTCTGGTTGATTAACTGTAAAATTAAAAAAAAAAAAAAAAAAAAAAAGAAGGAAAGAAAAAGGAGGGAGGGAGGAGAGAGGGAGGAAGGGATCCTGGCCAGAAAAGTGAGGTAATCTGGGAAATGAAAAAATCAAAGTCCTCATATAACCTTGTAGGATTTTAATCTGATAATAAATTTCATGTCACTGAAATAATACAGGCATGATAAATGCAAATGGAATGATATGAGTTTCACAATGAGATCTGGAAAGGAGACAGATTCTAGCATCCATTGTCTCAAAACTCCAGAAATTTCAATTCAGGCTGACACCCAGCTTACCTTCTCAGCTTTGCTTTGACTTGAGTTGCTTGCATATTATCTACATGCTCACGGCTCTTTAACGTATATATTCTAGTTCTAGGCTCTCTACTGAGCTCCAAAAGCTAATTCCCTGTAGTCTATACTTCCCAGATGTTCTATGAGAATTTCAAACTCAATATATGCACAAGTGACTTTCTCCACTTACCCTTCTGCTAAATCCTTCTCTAAACCAGTTCTTTTCATGCACTACTCATTGTCTGCCCAACCAGGAACCTCTCAGTTACTTGATTTCTTTTATCTCCACATCAATTCTTACGGCAAATACTTTGCAAAACCACTGCCTTTCTCCCCATCCCCATTTCCACCGAGTCAGACCTCCATACTTTTCCCTGACGGCAGCATTAGCATCTTAACTTCCAGCCTCCACTTCTCATCCAACCACCACAACTGCTACCCAACCTGTAGGTGTTACCTGGATGTTTGCAGAATCATCTCAACACCTCAAAAAGTCAATCATGACCCTTCTCATTGAGCATCAGCCTGCTTTTTCTGACTCATCACCTGCCATGTGCCAAGCACCCTAAATTCTAGCCTCGTAGTTCCCCAAATACACCATACACCTTCACACTCCCACGCTATTTGTTCTGAAACCAATCCTCACCCTTCAATGATCAGCCAAAACTATTATCCCCTCTCTCTGGAGTCTTCCAATGCCATCTCCCACGGGTCATGGCCCCCTCGTTGCTGAACCTCCATTTACACAGCTCTCACGGTGCACAATATTATTGTCAACTGTTAAAGGCACCTGTCTTCCACACCGCTCCACGAGCTTAGGAGCAATCCTGCCTCATTCATCTCTGTAAAGCCATGTACCTATCATGGCTCCTGGCACTTCATAAGTGTTTTGCTTTAAGCAGGAGTGACAGTGCCATAGGAAGGAAGTTTACCACGGACAGGAACAAACATTAAATAACATGAACTCAAACAGTACAAAGTGCACTCTGATTAAATGTTAAGCAGTGCTCAGGAGGATGCTTTGAAACAGGTGCTCTCACCCACTGACAGCTGGACTGTATCACCACAACCTTTGGGGAGAGGAGGCCAGAAGTATTTATTAAAATATAAAATAAGTATAACATTTGATCCAGCAATTCTATTTCTGAAAATCCATTCCTTAGGGAAAAAAAAAAAAAAAAAAAAAAAAAAAGAAATCTGTTTTTAAATCCTTAAGAAAAAAAAGAAAAAAAAGAAAATCCATTCCATGATGAAAATAAGTTCTGGTACTTAAAGATATAAGTCAAAGGATGTTTACTGCAGTACTGGGGCAAGTCCATAATCTCTTATGCAAAATTCCTGGGACTAACAGGTGAAAAATGCAGAATTTGGGGGATTCACGAATAAGATACACACATGCTCTGTATTACATAGTGCATCCAGCAGGGTCTGCAGTGAAATACACAAGACGTCATACCAAGTGGAATTTAGAAAAGAATATAAATAGCCTCGTGTCTGTTCAAATCCATTCTTGCTGCCTAGTGAATTACTTTAAAATGTGCTTATAGCACCATTTTAAATTTCAGAATTGCAGATAAGGAACTACGGCCCTTCGAATGTACAAAAGTTACAGGGGAATGCATAAATGACTAATGGTACACCCTCAGGGAATACTCTGAAACCATTAAAAAGAATGAGAGTTGATTTATATACTGATTTGGAAGAATATTCACAATTTATAGTTAATGAAAAAAGTCAAGTTACAGAATTTAGAGAGACAGAGCATATTTCAGGGGTCTAAAGCTGTTAAGTGGAGAATCACCAAAGAAATATTTCTCCCTGTTCTGAGGACAGGAAAATGATCCCAAACTTATACCAGGAATCTTCATTGATAAACCAACAACAAGAAGCCAGGGAGAACAGCAATTCTGCTTCAGAAGATCCTTCCCCAAACCACATGCTCTCCCCAGGCTGCTAACTAAGGGCTGTGCTCAGCTGCTCCACTGCAGCAGAAGAAAAGTGTTTGGAGAAAGGGTGTGTGCCCAACCCAGGCTCCACTCTTTTCCATCCACTCTGCATAACCCTCAAGCCCCAAACCCTGCCCTGAGAAGAGGCTGCCAGATGATTTCTGCCACACAATGGGAAATCTCATCAAGTCAAGGGTCTGACTCCAGAGCCGCGAGGGGAGGCCACGCTAGCGTTTCCTACTGGTTGGCGGCGGCCATGTGTCTCCAGGGCCCTGGAACTGCCCGTGGCACGTCCAGCTCAGGCACACAGGCCAAGTGACCCAGGCCTCCAGCTCTGCCAAGCTTGCTGCTGGGATCTCAATCTGACACCTGCAAAGAATACTTCATTTACTCAAAGCATCAATTATTCACAATATAGGAATGAACCCAGAGAGACGATCACACGGGGTAATCTGAGTATTTGTAGAGAAGCCTCATGGTCCAATGGATGACTTGGGAATAGGGACCAAAAATGGCCTGGTCAAAACTGACAATCAGAAAAGAGCAGTATTGGAATGAACAGCCATGCTCAGTGCTGAGCACATGCTGTGGCTGCAGAAAGCAGGGGACCGTTAGCTCCACGAGGGCAGGCATGTGCCTCAGTCATCCTTGACTCACAGGGTCCCTAAATGTTGAACCTCTCTGCATTTCGTGGTATGTCTGGAAATCACAGGTACTCAATATTATTATATGAAAGGAATTAATGAATGATGCTGATGAGTGGTATTCATTAATTCTGTTTAATGCTATCCTATCTTCCCCTTCTACTTGAACAAAATGCTTTCCCTCCATATATCCCCTTCCATTCTCTCCTTTAAGCTAAGCAGTGTGTGGATTCCCTCAAGTTTTGCTGGAGATGTCTTCAGAAGTCTCCCCTACACTCTTGCTTTAGATCTGAACAACAATTAAAATTTGCACACCCAGAACCCAAACACCCTGCTTCTCTGCTCCATCCACATGGCAGTCAGAGGTGTGATCATTATACAAAAGACCCCTGAAGATGATAAGGATAACAGGGTGGATGGTTCCACACCTCCAGGTGTTTGGTATTTCACCTGTAAAATTAGGGATGTTTTTAAACTCAGTATATTAAAAGAACAGAGTTAAATCAAGGACCACAGTGAGGTCAACCCTTTTCCACCTGTCAGGTCTCCTGAGAGTCATCTGGTTATTCCCACTTTTAAATCTCGGGTCTAGTCAAGAAAAGCCAATCCACTTCTAACCTGCCCTCAATTTTCCAGGCACAAAGAATGGGAAATTTGTACATCTAAGCCATCAGCTTTCTCTGGCTTGCTTA
Organism: Choloepus didactylus; assembly: GCF_015220235.1. Lineage (NCBI taxonomy): Eukaryota > Metazoa > Chordata > Mammalia > Pilosa > Megalonychidae > Choloepus > Choloepus didactylus. The sequence goes on along the minus strand of NC_051311.1, from coordinate 153,632,086 downwards.
AATACATGTGAAGAAATCACTGAATAAACGTCCGTGCACCTGCCTGCTGTAAGGTTATAGCTCAGCTCCTAATAGGATGTCTGAGGAACCTTGAAATCTGGAATGTGAGTGGTACCAGGCTGCTAGATCCATTCACCTTTTTTCCACAGCCATGTCACTACCAAGACCTGCAGAAGAAAGACTCATTACTTTGTGGTTGCTTTCTACTTGGCAAGTGGGGTGAACCCTTAAAGAGCTAAAATCCATTTCAGATTGGTCTGTTTGTCTCTAGCTCCAACACATGAGTCTGTCTGGTCGTTCTTCTTTTATTCTCTATGCTATGCACTACTCTGAGCAGCCAGCCAGAGAATATCATGAAATAAGCAAGATGTGACCTTATGGATGAATAAGAACAGAAAACTGGAGCCCAAGATCACACAGTGACCTAAAGGCAGAGCTGGACTAGAGAAGGTCTCTTGATTTCCCGTTCCTAAGACACTTTCCATCATCTAAGAACATCGCCAGAAACCCTCTTTCCTTTTCCATCTCTTCTCTAGCCCACCATTTGTTTTGGTCACAAAATGTGCCCTGAATGCCTTCTGTGTACCAAGCACTATGTCAGCATAGATGACAGAAAAATCAATAAGACAGAAGCCATGCCTTCAACCAATTCACAGACCAGGGAGGGAGCCAACATGAGACAACACAAACACATCATTTCACAAATGTAGTAAGTCAGTGATGGAGTATATACTCCATCGGCACTGAAGAGGGGCATCCCCTCAGCTGAACGGGAGGGAAGAGAGAGGCACCACTGTCAGAAGCTTTCTGGAGGAGTTTAGACAGTTTTGAAAGAGATGTAGGATGTGGACAGAAAAAGAAAGACATGGAAAGGAGCTCTTAGAGGGTGAGCACCATGAGCAGAGTCGGGAATATAGGAGAGTCTGGGGTGCATGGGAGACAAACACTAGTAGCTGTGTTGTTAGAACATGAGACGTGAACAGATGAGGAGAAGAGAAGTTGTCAGGTGGGAGCCCAAACTGCTGAGGAGCCTGGGTGTTATCTGTAGATAATGAGGGAGTCACTACAGGCTTTTCAGAAGGGAGGGTGACATCCCTAGATTTGTGTTTTAAGATGGATCACTCTGGCCTCTGTGTGGAAAGCATCTTAATGGGAGAAGGATTAGTTTGGGGGAAAACCAGTTAGAAGACTGTTATCAAAACACAGGTGAGAGAGGATGGTGGCCAAAATTAAAGCAACGGGAGGAACAGAAAGGAGAGCGGTTCAAAAAATACTTAGGAAATACAATTTGGAGGACTTTGGGAATATCTAGATGAAGAGGTTAAGTCAAGACAGACAGCCTGGAAGGATCCCTAGGTTCCTGGCTCGGGGGCCTGGATGATGGAAGACTGTCCTCGCTAAGACAGAGGGAGGAGCTGGTGGCAGGTAGGGGTGTGCAGGTCTGTGTGTTGGAAGATGAGTTCAGCTCTGAGGGACCAGGTAGGAGGAACCTGTGGGATATCCAAGTGGAGATGCCCAGTCAGCTGCTGAGGATCAGATTCTCAAAGTGAGGCAGAAGTCCAGGCTGCAGATAGAGAATGGGGGCCAGGGATACCTGAAGCCATGGGAGTGGAAGAGGAAGTCCAAGGAACCCCTGTGAGGTGAGAAGAGTTGTGGATCAAGGATGATTAAGAAAGGAGAAAGGAGGAGATCACAAAAGGGTAGAGAAAAGAAGTAGAAAATCCAGGAGAAAATGATCCAAGTTAAGGGAATATAAAATCCCAAGAAAGAAAGAAGAGGAGAAATTAAGACATTTCTGTACAAACAAAAACTAAGTGAGGTCATTACCATGACCTGCCTCACAGGAAATGCTAACAGGAGCCTGCTATGTTGAAAGGGAAGGATGCTAAACAGAATCTCGATGCTGGATGGAGAAATAAAGTAAGTAAGTAACAGTATGGGTAAGTATAAATGCCAGCATTATTTTTTTTTTTCATCTGTAATGCTTTCCTTTACTACTCATAAGACGGAAATTTCAAATGCATAAAAAACAAGCATGAACCCTTGTCACTGGTCATACAAACATATAAAGATATAATTTGTACCATGAAAAACATAAAAGGGAGGGATGGTGGGAGATAGGCACTGTGGATGGGTAGGCTATTAAAGTCAGTCAGAATTAAAACAAACTAAATTGTAATAGATTTAGTATGCTCAATGAAATCCCCATGATAACCTTAAAGAAAATATCTAAAAGACTGCATAAAAGGAAAGAATAAGTGATACAAAACGGTTCATTATAAAAGATCATCTAATGAGATGCTGAGCTCTTTGTTTATAACCAGGTCAGTCTCTGGAACTCTGGGTATCTGTGTAACACCTGAAACTCAGAGCTAGAGCTTGGCAGCTAAGAATGTCAGTATAGCCTCATATAGCAATTATTAAAAAAAAGATGAAAAAGAGTTCAGACTTCAATTACAGTTATGAATGAAGAGTATCTGTTAGGACTAAGGCAAATCAGGCCAAAGGGTAAAATTCAACTTCTGTGTGAGACCAAGGGAAGAGATGTTTATTTGGTGCAGGATCTATATTTTCTGCAGCATACTAAATAATTTAACTTGTAAGGTCAGTTTATTCAAACATCATAATTACATTGAACTTTGAATAGGAAGTGAGATCTGGTAAGTTTGTACAGATTAGTGTGAAATCCCAGTACAACCCAAAGTAAATCCAGCAGAGAATAAAAATATATTTGCAGAGTTCCTCTGAGGACCTAGTGGGAAATTCAGAAATGTTGGACTTCCCCACCTGGTTATAACTGATATTATCACAAACTTTGAAGACTAACAATTTAGTAGGATGAACCCTTAATGTTGGGACTTGCCCTTATGAAGCTTGTTACTGCAAAGGAGAGTCTAAGCCTACATATAATTGTGCCTAAGAGTCTCCCCCAGAGAACCTCTTTGTTGCTCAGATGTGGCCTCTCTCTCTCTCTCTCTCTCTCTAAGTCCACGCAGCAGGTGAACTCACTGCCCTCCCCTCTATATGGGAAATGACTCCCAGGGTATAAATCTCCCTGGCAACGTGGGACAAGACTCCCAGGGATGAACTTGGACCTGGCATCGTGGGATTGAGAAAATCTTCTTGACCAAAAGGGGGATGCGAAATGAAACAAAGTTTCAGTGGCTGAGAGATTTCAAATGAAGTTGAGAGGTCACTCTGGACGGCATTCTTATGCACTATATAGATATCCCTCTTTAGTTTTTATTATTGGAATAGCTAAAGGAAATACCTGAAACTGTCAAACTGCAGCCCAGTAGCCCTGATTATTGAAGACAATTGTATAAGTATGTAGCTTACATGGTGTGATTGTGAAAACCTTGTGGCTTGCACTCCTTTTATCCAGTGTATGGACAGATGAGTAGAAAAATGGGGACAAAAACTAAATGAAAAATAGGGTGAGATGGGGGGTGGTGGTGGAATGTGTTAGGTGTTTTGTTTTTTTTTTGTTTTTTTTTTTTTTACTTTTATTTTTATTTCTTTTGGAATAAGGAAAATGTTCAAAATTTGATTCTGGTGATGAATGCACAACTATATGATGGTACTGTGAATAATTTATTGTACACTGTGGATGATTGTAGGTATGTGAATATACCTCAATAAAACCATATTAAAAAATACGTTTGTGCTTATTTAAAAAAAAGATCATCTAAACAAGGAGAAAGGCAGTAAAGGAAGAAAGGAGGGACAAAAAAGGTATAAGACATACAAAAAACTATTGGCATGATATTAGAAGTAAATCTTGCCTTACTAGTAATTTCCTTAAATGTAAATGGATTAAATTTACCAATCAAAAGGAAGAGATTGGCAGAATGGATAAAGACACATGACCCAACTATACGCCGTTTAAAAGATAACCCATCTTAGATCCAAAGACACAAACCATTTGGAAGTGAAAGGATGGGGAAAATACTTCATGCATAGTAATCAAAAGAGAGTGAAGGCAGCTATATTAGTATCACACAAAACAGACTTTAAGTTAAAAATTGTTACAAGAGGCAAAGAACGGCATTATATATTGATAAAAAGGTTAATTCAACAATATTTTAATAATTCTAAACAGATATGCTCCTATCAGCAGAGAGCCAAAATATATGAAGCAAATATTGACAGAAGTAAAGGGAGAAATAGACAGTTCTACAATAATACTTGGAGATTTCAAAACACCACCTTCAACACTGGATAGAGCATCTAAGCAGAAGATCAATAAAAAAATACAGAACCTGAACAACTATATGAAGCAACTAGATCTAGTCAATATATATAGGACACTTCACCCAACAAGAAGGAATGCACATTCCTTTCAAGTGCACACAGATCATTCCCTAGAATAGACCATATGTTAGAGTACAAGAGACGTCTCGATAAATTTTAAAATACTGAAATTAAAAGAAATCTCTCTTACCCAATAAAATGAAGCTAGAAATCAATAACAGAAGGAAAACTGGAAAATGTACAAATATATGGAAATTAAACAGCACACTCTTAAACAACCAGTGGCTTAAGGGAGAAATTACAAAGGAAATTAGAAAATACTTACAAATGAAAACAAATACATAACATATCAAAACTCATGGGATGTAACAAAGGCAGTACTCAGAGGGAAATTTACAGCTATGAGTGCCTAGGTTAAAAAAGAAAAAAATCTCAAATTAATAACCTAACATTACTTCTTGAGGAATGTGAGGTTTGGAGGCTTTAGGACCCCCAGTTACCATGTTCTTAAAGCCAGTCCATTCCTGTGGGTGTAAACCTATTGTGGGTGGGACATTTTGATTAGGTTATTTCAGTTAAGTCACGCCCAGGTCGGTCTTAATCCTCTTACTGGAGTCTTTTATAAAAGGATTAAATTCAGAGACAGAAGACAGAGAGACAGACAGAAGCTCAGAGAGAAAGCCACAGAAACAAGAGGGAGCCACTGAAGCCAGAAGCTGGAAGCAATGAAATCTGGAAGAGAAGGAAGAGACCAGCAGACGCCACTATATACCTTGCCATGTGACAGAGAAGTCACAGATCGCCAGCAGCCTGTCTACAGGAAGAAGGTATCATCTTGATGATGCCTAGATTTGAACAATTTCATGACCTCAGAACTGTAAGCTTGTACACTAATAAATTCCCATTGTAAAAGCCAATCCATTTTATGGTATCTACATTTCAGCCTCTTTAACAAACTAAAACAAGGAACTAGAAAAAGAACAGCAAAATAAACCTGAAGTTAGAAGAAGAAAGGAAATAAAGATCAGAGTGAGATAAATGACACAGAGAAGAGAAAAACAATTGAGAGCATAAACAAAACAAAAGTTTGGTCCCTTGAACAAAATTTTAAAAACTGACAAATCTTTAGCTAGATTGACAAAGACAAAAGAGAAGAGATACAAATAACTAAAATAAGAAGGAAAATGGTGATCACAACTGACTTTACAGAAATAAAAAGGATTAGAAGAGAATATTATGAACTGTATGCCAACAAACTAGATAATCTAGAAGAAATGGACAAATTCCTAGAAATACATCAATTATCCAAATTGACTCTAGAATGAAAAAAAGCATCAACAAACCACAACAATTACAAGATTGAATCAACAATCAAAAACATTCCATAAGAAGAAGTTCAGGACCAGATGGCTTCACTGGTCAATCTTACCCAACATTTAAAGAATTAATAAGAGTTAATACCAATCCTTCTCAAACTCTTCTAAAGAATTCAAGTGGACGAACACTTCCTAACTGATTCTGTGAGGCCAGCATTACTCTAATACCAAAACCTGGTAATACCACAAGAGAAGACCAATTTCCCTTATGAATACAGATGCAAAAATCCTTAAGAAAATATTAGCAAATCTAACCCAACAGTATATTAAAAAGATTATAAACCATGTCTAAGTGGGATTCATCCAGGAATGCAGGGGTGGTTCAACATATGAAAATCAATCAATGCAATATAATGCAATAAATAGAATGAAAGAAAAAAACAAAACGTACTTATCTCAATAAATGCAGAAAAGGCATTTGACAAAATACAGCACCCTTTTCTTGTTAAAACCACTCAGAAAAGTAGAAATAGAAGGGAACTCTCTCAACATGATAAAGGCAATTTATGAAAAACCCACAGATAACATTATATTCAGTGGTGAAAGACTTACAGCTTTCCCCCTAAGATCAGGAATAAGACAACATGCCTGCTTTCCACACTGCTACTCAGTGTTTTACTAGAAGTTTTTGCCAGAGAAATTAGGCAAGAAAAATAAACATCCAAATTTCCAAATTGAAAAGGAAGAAGTAAAACTATTTCTTTTTATAGCCAACATGATCTTATATATAGAAAGCCTAAAGCAATCCTTAAGAAAACTATTAGAGCTTATCTAATATTTGAATTCAACAAAGTGGCAGGGTAAAATATCAATATACAAAAACCTGTTCCTATACACCAGTTATGAACAATCTAAAGAGAAAATTAAGAAATCAATTCCATTTTTTTCAAGAATAGTATCTCGTTTTAGTTTGCTGAGCTACTATGACAAATGCCACACAATGGGTTGGCTTAAATATCAAGAATACTTTGGCTCACAATTATAGAACCCAGAAGTCCCAAATCAAGGTGTTGGCTAGACCAGAAAGTAATTCCATTTATAATAGCATCAAAAGAATAATGTATCTAGGAATAAATTTAACTAAGACTATAAAAGTCTTGGATAATGAAAACTACAAAACACTACTGAAAGAAATTAAAGAGGACCTAAATAAATGACAAGGCATCTCATGCTCATGAATTGGATATGTCAATATCACCCAAAACAATATTAAAAATTCAATGCAATCCTTATTAAAATTTCAGTTCTTTTGTTTTTTTTTTTTGGGGGGGGGGAATGGAAAGACAGCTCTTCAAATTTATATAGAATCTCAAGGGACCCCAAATAGCCAAGACAATTTCGGAAAACAAGAACAGGAGGGCTCACTTCACAATTTCAAATTGTATCACAAAGTGACAGTAATCAAAACAGTACTGGCTCAAAAGTAGAAAAATAGATCAGTGGAACAGAATTGAAAGTCCAGAAATAGACTCACACATCTATGGCCAACTGATTTTTCACAAAGGTGCCAAGTACTTGCTGTGGGAAAAGAACAGTCTCTTCAACAAATGGAGTTGGGAAAACTGGACATCTACATGCAAAAGAATGAAGTTAGATCCCCTACCTCAGATCACATGCAAAACTCATCTCAAAAAGGACCAAAGATCTAAGTCTCAGAGCTAAAGCTATAAAAAATCTTAGAAAATAACATGGGGGGAAATCTTCAGGATCTGGAATTCAGCAATGGATTCTTAGATATGACACCAAAAGCATGAGCAAGAAATGAAAACAATGGATAAATTTGAGTTCATGAAAGTTAGAAAATTTTGTGCATCAAAGGAAACTATCAAGAAAGTGAAAAGAACCTACAGAATGGGAGAAAATAGTTACAAACCCTATGTCGGATAAGGGTTTAATATCCGTAGTATATAAAGAACTTTTACAATGCAACAATAAAAAGGCAAACAACTGAATTTTGCTTTTGCCTCTTTCTCTTTTCTTTTTTTTTTCCCATTATTTTTTATTTTTACAAGTAAACATTCCTCCTTCCCCCCTCCCCCATCACTCCCTCTGCTGGCAATCTCTTATCTGCTTTGTGTCTCTTCAAATTTGCTATTTCTAATCATCTCATATGATATCACTTCTCCAAAGATGATATGCAAATGGCCAATAAGCAGATGAAATGATGCTCAACATCATTAGCCATTAGGTAAATGCAAATGAAAACCACAATGAGATACCACTTCATACCGACAAAGATGCCTATTGTTTAAAAAACAGTAATTAACAAGTGTTGGAAAAGATGCAGAGAAATTGGTACTCTAGTGCATTGTTGGTGAGAATGTAAAATGGTATAGCCACTGTGGAAAGCAATATGGCAGTTCTTCAGAAAGTTATCAGAATTACCTCTGGACTCAGCTATCCTACTTCTAGATATATACCACATAGAGTGAGACAGGTTTGCAAACAAATACTTGTACACCAGTGTTTAAACCGTACTGTTCGCGGTAGCCCAAAGCTGGAAACAACCCAAGTGTTCATCAACAAATGAATGCAAAACAAAGTGTGGTTCATACACACAATGGAATATTTTTAAGCTATAAGAAAAAAATGAAGTTATGAGATATGCCGCAATATGGAAAAGCCTAGAAAACATTATGCTCAGTGAGAAAGCAAGATATATGAGGACAAAAATTGTATGAGATCACTTGTCAGAGATGACTAGAAATAGCAAATTCTAAGAGACACAAAGCAGATAAGAGGTTGCCAGGAGAGGGCGTGAGGGGGGGCTGGGGGAGGAATGTTTACTTGTAAAAATAAAAAATGGAAAAAAAAAGAAAAAAAGAGGCAAAAGCAAAGCAAAAGACTGGACAGGCTGAGAGGGGGAGGCTTAAAATCTCGAAAACAAGTTTGCACTAGATGCTCTCTCCCCAATGCATTCCATATGGTAAGTTATAATGACAAAAAGAGGTGTTGTTTAGAATATATTTTCTGCAGGAGGAAAAAATACCTTTAACAGAATAAAAGGATGTCATCTTAAGTCAATATAGCTTTAAGGAATTCTCTATTTTGAAAAATGTTATACAAAGACTTTACCCCAAAGAAATGAGAGGTAGAATATACAGGAAATGTATTTGAGATATCTCTAATTTAGTGTTAAAAGATGCTTCAAAAATAACTGGTCAATTAAACATGATTATCCTGATATTCCCAGAGGCACCAGATCCTTTTGTGTCCTGTACCCCCCACATCCCCCAGTAATGGGCACATGGCAGACAATCAACAATACCTGTAGGTCAAATGAATAAAATGTAGTTGTCATAGCCCCTAACCTGTACACTAAACACTTGTCAAGAGGCCGCCTGGTGCACCGTATAGACAACACGGTGCTGAGCCAGGATTCCAGTTCTTTCCCCAAATAGCACGGTGAGCTTGGGCTGGATATAAGTTTCCTTCATAGGCACCATAGTTTGTGCCAACTCTGCAGAAACCATGGTGAAGCCTGCTTCAAAGAACAGCGACGTCCCCCAAGAGGTTAAACCTCAGGGCAGCCTCTTCTTCAGCAGGCTCAAGCACTTGTCCTCAGCGGGGGTTGTGACCTTTCCGTGGCCACCACTTAGTCTTGCAGTAAATCTATCCTTAAGCAAGGCAAGCTTGGAGGGAGTCGAATATAGCTAATCAATCTCTCTTTGCTCCTCTTGGATAAAAATGCTTCATTACACCAACTTGATGGAAAGCAGGGGAAGAGCTTTCACGTTTTAAATATCCCCACCGCCTAGGGTACTGATGAGCCATTCTGAGTTCACAGACTGCCTGAAAAAGAGACTGTTCCCCAGGCACCACTCCCTGCCTAGAGTTGTGTCACGACACTGACATTCCTCGTGTGTGCAGGGAAGCGGCAAGTTCAGTTTGTAAAGGAACTAATCATTTTCCATACTCAGCAGAGATATAAGCTGACCTTGTGTATGAATATATGCATACATGATTTCAGTCCCAACCGTGTGCTACAAACCTTGAAGGTCAGCACTTGTGTGTTCATATTCTGTAGAGAAAGAAGCTATTGGACAAGATCATTGAACTTTGATCTTTTGTACCCTGGAGGCCCCCAAACTTAAAAATCTATGCCTATGCCTAAGAGTCTCCCCGAGTGCCTCTTTGTTGCTCAGATGTGGCCCTCTCTCTCTCTAATTAAGCTACCTTGGCAGGTGATCTCACCACCCTCCCCCCTACATGGGACCTGACTCCCAGGGGTGTAAATTTCCCTGGCAACATGGGATATGACTCCCTGGGATGAATCTGGACCCGGCATCGTGGGATTGAGAACATCTTCTTGACCAAAAGGGGGATGTGAAATGAAACGAAACAAAGCTTCAGTGGCTGAGAATTTCAAATGGAGTCAAGAAGTCACTCTGGTGGACATTCTTATGCACTATATAGATTACATTTTTTAGGTTTTAATGCATTAGAATAGCTAGAAGTAAATACCTGAAACTAGCAAACTGCAACTCAGGAGCCTTGACTCTTGAAAAGACAGTTGTATAACAGTGTAGCTTACAAGGGGTGACAGTGTGATTGTGAAAACCTTGTGGATCGCACTCCTTTTATCCAGTGTATGGATGGATGAGTAGACAAACGGGGACAAAACCTAAAGGAAAAATAGGGTTGGAGGGGGGGATGATTTGGGTGTTCTTTTTTACTTTTATTTTTTATTCTTATTCTTTCTGGTGTAAAGAAAATGTTCAAAAATAGATTGGGGTGATGAATGCACAACTATATGATGGTACTGTGAACAATTGATTGTACACCATGGATAACAGTATGGTATGTGAATATATCTCAATAAAACTGAATTACAAAATATATATATAGATATGCCTAAGGAAAGGGTGCCAGAATATGGAAAATAAAAATATGGAGAAGAGGCCGGTAAAAAAGTAAACTGCACAAGCATGAAGACAAACATCAAATATCGTGTACTGTGCAAAGTGCTGGGGTTAAACAGTGAGCAAAGATGGCCCCATCCTGGAAACACTCACAGAAGAATAGAGCCTACTTACACATTGTTGGCCAAGAATATACAAGGTGCTGCAACACAGTCATAATGAGGAAGGGGTGGCAAATTCTGATGGAGGGAAATTCGATCATGGAAGCCTTCCCAGAGATCAAGAAGTCTAACAGGAAGAGAACTGGGAAGTGACAGCGAGTAACCTGCATAAATGTTGTCTGTATGGCGGGGGCTGGAAGGAAACACATTAATTCAACATTGCGGGGCATCCACTGTGTACCAGGCAATAGCCCAGCTACTGGCAAATCAAATATTTACAGCTCACAGTCCTTGCCTTCCTGGGATTCTCAGTCAAGAAAGAAGGTCCACCCAGACAAGGATCTTGGAGACCTGCTATTGAAGGTAGCTAAGAAGTTGTACTTTGTTCCTGATGCATCTAAACAGGAAATTGATGGAAAAATCTCAGGAATCTAGAAAGAAGATAGAGCTGGAGGAGAGAAGAGACTGAAAAGAGACCGTTAGAAAGTTACTAACAGGTTCAAATGAGCATTAACAAAGGGTGGAGTCAGATGAATGCAAGGAGAACAGAGAGGAGGGAACCAGAAAGAGCAGAGGTAGAATCAAGAAGCCCCATCTGTGGAGCTGGGGTTTTCAAGTGACTGTGATACTAACTGATATTAATTCATGCAAGGGGCATAGAACAACACCAGGGCAAGCGTAACTACTCAACAAATGTTACCTAGAAGCCGTTATTCTGTTTCTGTATTGAACTAGATACTGGAAATGTTACTTTGATGTTGAGTTTCTGTACTCCAATACTTAGAATAACATTACTTTTTAATTTTTCAGGATAGTATATCTGGGGGGCTCTGGACCATTCCCCAGGAAGAGGGAGAAGAGAGGTTCACAGGAAGAGAGAGGAGTTCAAGCCAGGAAACCAAATCAGGTGTGAAGGAGATTTCCAATATCTAGTTTAATGCAAACATTTTCAGTATCTAGTTCAATACGGAAACAGAATAACTGCTTCCAAAATGTTTATTGAAGAGTGAATGAATAAAGGAATAAATGAAAAATAAATACAACAGCAATGAACTCTGACTCCCAGTCTCTAAAAAGGCAGGAAACCGTTCATCAGCTGATCTGCAAAACGAGAAACACATCTGTTTCCAAGGAAGAACACATCAGGGGACGTGGCTGATCCACATTTGGGTAAGAAGCCAAAACAATAAAAGCTTACTGAGGAAAATGCATTGTGCTGAGGAGAATCAAAATATTTTATCTCCCTGTTATCCCATAACCATTTTTCCTCAACCTGATAACTCTGTAATTAGAGTCAAAGTCCTCAGGCTGCTGCTTTATTTTCCAAATGGGCTTTGTCTTTTTGCAGCTGCGGAGGCTTCTGCCAGGACTGCCATAATGTGGGGCATTAGGGATTCCTCCTTGTCGACAGCAAACCAAAGCGATGAAAACTGCACATTTCCCTGCCCTTCATCCCCATTCATAGACAGGCAACCTTTCTCCTTGTACACCAGTCTTCGCAAGATTAGAAATGTCTCCAAGAAACACAGGTACGACAATGTACATGCTGGCCAACTCAGAGATAACTCTTATTGATTTATCTTTTCTATCATCGTGTATTTATGCCCAACAACCATAGATTTTAAAAACCTTTGGTGAATACCTATATGCTAAAAGACAGAGTGTTTCTGCTCTAATGCCATACATATGCTCCTGAAAACGCTCACATTTACAAAATTCTACACTAAAAAATAACAGAGCTTTGGGGAAAAATTTTAGTTTGGGACATTCCACTGAAAACCTACAGAACTCCAAAACACATTCAAAAACAGTAACCAATAAGCTGAAGAGTTAATTGGCCACCTAGGCTTGGCATAGCTAGTGACTAAGACGGTGGATATTAAAAACAGAGAGAGACAGAGTGGAAGTGTTGGCAAAGCTTTCATTACTAGGGCAGGGCTGGCCAAAGAGGAGGGGGCACTGGAACAGGCATTACCTGCTACAAGCCAGTGGCCATGCACAGCTGTCACTTGTGCCTCTCTGGGGAGGAGCCCGGAAACAGGTGAGTTGTTATTATTTTGTACACATGTGCATGCACACACACACACACACACACACACACACACACGATGTCACAGCAGCTGAGCTGAGGACTTTTTCCAGTCCTTCTGAAGATCATAATTCTACTCCTATTACCCTCCGTCCCTCTGCCTAGGAATATCTGTATAAACCAAAGCAATTTGGGCCTTACCTGGACATTGCTCCCGCTTTTACCAATTATGTAGGAACTAATCTGTGCTGGAGAACCAAGCATGCATCATTTCATACAGTCCTCAAAATAACTGGTCCAAGCTGGCTGAATGACATTTGCAAGGTTACCTGCTCACCAGATAGCAGACAGGCAGGACTGGTGCTGGGGTGGGGGTGGGCAAAGCCCATGCTTTCCCCATCGCAATGCCCTGGCCTACCTATTAAGGAAAAAATTCTCAGAGAAAGACGTGACCACAGAATCAAACAGAAAAGGGCAAATACTTACATATAATAGGTTGGGTAGAGTCCTTCAAAATACCAGCAATGCTTTTTGGCCTCTGTGCACTGGAGAGAGAAGGAAGAGAAACTATCAGTGAGAAATGACCAGCATATTATTGAAAAGATCTCACCGAGGCAACAAGAAGTATGACTGTCTATAGCTTAAAACTGTGAAAAAGTGAGGGTTGGGGCGAGTAGAGGGAGATCCACCTCCACTTCTCAGGACTTTTTATTTCTTCAAAATGTTTTAAAAGGGAAGTAAACATTGATGAGTATCTATTTTCCCATTGATTTTTCTAGCCTTCCACATGTCTAACTACACTGAGCCTAAGTGCGTCATTACTAAGCTAAATTGAAAGCAACCAAGTTTTTAAATCTGCATGGCACAAAATGTCAGATGGCTAAAGAATGGTAGAAATAAAGTACTTGTAGTTTGAACCTTTCTAGATCTTGACAGTTCAGAATACTCCAAAAGTCATGCTTAAATCATTAATCCCAGATGGGGAAAGACATCCATTGAACGCGGTACATCAAGATCCACTTGGAGATGCAACCCTGGCCTGTCTCACATGCTGGGATGAGAAAAGGAAGGTGAGGAACAAGGAGAGACAACAGGAGCCTCCCCTTGGGCATATCAAGTCTCCTGGGCCCCTGGAGGTGGGTCTCAGAGACATAAAGGGAAGGCAAGTTGGTCTGTACAGTCTGGGGGAGGAAGCTCAGTGCCACTCCAGGGGCTGGGCCACCTCACACACCTCCGAGAGTAGAACAAACTAAGTGTCATCAGCTTCTCAGGGAGAACTCCAGGCAGAAGAGCTGTGACATATCTGAACAAGGCTTTTCTATATGTCACCCAAGTTGATGGATGGATGGATGGATGGAAGGAACGAAGGAAGGAATAATACAGCAAATGTGGAAAACTGTTAATATTGGTGAATCTTGGCATCTGGGAGTGGGGAGTATGTTGAAGTTCTCTGTATGGATTTTGTATTATTTTTGCAATTTTCCTGTAAGTTTGAAGTTATTTCAAAATTAAAAAGTTTACTGGCTGGCATGAGGACTGGAAATAGAAGAGAATTGAGAGTTCAGAAATAAACCTTCACATCTATAGCCAATTGATTTTTGACACAGATGCCAACTCCACTCAGTGGGAAAAGAACAGTCTCTTCAACAAATGGTGCTGGGAAAACTGGATATCCATATGCAAAACAATGAAGGTAGACTCCTACCTCACATCACATATAAACATTAACTCAAAATGAATCAAATCCTAAATATAAAAACAAAACTATGAAACTCCTAGAAGAAAACCTAGGGAAACATCTTCAGGATCTTGTGTTAGGAACCAATTTCTCAGACTTCACAGCAAAAAAGCATGAGCAACAAAAGAAAAAATAAATAAATGTGAATTAATCAAAATTAGAAACTGAATCAATGGATTGTATCAAGAACGTAAAAAGACAACCTACAAAATGGAGAAAATATCTGGGAACCATATATATGATGAAGATTTAATATCAAGAATATATAAAGAACTCCTACCACTGAACAACAAAAAGACAAACAATCAAATTTAAACGTGGTAAAAAGCCCTGCCCTGAAGAAGATGGTAGAGTGAGATGCTATAGGTCACCGTCCCCCCACAGAAGCTTAGAACAACCAGCAAGAACTGGCAGTAACATCTTTCTCAAAGCTTCAGAAAACAATTAAAAGACTGCAGTAACAGAGTGAGTACAGAATCAAGAAAAAGGCTACAGAAATGTGGCAGGATCTCGTGGTGCCCTGGCTGGCCCCTCCCTACCCCTCACCAGCTCAACATGGAGCCAGCCCACACTCCCTGTGTGGATCCCTGGTCCCAGTTACAGAAGGAGCACAGTAACCCTTGTGGACATACTGGGAGCACAGAGGTCTGGCCCAATCTGTCTGTTGTAGCCTGAGGGACCTGCTGTTTTGGAACCTGCCCTGCCTGTAGAATGGAGCTCACAGAACTCTCCTACAGAACACTGTGGGAGAGTCATCAAGTCATGACCTGTGGGGCAAGAGACTGCTGGCTGTAGGACATAAAGTGCAGTGCCCAAGACTGTGAGAAAATGGTTTCCTAGGAAAGAGGGAATATTTAGAACCATGCAAATGGGTGGATTCCTAGGGCCACAAGTACATGCTCAAGAAAAAGAGGTACATGCAGAAAGAATCAGGGAGAACCCTACGCTTTGGCCTGGAACTTTTCTCTAAATTCACTGTATGGATAAGCCCTGAAGGAGAGCACTGGTACAGGTCAATCTGCAAGGACTAGAAAAAAGTGTTTTCTTTTCTTCCTTCTATTTCTTCCTCCTAAAAATTCTTGAAGTGCTCAAGGAAAATATTGACAAAAGAACTAAAGGAAATCAGGAAAAATAGAGGAATACAAACAGATTATCAGTAGACAGAAATTCTGAAAAGGAACCAAATAGAGCTGAAAAGCACAGTAACAGAAATTAAAAATTCCCTAGAAGGGTTCAACAGTAGATTGGAGTTGACTGAAGAAAGAATTAGTAAACTGGAAGATAAGGCAATTGAAATATCCAGTCTGAGGAGCAAAAAGAAGAAAGAATTAAGAAAAGTGAACAGAGCCTGAGAAACCAGTGAAATACACTGTTACGTGTACCAATGTATACATTGTGGGAGTCCCAGAAGGGGGAAAAAAAGAAAGAAAGGAGTAGAGAGAATATTCAAGGAAATGATGGCTGAAAACTTTCCAAATTATTTAATGAAAAACGTAAATAAACATATCCAAGATGCTCAATGAACTCCAAACAGGAGAAACACAAAGACTCGCACCATGGCATATTATAATCACAATGCTGAATGCCAAACATAAAGAGAGAATTCTGAAAGTCGCAAGAGAGAAGCAATTTGTCACATAACAGGGAGCCTCGATAAGATTAAATGCTGATTTCTCATTGGAAACATGGAGGCAAGAAGGCAGGGGTATGACATATTTAAAGCGCTGAAAACAAAAAAATTGCCACTTAAGAATTCTGTATCTGGCAAAACTGCCTTTCAAAAACAAGGGAGAGATTAAGACATTGCCAAAAGCTAAAGGAGTCTGTCACCACTAGACCAGCAGATTGAAAGGAAAGGACAATAGTCAAGAGACTGAAGCTGCATGAAGAAATAAAAACCTCTGGTGAGGGTACTGACATGGGTATATATAAATGCCAGTACTATTGTATTTTGGGATTGTAACTCTACTCTTGACTTCTTTTAGGATCTAAAAGGCAAATGCATAAAATGTAATGAGAAATCAGTGGTTTTGAACTCATAATGTATAAACATGTAATTTGAGACAAGAACTACATAAAGGTGAGGGAGCAGAGGAGTATAGGAACATAGTTTGTGCACACTATTGAAGTTAAGTTGGTATCAAACCAAATGAGAGAGTTCTAGATTTAGGATGTTAAATTTAAGGCCCATGGTAACTACAAAGAAAATATTGGAGAATATATAAGCTCATAGAGACAGAAATTAGAGTACAGGTTGCCAGGTGTGGGGGGCAGGGAGAATGGGGAGTTAATTCATAATGGACGTAGGGTTTCTGTTTGGGGCTATGGGAAAGTTTTAGTAATGGGAGGTGGTAAGGGCACCGCAATACTGTGAATGTGATTAATCCAATTGAATGGTGTGCTTGAAGTGGTCGAAATGGGAAAGTTTATGTTGTACGTATCTTCCCACAGTTAAAAAAAGAAGAAAGAGCAACTAAAGAGACGATCCTAGATGGGATCCAGCAAAGCAGGAGAAAAGCCTCAAAGGGGCATTATTGGGGCATATGAAAAAAATTGCAATATAGAATGTAAGCTTTATATCAATGTGAAATTTCTTGAACTTGATAACTGTACTTAAGGTGGTTACATAAGTCAATATCCTTGGTTAGGAAATGTACATGGCAGTATCAAGGGTTCAAGGAGCACAATGATCTACACTCAAGTGTTTAGAAAATGAATTGATAGACATAGGTATGTAGGCAGATAGGTAGGTAAGAAGGTAGGAAGGAAGGAAGCAAGGAGAGGAAGGAGGAAGGGAGTGAGAGAGAGAAACAAGCAAAAGTGGTAAAATGTTAAAATTAGTGGAACTGAGTATCTGGGGATTTGGGGGGTATACTGGAGTTCTCTGTATAGGTTTGTATTATTTTTTTAAAACTGTCCTGTAAGTTTGGAAATGTTTGGAAATATTTCAAAATAATTTTTTTTTAAATGAGAAAAAAAATTGGAAAAGACTTCAGTAGACGTTTCTCCAAAGAAGACATACAAATGGCCAATAAACATGCATGAAAAGATGATCAATATCATTAGTCATCAGGGAAATGCAAATCAAGACCACAATGAGATACTATTTCATACTCTCTAGAATGGCGGCTATTAAAAAAAAGAAAAAATGGAAAATAAGTACCGGAAAGGATATGGAGAAATAGGAATCCTTGTACATTGTTGGTGGGAATGTAAATTGGTATACTCACTGTGGGCCACAGTTTGGCAATTCCTCACAAAGTTAAGTATAGAATTTCAATATGGACCTGGCAATCTAGCTTCTAGGTATATACCCAGTAGACTTTAAAGCAGTGACCAGAACAGAAATTTGTACACTGATGTTCATAGCAGAATTTTTCACAATTGCCAAAAGGTGGAAGAAATCCTAGTGTCCATCAATGGATGAATGGATAAAGAAAATGTGGTCTGTACGTACAATGGAATATTACTCAGTCATAAAAAGGAATGAAGTTCTGATACATGCCACAAGATAGAACCTTGAAGACATCATGTTGAGTGAAATAAGCCAGACATGGAAGGACAAATACTGTATGATCTCACTTATATGAAATAAGCAGACTACACAAATTCATAAAGTCAGAAATTAGAATACAGATTACCAGGGACCAGGTGGGGGGGGGTAGTTGACATTTAATTGGTATGGAGTTTCTGTTGGAGTTGTTGGGAACTGAATCATGTCCTCCACAAACAGCAGATTCAGTTCCCAACCTGGTGTGGGTATGAACCCATTTGTAAATAGAGCCTTTGAAGATGTTATTAGTTACATGTCACGCAAATCGAACGAGGCTGGGCCTTAATTCAATGTGGCTGAAGCCGTTATAAGCAAAGGAAATTGGATATGGAAGAAGTCTCAGAAAAAGCAAGAAAACGAAGTCAACAGAACTGGGAGGAAAAAGGAGAAGATGCTTCCATGTGCATTGCTATGTGACAGAAAAGCCAAGGGCCAAGGATCTCCAGCAGCCAGCCCCAGAATGCCACAGACTGAGGAGAAAACATTGACCACCTTGCTCACCCTTCAATTTGGGGCTTCTCCTAGCCTCAACACCATGAGCCAGTAAATTCCCATTCTTTAAGCCAACCCATTATGTGATATGTTTTAGCAGCTGGGAAACTAAAACAGGGGTGATGGAAATGTGTTGACAGGCAATGGATGATGGTGATGGAGGCAAAACTCTGTGAATGTAGCCAACACCAGTGGATAAAATAGCTTACACTCTATATTGCAATTTTTTCATATGCCCCAATAATGTCCCTTTGAGGCTTTTCTCCTGCTTTGCTGGATCCCATCTAGGATCACCTCTTTAGTAGCTCTTTCTTCTTTTTTTAATTGTGGGAAGATATGTACTACACAAAGAGTAAACCCTAATGTAAACTATGGGCTATAGTTCATAGTACAATTATAATAATAATGTTTCATCAATTGTAACAAAGCTACCACACTAATAACAGGGGAAACTGTGTGTGTGAGAGGGAGGTGTAGAGGAACAGTGTACTTTCTGCATGATTTTTTTCTGTATACCTACAACTGCTCTGATTAAAAAAAAAAAGTTTAAAGAAAACATCTTAAAATTATGGCACTCATTCCTTTTTTTTTTTTAATTCAGTTTCCTACATCCATGACCCATTTTATTGGCTTCCACATATACATGAAACCTTTGGAATATTATAGTGCAAAGCTTCTTGCACAGGAAAACCAGGAAGGGGCACAGTGAAGCCAAAACTTTCTCTGAGCCAAGCGGGACCCAGGGCAGGCAGCTGGGAAGAGGCAGAGCTGGGGCTGGAGGCGAGGCTGGACTCAGCTCCTTGCCAGCATCCCTTGGTGTCCCTTCCTCAGATTTAGTAGGTGGATGCCAATGCCCCCTTCCCACCCTCCGCTACCATGAACACCAGCAAACAGCCTGCCCGACAGCTCTAAGCAATGTAAAAATACACCCAAATGCTAATATACGTGTTGAGCATCCAAATCGATAGCAGCATGCCAGGAGAGGGATGAGAGCAAGTGCTGTGTGTATGCTGAGTGTTTCTGAACAGGCTTTTACGACTCAGAGATGCACGCTCCCATGTCCTGACATGACCCAGTTTTATTAATGGAAAATGAGTTTAATTTAGACTAGGTTAGCTCCTGTCCAGTTCAAGGAATGAAGTTCACACAGCCAAAGAAATCAATTTATTTTGGCAAGGAAGAGCAATTTCAGGTCTCTGCTGCAGATTACAATTCATTTCACCAGAGTCTTCTGTCATAAACTGAGAAACTGGCTTTTTCCTTCACAGTATTTTAAAGGTTTCTTCCTTTACTCTCAATTACTGCCAGAAACAGGCAAACTTTCTTGGAACTTGACATTCAAGCACCAAACAATCAAGAAAGGGCTTCCCCTGATGCCAGCTGGCACCAAAGCTCATTGACACTAGAAATCAAGCCTGAAAAACCCCTGTCCCTCCTGGTCTCCTGGTCACCCCCACAGATACCTCAACAAAGATTCCTTCCCAAGACCAAGGAGGAAAAGACAGCAAGGCGAGAGAGGATCTAAGATGGAGGCATAGAGAGGAGTGGAAGCTAAGTAGTCCCCCTGGAACAACTAAAAAAAAAAACCCAGAAACAACTAATAAATAATCCAGAATAACTGCAGGGGGACAGACGTGACCGTCCACTCATCATACACAAACCTGAATTGGGAGGATTGCCCGAGATCCCAGCATAAAATCTGTAAGTAAGAACTGTGGACCCAAATTGGGAGACCCCCTCCCCCACAGCCCGAGCTACAAAGCCTCGTGGTGCCAGAGAGAAGCTTTCTCCCAGCAAGCAAATATAGCTCAGCTGAGCTCCAGCTGGGGTTTTAATTAGTGAGTGTGAACTACTCACTAGAGGTACGAATCCCCAACAAGTAGACAGAGGCTTTGGGTGACAACTGACCTTGGAGAGCTGGAGGGTCACCTTGGACTAGTTCTGTTCCTTTTTTGCCTCAATGGAGAAAGCCTCTGCCATTTTCAGTTCCCAGTTCTGTGACCCACACAGGGGTGTGGCACAGGCAGAGAGAAACCACTGAAATGCTAATGACCTCCCCCTAAGGCATCTATCTTCTCTAAGAGGAAAGGGGTGGGGCCCAGCTCTACTACCTGCCTTTCATTCAGAACTTACACCAGTCAAGAATTATAGGCTAATCTTTGCATCAGGCTGAGAGCACCCCTGCACAGCCAGTGGCCCGGGGCTTCCCTTGAGGGACAACGTGCACTAGTGACGTAGCACAGCCTTCCCTCAGCAGAGGTCCTGGTAGATCACAGCTGAGAAGGGGGGCCCGCTCAGAAAACCCAGGAATGCTACTTCAGTGCCGGTGGTTTGTGCGTCAGCAACAAGAGGGGGTCTGGGGCAGAACTGAAATGGAGGCTTAGACTCTTGCAGCAGCCTTGAATCTCTGGGAACACATGGGGGGTTTAAATATTAAAGCTGCCCTGCCTCCCTAGCCACCCAGACACACGCCCCACGTTCAGGGTGGACAGCTCCAACAACAAACCCAAACTGAGTTCACCAACTGAACCCCACAAAAATCATTTCCCCACACACCACAGAGACAGAGTCAGGGAGAACTGACTTGAGGGGTATAGGTGACTTGCAGACGCCATCTGCTGGTTAGTTGGAGAAAGTGTACACCAACAACTTGTATTTCTGAAAAATTAGATTGGTATTTTTTTTTTTTTACAACTTGAAAGAACCCTATCAAGGAAAGCAAATGCCAAGAGGCCAAAACAACAGAAAATCTTAATGCATATGATAAAACCAGACGATATGGAGAACCCAATCCCAAACACCCAAATCAAAATATCAGAAGAGACACAGTACTTGGCACAATTAATCAAACAATCACAATCGAGGAATGAAAACATGGCAAAGGATATAAAAGACATAAAGAAGACCATGGAACAGGATAAAAAGAACATAAAGAAGACCCTAGAAGAGCATAAAGAAGAAATTGCAAGATTAAATAAAAAAATAGATCTTATGGAAATAAAAGAAATTATTGGCCGAATTAAAAAGACTCTGGATACTCATAATACAAGATTAGAGGAAGGTGAACAACGACTCAGTGTCCTAGAGGTCCACAGAACAGCAAATAAAAGAACAAAAGAAAGAATGGAGAAAAAAATCAAAAAGGATCTCAGGGATACGATAGATAAAATAAAACATCCAAATTTAAGACTTATGGGAGTCCCAGAAGGGGAAGAGAAGGGTAAAGGTCTAGAAAGAGTATTCAAAGAAATTGTTGGGGAAAACTTCCCAAACCTTATACACAATATAAATACGCAAAGCATAAATGCCCAGTGAACTCCAAATAGAATAAATCCAAATAAACCCACTCCAAGACATATTCTGATCAGACTCTCAAATACTGAGGAGAAGGAGCAAGTTCTGAAAGCAGCAAGAGAAAAGCAATTCGCCACATACAAAGGAAACAATATAAGACTAAGTTGTGACTACTCAGTGGCCACCATGGAGGCGAGAAGGCAGTGGCACGACATATTTAAAACTCTGAGAGAGAAAAATTTCCAACCAAGAATACTTTATCCAGCAAAACTCTCCTTCAAATTTGAGGGAGAGCTTAAATTTTTCACAGACAAACAAATGTTGAGAGAGTCTGCCAATAAAAGACCTGCCCTACTTCAGATACTAAAGGGAGCCCTACCAAAAGAGAAACAAAGAAAGGAGAAAGAGATATAGAGAATTTTAACAGACATTCCAAATCACCAAGACAGTCATTTTTCTCTAGTGATCATGGATCTTTCTCCAGAATGGACTATATGCTGGGACATAAAACAAGCCTCAATAAATTAAAAACAAAAAACAAAAAACAAAAAACAAAAACAATTGAACATATTCAAAGCACAATCTCTGACCACAATAGAATACAAACAGAAGTCAATAATTTTTGAATTGTAACTCCACTATTTGCTTCCTACATGATATAAAATACCCAAACTCTAATGACAAATCAGTGGTTTTGAACTCAATGTAAAATATGTAATTTTTTGAAAGATCTATATAAAGGTGGGGGAATGGAGGAGTATAGGTACATAGTTTATGTGTCCTATTGAAATTAAGTTGGTATCAAAGAAAAACAAGATTGTTATGGATTTAAGAGTTTAATTTTAAGCCCCACAGTAAACACAAAGAAATTATCAGAGAATATGACCATAGAGATGAAAAGTAGAGTATGGATTAAGAGAAATGGGGGAAGGGGCAATGGGGAGTTAAGAAATGAATGTAGGGTTGCTGTTTGAGGCGAAGGGAAATTTCTAGTAATGGATGGCGGGACAGTGATAGCATTACAACATTCTAAATGTGATCAATCCCACTAATGGAATGCTAGGGAGGGGGTGGAATGGGAAGATTTAGGCTGTATATATGTTTCCACAATTGAGAAAAAAAAAAAAAAAGACAGTCTAAATAGATGACAATTGAATGCGAAGGATGACCCTGGATGGGATCTGAGGATGGAGGACAGGAGGCTCAAATGGACACAGTTGAGACATAAGGAAAAGGAAATATAGAATCTTTGTATCATTGTTGAATCTCTTGTACTTCTTAGCTGTGCTTAATGGGATTGCATAAAAGAATGTTCTTGTTCATGGGAATTGTATATGTGAATTATAGTGTTTGTTCAAGGATGTGTGCAGCTAGCTCCCATATCTTCAGAAGACAGAGCAATAGATGATGGATCATAGATAGGGAGAGAGGGAGGTAGGGAAAGAAATAGCGATTTGACAACATGTTAAAGCTAGTGGATCAGGGTATTGGGGTGGGTCAGGGACTGCTGGAGTTCTGTGTATGGGGTTTGTATTGTTTTTGCAACTGTTCCTATAACTTTGAATATATTTCAAAATAAAATGTAAAAAAAATAAATAAATAAATAAAAATAAAATAAAATAAACAAAGACAGCAAGGCACAATGATGCTGGGGAAAATAGATGCTGTCTTGTTCCTATAGTCACCTTCTCCCTTTAACTTGAAAGAGTTCCTGAATCTGAAAGAGCCACCTGGATGATAGCCCAGAACCACATCTTCCAACTCGTACAGGAGAAATGAAAAGAGCATTAATATATTGCATTTGGGAAAGGCTTTTTTTCTTCCAAACAGCCAAAGCACATTCACCCTTTTGGATTCGTATCATCTCTGGGATATGTGACTATCAAAAATACCATTTCATGGGTTTAAAACCTGGGGCCTCTAGAGGGTGTCTTGCTCTGAGTTATGTTTCTTTGTGGCAGGAAAATTAAAACTCAAATTGGCTTTGGTTCCCCTGACTAATCAACATTACCTTGAGGAATCTACTTTGTTCATCTCCAATGCCACCATGTGCTGCTCTAAGACTACAGGATGATGGGAGGAGAACCAGAGTAAGACAGAAGGATCAGCACCTGCTCCCGGTGCTGTCATTATCAGGCAGAGATTTTGAAAAGGCATGCACTCCCAGCCTCGGCTTTTTGAACACTCACTGTGATGGTTTGGATGTATTGTGTCCCCCCAAACGCCACGTTCTTTAAAGCAATCTCGTGGGGGCAGACATCTTAGTGTTGATTAGGTTGGAATCTGTGAATTAGGATGTTTCTACAGGGATGTGACCCACCCAACTGTGGGTAATACCTTTGATTAGATTATTTCCATGGAGGTGTGGCCTCACCCATTCAGCCTGAGTCTTAATTAGTTTACCTGAGACCTATAGGAGCTCAGACAGAAGGAGCTCAGTGCTGCAGCTTAGAGGGACATTTTCAAAACAGCCATTGAAAGCTGACGTTGATATTTTGGAGGATGCAATTTTCGAAACACAACCTGGAAGCAAGCAGATGCCAGCCACCTGCCTTCCCAACTAACAGAGGTTTTCCAGAAGCCATCGGCCATCCTTCAGTGAAGGGACCCTATTTGGGCATTTTTATAGCCTTCAGACTATAAATCTGTAACCAAATAAACCCCCTTTATAAAAGCCAATCCATTTCTGGTATTTTACCTAACGGCAGCATTAGCAAACTAGAACACTCACCTTCCAGCCCTACCACACTGTTATAATAATGCTCACAGACACATATGTTTTATATATATGTTGTTTTAGTTTCCCAGCTGCTAAAACAAATACCATCAATGGGTTGCCTTAAACAGGAATGTACTAGCTCTCGATTTTGAGGCTAGAAGTCCAAAATCAAGGTGTCATCAAGGTGATGCTTTCTCCCAGACAACTGTGGCATTCCGGGGCTGGCTTCCAGAGACCCTTGGTCCTTGGCTTCTCTGTCACATGGCAATGCACATGGCGGCCTCTCCTGGCTTCGCTGGGTTGTCTCCCAGCTTCTTTCCATGGCTTTCTCTCCATCTGAATTTCATTCTGCTTATAAACTCCAGTAATAAGATTAAGATCCATCCTGACTCCCCTGGGCCACACCTTAACTGAAGTAATCTTATCAAAAGGTCCTATTCAGGATGGGTTCACACCCACAGGAATGGATTAAGGTTAACAACATGCTTTTGTTTTTGTTTTGTTTTTTGTATGGTACACAGTTCCAAGCAACCATGTATTTGTTTTAAAGCTGCAGAAGATTCAATAAAAGTCCTGAATTGCTACACGTGGCACAACCCCCAGGCACTCTCATACATTGCCATTGTTAAGGACATTTCACAATATCCAGAAACCTACTAATGCATTTCTCTTTAATTGTTGATGATTTCCCTCCACAAATGTTAAACACCATGTGCACAAGGTTTTTTTTTACTGTGGCATAATTTCTAACAGCAAAATCCTGGAAACAACATGAATACCCATTCATATAAGGCCAGTTAAACACATCAGTGTACCCACACAAGGGAGTCCTCCGTAGTCAAAAAGAAGGAAAGAGCTCAGCTCTATGGCCTGATATGAAATGATTTTCAGGATACAGTATCACATGAAGAAGCAATATGAAAAAAGGGTGCATCTAGGATGCTACCTTATATGTAAGAGGAAGATGGTATATTTGTTTTTCTTAATAAAAAGAATCACAGGAAGGGTACAGGAAAAATGAATGAAAACGGTTACCCTTTGGGGGACAGGTGGGGTGGGGTGGAAGAGACAGGGACAAGAATGAGATTTCTCTGAGTTTACTTTATATATAGTTTGACTTCTGAACCAGGTAAATGTTTTTCATATTCAAAAAATAAAATTAAGTCAAAAGGATTTAAAAAATATTCTTCCCAGACTGAAAAATGTTTACTAAAGATTTCCATGGCATTATTCTACATATCACTTTTTTTGCCAGGTGCAACCGAGCAGAGCAGATACCTGGGAAATTAGTGCTTACATGGAAATCATCAGGAAAATACACTTTCCTCCTGGAGCCTCTTCTTAGTGCTGCACAGATGTTAAGGTTACCATTTTCATCCCCCCAATTCTTTCCTGAGATAGTCACTAATTTTATATATGCTGGTTACTTTGTGCCTACAGTTATTTGCTTATAACCTCTTACTATTTTCACTGTTACCCCATATAAAACATATTTTTGAAAAATACTGACCCCAAAGTTTATTCCTTTATAAAAGACTATCATAAGAAAAAATTAATGGCCATATTGCCTGAAACAGAAGAGACAAAGCCTTTTAAACAGAGCTACCTAGCACTGAAATTCAGTTTCATTTTGTTGCTACAGAAATTAGTTTACATTTTTGAAATCTGCTAATATCCAGGAATCTTCTTCATTATTTTTGGTAGCTGGAGTTTTATAACAGTTTTCTTCTAAGGGATATCAATATTGTAATAATACACATATATAAATGTCATAAAAGTTAATATATGGTATTCCATTTTATAGCTGGATAATGTGAAGAACACAAAGTCAAGTGTCTCATGAATCCACACTGAAAACCACTCAATGAGCACCAAAGAGTTATGATTATTTCCACTGTTGAGCCCTTTCTTCAATAAATGTTTGCTAACTGAATATCAGGTGTCACAGCCAGCCTGCAGACCAGATGCAGTGGGGATGTGGCCTCGGGGTAAAAGGAGATTCACGTTGGATGGCTTGTATAGAAAAAAAAGACACTGAAATGATTCCATTAGAAAACACTCCCAAGTTGGGGGACAAAGGAGGACCCATGGAAGGAAGGATGAACAAGGGAACCAGAGAACTAGGTTCTAATCCTGATGCTGCCCCTTACCAGCCATGTCATCAGTCAGTCTGGGTTTCAGCTTTCTTAGTTCTAAAATAGGAAATGCTGTCTCCCCTGTTTAATTTACAAGATGGCTTTATTCTAATTGTACTGCATATATGCAAATGCCCAGTCAGTTCAGGGGGCATATCTGAGCAAATCACACAGCCAGCCAACAACTCTGCCCCAACTGTGGGTCCTAAAGGAAGCTTTCCTAATTCTCTGAAACAAATGCCTTCCAAGGATAAGAATCCTTTTACTGTGATCATCTATCATCTAAGCAGAAGCAATGCTTCCAAACCTCCTGAGAACAAATTTTCTGAATACATAATACCTTTCATGTGTGTATTATTTAGTTTTCCAAAATCCCCTGCAGAAAAGCCAGCCCGACTCCCCCAAAAACATTTAAAAAATACATAAACTAAAAAGAAAAAAAAATCAGTTTCAGGGTCTTAAACACACCTCTAAAAGTAGATCTACCCATTTTGCAAAGATACTGCTATGATTTCTTAAGGATTGATGATCTGCAGAACCAAAAGCATATTTGTCTTGAAATATCAGCTGCTTTCTGTTAGATTGGATATCCTCTGTTGTTGGGACACTGTACTAACTACATCCTGGATAAACAGAAGTCTCTCGAAGAGCTCATAATGCAAGATTCCTTGCATGTGCATACCGGAGGAAACGGTAAGCCTGTAAGAATACCATGTATTTCTTGAAGAGATCATAAGGGGTAGAGACATACAATTTATAAACAATTAGCAATGCAGAGTAAGTGGGATTATGAGGAAATGCCCGCCGTCAGGAGCAACTCAACTAAGGGAATCTAAGATTTAAATTGGAAAAGCTTGTAAGAAGTAGTAACTCAAAGGAGAATTCTGGTAGTGCATCATTCAAGGACTATGATAACTACAGATGAAGTTAAGTCCTCCTAAATATAGATACCCATATTTAGCCAGGGTTGAAATAAGCACAAAAAGAACTAATCCTTGATAATCCCCTCTCATAATCCTCAAACTGACATAAATTATTCTACATCTCTCTGTATGGAATATGGGCAGACAGAGAATCCCATTCCAGAATATAATTCTTTTTCTATTCCAAGTTAAAAGAACAGTTGTACCACAGTAAGACATGGATGACTCAGAGAAAACTTAAGCCTGTGGCTTTGGGACACAAGGAAGTGAAGAGCAAGGCTTAGGGGATTCAAAACAATGTGGATTTTATCTGAATTCCACACCTCCGCTTTTAATTCTCTGTGCAGGGTAGAGTAGGATCTTTAAATGAAGAGCAGACAAACTAGCAAACTAGCACTAGTCCCACAGACACATGGGAAGTAAGGATCCTTATTTTACTTATTATGATTATAGTTTCAGTCAAACAGTCTGTCCTGGGTCAAGAAACCCACAATTTGCTTCAAAATGGTGGGAAGGCCCCTAGAGGATCACTGAATGACTCTCTCTTTGTCAAAGGGGAGAGGCACCCTGCCGTGCCTCCCTGCTGCATTCACATTCATCAGAAGCTGAACTTGACACCACTGCAGTGAGATCCCCGGCTGCTTTCAGTTTCAGCCCAATTAAAGTGGGCACCTTATACTCCACACAGACTCTGAACAAAGGGAACCTCTCGCATGCTGACAGTTTGATGTTCAGGACCAAGGACAGAGGCAGAGGGCAGCAAAAGGCCTACTCAAGCCAAAAGAGGATTTACAGAGGGAATGACAGGTAATTATCTCAAGGTCTCTGAATTTCAAAGAATAAATAGGAAAGATTATGCATTAAATTACTGTGTTGGAATTTCGACCAATTCCTTAAGTGCTAATTACTTAATTCCTAGGTTTGTGGACACTGTTTTTCAGGAACACCTCATCTTCTAAGGGACCTTGATTTTTTAAAGATAAGAGCATGAGGCTTCTCACAAATATCATTAATTAAAGGTAAAAAGCAGAGAAACTCTTACAGAAAAGGGAAACAAAAGATCCTCAACTGTATTATAGAAGAAAGCATACCAGGAATTTATACATTGCCAACAAACCACCATCAGGGATAAAGCATTGTCTATTGATATCCTGAAGATTCTGGGAGAAATGCAAAGTACAAGACACAAATTAGTCCCAAATGCACATCCCTGGAAAAATTCTGTGAACTCTCCTAACTTAACGCTGAACAAAATTTCTTTGTTCGTTTGCTTTATTTGCTTTGTTTTTTCATAAAAGAGAGCCACATGAACAGATTTCCTCAGGGCCCCTAAATTCAAGTAAGTAAAGATCATCAGTTCCAGGAGATAAAAATTAATCAACAACCAAAGTTAAAAGGCAAACAACAGAAGAAAACATTCAAATATCGTAAGTTTAATATCTTTAAACAATAAAGAGCTCATACAACTCAAAAAGAAAAAACTCCCAATATGAGAAAAAACAAGTAATGGGTATGAGTTCTTCAAAGGAAAACCACAAAAAGCTAATAAACATATTTTATGGTTATTAAAAAATAAAATGTATTAGTAATCAAAGAAATGCAAATTAGAATGTTTTATAAGCTATCAAATAGCACTTAAATTTGTTTTAAAAAGAGTATCAACTGTTGACAAGGGCATGAAGGAAAAGACAAATCACATAATGCTGTTGGAAATACACATGTAATGGCTCAGGAGGACAATTTTTCAATACATATCAAAACCCTTAAAATATACATAACTTTGATATGGTTATCAGACTTCAAGATACTTTTCCCAAGGAAATAATATTAATAATTTGAAACAATTATTTTTCACAATATTGTGAACAATAGTTCACAACACTGTGAAAAAACATAAAATACTGTTATGCTTTTTCAAAACTGGAAATAACCAAAATTTTTGAAAAATGGGTTTGGTTAACAAAATTATAATACATCCAAAAAACATATTAGTTGGGATTCATAAATAGCAGATTATAGAGAACTTACATACAGTAGTATGGAAATATTTTGCTATGGGAAAAAAGTCAACAAAATAGTATATCATAGGAGAGAGAAAATAATATGGAAATATATGTATACCAAAATACTAACAATAAATTATGTTTTTGGTGGTATTAGAGGAGAATTTTTTTCATTGTACATTTTGGTGGTCAGTTTCCAAGTTTTCTATATGGAACCCAAAATATTTTGTTTTTAAATTTTAATTTAAAAAGCAAACCACTTGGTGACCAATAGATAATGAAGTTGGGTATGAAGAAATACTTAAAGTAAGGAAATATAACTGGTTAAAAAAGTGAATATTATCCACATAGGATTTAAATGAAAACTAACAGAAGAGCAATGTTTGTGGAAAAAGAAAAATTCAAGTGTGTACTGAAACAAATATTCATACAGTAAATACTGAAATTGTATTTATGAAAAGCTTGTCATGGAAAATACTCATTTTACCCACCAATTTAAAACACATAACATATATTTAACTTCAACTATGTAAAAATAAATGTGTTCATAGGAAAGAGAATGGAAGAATGTAAGCCTACATTTATAGAGTCATTTTTGGATGGTTTGACTTATTTTGAGTCACTTTTAAAAGATCTCCCTCCTTGAGCCTTAAATTCCACTAACAGTCATGAGAAGCTGTTGTGGCGAAAGGCAAGGGGCACTTAAGGGTCCTAGATTAGCGCAAAGGATGGAATTCATTGAAAAACTCAAACCACATTTGGGTGTTCAGGAATGCCTCAAGACCAGCTGAATACATGAATTCTGATAACCCTGCCATCTCTGAATGGCAATTATCGACGTATAGCACAATTTATGACACTTACGTGATCCAAGTCCTATTACAGGTTGAATTTATGTACCATAGAAGTTATCTAGTTTCAGTGTACAGTTTGTGAGTTTTAGGGAAATTATTCAGCTGTTTAACCATCTCCACAGTCCAGGTTTAGAAGACTTCAATCACCCCAAAAAGTTTCTCCTGTCCCTACTGCCAATCCCAGCTCCCATGCCAGCCCCAGGCAACCTCTGATCTGCTTTCTATCTCCATAGTCTTTCTTTTTCTACAAAGTTCAATTAAATGAAATCACATAATTTATAGTTTTTTTATGTCTGGATTCTGTCCAACCACATTGTCGCAAGTATCAGCAGTACTACTTATTGCTGAACAATATCCATTATATGGATAGACTACATTTTGGTTATCCACTCACCAGCTGATGGACATTTAGGTTGTATCCACATTTTAGTCATTATTAATAATGCTGCTATGAACATTCACGTGCAAGTCTTTGTGTGGACGTGTGTTTTCAGTTCTAGAATACACACCTAGGGGTGGAAATGCTGAATCATATGATAACTCTATGTATAACTTTTTGAGGATCTGCCAAACTATTTTCCAAAGCAGCTGCACCACTTTACATTCCCACCAGCAGCGCAGGAGGGTTCCAATTTTTCCACATCATCACCAACACTTATTATTATCTATCTTTTCAATATTAGCCCTCCTGGTATGTATATAGCAGGATAACTGCAGTTTTAATTGGCATTTCTTTAAAAGCTAATGGCGTGAAGCACTTTTCATTCTAGCTCAATAAAAAATTAAAAATAGTGCCTTCCATTTATGGAATGGCAGTTAGTTTTCATATGAAATCTCATTTAACATCATAACAACCCTGGGAGTTAGGTGGTATACCCATTTTCAAACAAGCAAACTAAGGTCTCAGACAGGTGCATTAACTTGGCCAAGACAACACAAGAAAGTAGAAAGTTGCGATTTGACCTAGGGTCTGCTGGTTTCCAAACTCTGCATATTTTCTCTGGCAGTGTAATAGATACTATAATTTCTTGTGCTACCATGATCCATAATACCATTCTTTGGAATATCTGCCACTTCTTTCACAGGGAACTGGAATGAGGTTTATTTTAGTCATTATTTCAGAGTCTAGAACAAAATTAAATGCCAATGGAATCCACATACCCTCCATCTCCATCTCCCAAAATTAACCCCTTAGGAGCTAACTCTCAACACTATCATTTATTGCATCTCCAGGAGCAAAAAATAAAGCACAAAGGAGTCTAAGAGCTTTGCTAAGGAGACACTATCTCTGTTCCAAATGACTAACCCACTATAAACAAATCACAAAGCAGAGGAGCCCAAAGCCCACCCAGAGGGCAAACCCATGAAATCATCTTCTTTCACTCTCAGAAAAGAGTTCTAAGCTTCTAAAAATGCTCTGAGGTGCAACTCTGGGGCACAGACGAACATGAAATGAATGGATGAGCTGTAGCCAAAAAGTTTTATGTGACAAATTTTCCAAATGCCATAAAGCATCATTCATTCAAAAACTGATGACTGGGATATTTAATTAGAATGGTCTGAAAGCAGTAATAACAGATGGAAAGAGCAGTGCTACTGTTATTTGCCAGCAACAACTGAATATAATCAACCTTCATTATGGGCCCACATCCAATAGAAGCACTGAACAGAGACAAAAGCTTCAGATCCTCTCCCTAAGTGCCTAATCCAGAAAAGTCACCCTTTTCAACATTATTGCACAGAGTTCAAGAACTATATAATGAAAATAAAGTCAACAAACCAGCTCCACTTCCACCTGATATATAATCTAGGTGCCCTGATTTGATGATTGAGAATAGAGAAAAGCCAATTGTTTCCAACTATATCACCCAGTCTCAAAAAAGGAAGGGATAATTGAGATATATACTAAGACTTCTCTTCTCCAGTGATGCCTAAATCTTCACCTGCAGAACCAAAACTTAACCACTAGACTAAGGAGAGCAGCAAGACGACCTTGGTCAGATCACTCAACACCTCAGAGCTCTAGGTTCTTCATCTATAAAATGGAGAGAAGTTGTCCTATCTTGCTTTTGAGGTTTAAAGGAAATAATGCATCCAAAGACCCTGACAAATGCAACTATTCTATATGCCTCCTGGTGGACTGTTATGTTCTATATCACAGAGGTTTATTTTTGAGAGTCATGGTCAAAGAAAGCCCAACTTCAAGATCCAGTTGCTAAAATTCACAGTAACCTATTTCCATGTCTCTGTGGATAGTGGGGACTCAGAACCTGTAATTCACAATGAGTCAGAACAAACTAGAAGTTTAAGAACTGCACTAGTCGGTGCCACAGCTTAAGACTACCACCAACTTGGTGATAGGGTCCTTGGTAGAAAAAAATGTAACACAAAGGAATCTTGAAGGAACCTATTTCTCTTTCAATGAAACTTTTCCCACGGCTGGCTGCATACCGTTACTCCCCTTCTTCCCAGGAAACTCCTAGTAAACCCTGCTGTGGTGTAGTTCTGTCGTTCTTTTTCACTACTACCAAATTTCACATCCCTTCAATTCTGCCAATACAAATTTTCATTAAATCTGCTAATGTTATCTAAACTCCGGTCAATAGTTCCTGGAACCTGGGAGACTTCACTATACATATATCATGAATTGATTTACTTATACATGTTAAGGGTCTAAACTTTCATAAACCAATTGGGGAGGGGGGTAGGAAGGATAGTCCATGTTACAGCCACAAACTGTCTACAATGTATTTCAAAGTACTCAGGAAATGCTCAAGTGCTGTGCCAGTGTAAGCCAAAATTATTAGAATTGAGTACATGAGTTCTGGGGAGATGATTTGGGTTCCAGTCCTATCTATATTTTAACCCAATCAACTTGATAATTTCTGTTTAACACAATTCAGATAAACACTGTCTAATATCTGGATCAATCAAAGGCAAATTCCTAGCCAGACAAATGATACAAAATAACAAACGGTTGGAGGCTTGACCACTGTATTGTCTATGGGTGGGTCTGGAGAGCCAGCCTGGTGCTTGCACAAGGGAGTGCCTCAACGGCCATCACTGTCCACCACAGGTGGCCTCTAGATGGGCCTTCCAGAACCATAATTTATAATATTTCTCCTCTGTTTCAGATTTCCTTGCACCCAGAGAGAAAAATCCCCTTTTCTGAGTCGGACTTGGGAATCAGGATTATTGATTGTGCATTAGCTACCTTGTGCTTCTAGTCATAAAAGAGGAAGTAGCAGCAAGGTAAGGTATGACATCAGGGACCTTCCCAAACCAAGCCTGAGGCTGCTTCAGAAACTCCCCTGAGCCACTTGCAGAGTGTGGGGAGGTATGGTGCCAGCTCAGAGAACCCTCTCATCCCATGCACCAAAGCAAATTCCTCAAAAGGCGAGTTGGATGTAAAACAAGCTAAAGCAGCAACAAAGTCGTCCACCAATGTTCATGGTGGAATTATTCACAATAGCCAAGAGGCGGCAACAACCCAAATGCCCATTGAAGGATGAATGGATAGACAAAATGTGGTCTATTATGCATACAGTGGAATATTATTGAGCCACAAAAAGGAACGAAGCTTTGATTCATACAACAATATCAATGAACCTTGAAAACATTATGCTGAGTGAAATAAGCCAGACACACAAGGACAAATACTGTGTTACTCCATTTGTATGAAATATTTAGAATAAGCAATTCTGTAGAGACAGAAAGAAGAATGGAGGTTACCAGGGGCCTGGCAGGGAGAAGGGAGAGTTACTGCCTGATAGGTACAGTTTCTGTTCTGGTTGATAGAAGATCTCAGTCATGGATGATGGCGATGATAGCACAATATTGTGAATGTCACTAACACTAAATTGCACACTTAAATATGGCAAATTTTATGATGTGTGTGTGTGCATTACCACAATAAGTTTTAAAAAATACATTAAAAAAATAAAACCAGCAAGAAATGTTTGCTGTGTGGCTATAGACAGGGTTCATTCTCATCCCGGGGCCATGGTGGTTTTCTCTCCTCATCATCAATAGAGTAATAATGGTACATGGTACATGTTTGATGAGCAAATTAAAGCAAACCTATTCTATTACAATCACACGGGAGCTGACAAAGTGATGTTTTAGAATCACAAACCTGATTCTGCCCCAGCCTCCCAGGGCTCCTAGAATGGCACGTCCTTGTTGATGTCGGGCCCTGTGTGTCCACCTCAAACTCCACACTTGCCGAGAATCTCCCACTCCCTCTCTGTCCCCGCAAGCCCTGTGCTATTCCCTGGGGCTGAAGTCGACCAGTACACCCCACCCCACTCCCACCCCAATTTCACCTCACCACTCTGCAGCCTTTAGATCTCAGAGTAAATATGCGCATCTCAAGGAGGAGTCCCTGACCACTCACCCACATATGTCTGATCCACCCATCGCTATGCTCTGTACTTGTCCTTTGTGGATCTTCCTGTAATTACACCATGAAGGTACAAAGGAGTGAGTTCTGTCATTGGGGGTTAATTTCTACTCACTCCTGCCTATTCTCCTAAACATAGGTGCAGGGATGGACCAGTATAACGTCACATCTGTATCCCCAATGCTAGCACACTGCCTTGCACATGTAGAAGATGCTTAACAGACACATATAAAGAATGAAAGGGAAATATGCACTTGAAACAGTCTCTAGATACATGGTCAGAGGGGACTCCTTTCCCCATCTCTGTTTATGGTTACACTCCACTGACTTCATGGGGCTAAGCTTTTGTGGCCTCACCCTTTTGATGCTGTTTTAGGTACTGACCTCTCTATCCTCTGACCCTCCCCACTTACCTTTCCCCCTATGGAG
This sequence comes from Choloepus didactylus, assembly GCF_015220235.1. NCBI lineage: Eukaryota > Metazoa > Chordata > Mammalia > Pilosa > Megalonychidae > Choloepus > Choloepus didactylus. The sequence continues at coordinate 153,596,862 of NC_051311.1, read as the reverse complement.
TGTGTGGGATGGGAGTAGGGACGATGAAAGCACAGAAAGGAGGAATGCAGAATGCAGGTCTAAGAGGAAAATGACTCTTGTAGGCACACAGTTGCTTTTCTGCCCCAAACAACATATTTCTGGAAGGATGAGAGGATATCAGCAATCTCTTTATAGTCCTCTCTCCCAGCTCTGCCAGCTATCATCTCTAACAGCTGACACTGCGTCCGCTTTTTAAGATCTGTATTGGAAATCATTTTCTGTGTGTCTGTGTTTAGGGGAATGTGAGGAAAGAAAAATGAAGTGGGTAGCAGAGTAAAAAAAGTCAATGCAAGCAGATGACAAAAATGTCTATAAACACCTAATAAGTAGACATGCCCTGGGTTTTTTCTCCAAATATCTAAATTCTATTGGCAAACTCAGGTGTCAATAACCAGCTGCTTCATTTCTCATACAATTTTTGAAGTCCTCCAATCTCAGAAAGTGCATGGTAAGTGGAACTGTTACCTGTGTCCTGGTAGCTTGGTCAATTCTGTGGCTTGGTCAATGCTCATTTACCTGGTGTGCAGGTGAGTTAAGGAGAGGGGTGGCTGCCTGAAGTCACACTCCAGTTGGAGGCAAACTCAGGGACGTATCTATGCATTCATCATGCAGAGCCCAGTGCTCAATCTTTCCTCCTGACTGAATGTCTGCTTCTGAGCTCATGCTGCAGCCTTGACGTACTGACTGGCCCAGAAGCCATCTATAGCCTCCAGCATTCCCCACCTGTGGTCCTCTTGCCGGTGCCCTGTCCACAAGGACAGAATGCCAGAAGACAACGCCATGCCAGGGCCCTCTCCTGAGTTGGAGACCTTAATTACCGGCTGTGCACAGAAACTTCATATAAAACATCTCCAGAAGGGACAGCCACCTCCTTCTCCTTGTGTTCTCGACTCCAGGGAACAGCATCACTGCTCATTCAGTGGTGCCGGTCCCAGCCTCATTTCAGTGGTCCTCGAGCCCTAGCTCTCTCCAGTCCTTTCCTGTCTCACCATCGAGGAGGCCACCCTTGCTGGCATCAGGGACCAGGAGGTGAGAGGCAGAGCCCACTGGCTTGCCAGTGGTAGAGCAGGAAGGAGCAGGTAAGACCAGTGGAGACAGAGAGCCAAACCACCGTATCCCAAACAGCATCCCAAAGGGCCTCGCAAGGCCTCCAGGGACAGAGATGCCTGGCTGGGGGCTGTGGAGACTGCACCTGCCTCCCTACCTTCTCTGTGTAATGTCAGAATGTCCAGGTGCCAAGCAGGCTCTGCCGAGGACAACTGAGGGGACCCAGAACAGCACATCATCCGCTGCCTTTAAAATCTCTGATGCCTCCCCATTCATTGCAGGTTGATTTGTTTCACTGTTTTTCACCAGGTCACAAAACCTTCTCTTCCAAATACAATCCTATCCAGAGCTCCACTACACAGACAGACAGAAATGGCAGGGTTCTAACTGGAGCTAGGACAAAACTTAGAAAGAAAGCTCATTAGGGTTCCCCTTGGAAGGCTGACAGATTCTGGACCCACGGGGAAGGGCCCGGCTCCATCTGAGCACCCCACACTCGGCAGCCCTCCTGCACCTTTCTCATGCCCCCTCCCCCTGGCTCCAGGCTCTCCCCCACCTTAGGGCACCTGCTATCCACCTGCCTCTAGACTGGAAGCTTCCAGAGGCAAGTCTTGGTCTCATCTCCTATTTATCCTGGCAAGTCCTTCTCTCCAGTTGCAGCCTAGCAAATCTGTCTCAGTGTGAGGCTCAGCATCAGTGTCACTTAGGTGCAAATGTCCCTAACTTCCAAAGAGTTCTCCCGGGGGCTCTGACCAAATTTGCTACAACAACTGGCACATCAGTGTACAATATATTTTCACTTTCATTTTTAAATTTAAGCCTAAAAATGCTGTTGTGACTGGACAACCCGCTCTCAGCCAGAAGTTGTGCTCTGCCGTGTGCTCCACGGAGAGCTCACCCGATCCGAGTGGGCAGGCGCTGCCCCTTCTTACAGAGAGGAGCTGCCTGCTACCACCACCCCATGGCCACAGCACACACGGGCAGGCCACAAAGCCCATGTTCGTCCCACTGTGACAGTCGACTGCTTCACCCCTTTCCAAACCCACCTGCGCGTATCATCACAGTGAACCTGGGGTCTTGTCCCCTCTGCACATCACAAGCCTCTGACACTTAGGAGCCCTGTCTCCTTCATCCCGAGAGCCCCACATCTGGCACAGGGCAGGTGTTCAGAAAATGTTCATGATGAACTAGGATGAGCCTATGCATCCTTTCTCTCCAGTCCTGCTCATTATTTTTTTTCATATTGTATTTTTAAAAAATTTTATTGCAGTAGCATAGATATGACATAAATTTTCCCATTTTAACCACTTGCAAGAATATAATTCAGTGGCATTAATAACACTCACGATGTGGCGCTACCATCATCACCACCTACTACCAAAACTTTGTCGTCACCCCAAAAAAGAAACTGTACCCATTAAGCAATAAACCTCCATTTCCCCCTCTCCCCACCACTGGTAACCTCTAATATGCTTTCAGTCTCTGACTTTGCTCCCTCTAATCAGCAGGTAAAAGGAATGACTTTCTGGTACATGCTGCAATGCGGATGAACCTTGAAAACATGATGCTGAGTGAAATAAGCCAGACACAAAGGGGCATATATTGTATGATTCCACTTATACAAAATACCTGCTCATAAATTTTAATTTTATTTGACTAAATACACTGAAATTTGAAGACCGGCCCTGATTGATTTCTACAAGGTGATTAAAACCCAGGAAAGATTTATGCCGGAAAGAACAGAGGCCCCGGGTGTGCCATGCGCCGTGGGAGGTACTGAAGAAAACAGACACAATCTGGCATCTTCTCTCAGGAGGTCTTCATGGGAGAGGAAGGGAGAGAATGATGGAGAAGCACATGGTGTGTGGCAGGACTTAACAGCAAAACTGATATAAAAGCAAAACGCTGTATCGGGGACCCTGGTTCAGGCACCAGGCGAGGGTAAACCTTGAAGCAGCACCTTTGAACATTGCCCAGGCAGGATATCCGCTGCAAGGAAAAGGCACGCTTTCCCTGTTTTGTTTAAGGCAGGCCCCAAGCGCCACTCTCAGCAGAACAGGAAATCCACTATAAAGATCTGGAATTTTAATAGAAAGTGAACAGAATGGAATTCAGACAGTGTGAAATCCGTGGCTCTTGTAGCAGAACTGGGGCTAGGAGGCAGCAATAACTGTGATTGAAAATTATGTCTAAGAAGTTGTGAAGATTCCATGGAAATTCTCAGTAACTGGAAGCTTCTGGGAAATGAGCATAAAGAAGGGAAGGGGCTGGCCCCTCTGACCGAGGTCTGAGGGTTAATGGTGAATCAAGGTTCTCTCAACCTGATGCTAACTTCTAACTCAGGCCTGGTAAGAATCACTTTTCTGAAGCAAGCTGGAACGAGTGGGAAAGGCTGCTCCACTCTCCTCAGGGGGCTTTATATGAAATTGTTTTGTCTTGCTCTCTGCTTGCCTGGTCACCGTCAGCACTGACACTCTACTCTCTATTCTTACTGGCAAACACACCATTCTGTACCCTGAACAACTCAGAGCACTCAGCAATGTCCTTACAAAGGGAGCCCAGTATCTTACCTAAGACTCTCAGACAAGTCGGCTGGGAACCTTCACATACCCATTATACCTGGACATGGTTTTGACTTTGAGAAAATCGACTTGGCTTTTTAACAAGTATAGGCACATAAGTCAGACAAAGAAACGTTGTGTTCACTCCTTCTTGAAGATAATGTCCAACACTCCAACAGAGCTCATCTCTCTGGGAACTGAAGCCCAAACTATGGCACAGGCTTCAGCAAATACAATCCCCAGCTGACTGAACGCCAAAGGAATCAAGAATATCCTTTGTGTTCAGTTCAGCACTTCACTGGGTGTTAGGGGAGATACAAAGCAAAGTAGCCCAGTCCAGCAGCTCACCCAAGGTCACCTGTCATGGATTTGGTCACTAATGAAACCAATTATAGAAAGGAAATAAATAAAATTCTTATGCATGACTTTAATTGCTGACTCTGCTAATACCCTCATCTATTAAACGCAGATAGTAACATCTACGTCGTAGAGGCTATTATACAGATTCAATGTGCCAGTGTGTGAAAGAAAAAAAAAAGGAACTTGTAATCCCTTTCCCATACCATTAAGAAACAACTATCTTTCAGCAGCTCCCACTTCTTCCCACTTCAAATACTCTAAACCATTTAAACAGAAAGCAACTCTCAACCACCCACAAAAGTTCATTCTCCCCCAAACCACTTATTGAGTATGTACTAGTAAGTGCCAGATACTCTGTTAGGTGCCGGGGCAGAGGCAGAGGTGAATCAGTGGTTCCTGCCCACAGTCACGATTCAACTCACTTGTTCCTTAATTACAAACCAGTGAGGAGGCTGAGTGGCGAAGTCCTGCTTTAAAGTAAAGAAAGAGCAGTTCTGGGAGAGAAAACAGCAATATCTAGTACTATGAACCAAAATGGGTAGACACTAGCCACAATACTAGTCCTTGTGCAGTCTGCACCGTGGACAACTAGACAGACCCATGGAGAAATTGGTTTCCCACCTGGAACTCTCTTCTCTAACCTAACTGCTCCTTCTGGTCTATCTCCAAGCCCAGGGGAAGGCTTAGCCATGGTTCCTCCGGTTGCCAAAGCATTATAAAGCTGCAAGGAATAAGTTCAACATCTTCAAATGGGCACTACGTTCAGGTTCTTTTCTAACATTCATACTCAAGTATCTTCTCAAAATCGGAACCACCAGTCGTTCCTAGCAGGCTGCACCCCAACTCCGCACAATAAACCAACCGCTCTACAATCCAAAGGCTTGTGATACCACAACTCACACCGAGAATGCCTCCTCGCTTTAAAGGGTGACTCTCTGAAGTTTAAAGACAAACATAACAATTCATCAATTCTATGCTGAGGGACCACACAGAATTCATCTTTGCTTTCACTGCAGAGATGGCCCTGCAGACAGTCTTATACGGCTCTGTTTTATTTATTTTTACATCTGGCTTAGATGTCAAAAAAAGGTCTGAGGAGGCTTACAGAAATAAATACAAGTTAAAAATTTAAGGGAAAGTGACGAAAGAAAAAATAGATCAAACAGACGATGTCAAAATCAACAACTTTGGAGCTGCAAATGACACCATCAAGTAAATGAAAAGAATGAAAGAAATTACCCCAAATCATATGTCTGATAAAGACTTGTATAAGAACTTTTTAACTCAATCACAAGAAGACAAAGGACCCAATGAAAAAATGAGCAAAGGAGTAACTGCTAATGGCTACACCATTTATTTTTGCAGTGATGAAAATGTTCTAAAATTGACTGTGTTGACGATTGTACAATTCTGTAAAAATCCAAAAATAGAGACAACCCAAATGGAATGAAGTATTGATACTGCTACAAAGTGGACGAACCTTGAAAACATTACGCTAACTGAAAAAGCCAGTCACAAAGAATCATGTACTGTACGAATCCATTTATATGAAATGTCCAGAATGAGCAAATTATAGATACAGATTAGTGGTACTCAGGGCTGGGGGTGGGGTTCAGGGTAGAATGGGGAGTGAAGAGTAATAGGTACAGGGATTCTCTTAGGAGAGGATGGAAATATTCTAAAATCGGATCATGGTGATGGTTGTATAACCCTGTGAATATACTAAAAAATAGACTTATACACTTTAAATGGGCAAAGTGTAGGTTATGGAGTTATGACTCAGTACAGTTGTTTACAAAAGAATGAAGAAACACAGCATTTACTCTTTTGTACCAATATTTATACACATTTTTATAATGATGACAACTGATAAAAAGGAAAACAAGGATGGGAAAAGATCATGACAATGGAATACAATAAATACACAATGTCTCCTGGTTGGTGGTTTGGGGCAGTAGGGCTGGGGGAGGGGGGGGGACTTGGCTCCAAGACTTGCAGGGGCCAAGGCAAAGCAGGAAGCACAATCTGTTACAACACTGCAATATTTATCCAGTAAAAACAGAATACTCAAGAGAAAAATCTTTCTGATAATGGAATGTGATGAAAACAGTCCTTTGGGTCTTCCCAGAGAGAACACACAGTCCCGACTGGCATGGAAGAATGGAGGATTCCAGAAGGACCTCACCACAGGGGAAAAATGGGACTGATAGAGATAATCTGTTATTCAACTCTGGAAAATTCTGTTGAGTTTTATAGAGCTGGTGGACAGTTTGGGAACTTTAGCCAGACATTCCAAATAAACTAAGCTAATGAAAACTTGAGGCAATTTCTAACTCCAGGAAAAACAAAAAAGTTGTGTGATAAAACAAATGAAATTTTAGTAGACTGCACAGCTCAACAGTCAGTAAAATTTAAATAGTTGCAATAACGAGGATACCGAATGTGTGGGACGGTGATTGAACAAACAGCATCCACAATGTTGAATCAAGGACTAGAACTATTTGCATCTTATTTTAAAATGTAAAATGTAGAGACAAATATTCAAAAGAACCAGCTAAAAGTGTCAAAAATAGTTGTCTCTGGGAAGCAGGATACCATAACAGGAGCCTGAGGGGGGTGTAATTTTTAGTTTCATGCTTTGGCACGATTAAACTTTTCAATGTACATGCATCTGTTACTTGCTTAAAACTAAAAAATAATTTAAAAAACAAAATAAACCGGTTGCACAAAGCAAAATTCACTTATGATCATTCCTACCCGTGATCACCATTTCTTTGACAGAGCACAAGGGGAGACCAGGTCAGGAGAAAGATCCTCTTAGCATCAGCCTGTGTGACCTTCCCAGCCCCCAGGGGTGCTAGAATGTGCTAGTCCGGGCCATTCCCCATCCCGCTGGCCTCTCTTGGGTTCAGCATCCCGCCTTCTCGATGTGGGCCTGGACCACCTCCCCGCAACACACAGCGGCACATGGCTGACACATTAGGAATGAGCACGGCACAGTTCCACTGGCTGGGGAAGAAGCGGGGCCTCCCCGCACCCCCTTTTTGGCCCAGCGCACACAGGTGAATTTGCCTTGACCTGAGCGCAGGTGTGATTACACGCTGGTGTGACAGACACGATGCAAGCGGAATCCCAGTCAGTAGGCCACACTGGTTCCACACGTGACAAGGGCCCAGGGTGGATTAGCTGTAGCTCTTACTCTGTCTTTAAGGATTTTGGTCCGCAAAGCCCCACACATACACACATTTTAGGTACAAACTAAGAGATCTATCATTTCGGGGGACGTAAAGGCTCTTGTTTTTGAAAAAGGAAGTAGATTCACTGAGTCCAACCATTCAATCGGCTCCTAGAGGTTCTGGGCATGTGCTAGAAGCTAGGGAGATAACAGGGAGTGAAGCAAAAGTGGTACCTTTTCCCACTGAGTTTACAGTCTAAAGAGGAAGGAGGATGTGAATAAAATCAGCTTGCAAGTAAATATATAATTCCCAGGGAGTTAGCTGAGGAAAGTTGTCCATACCGAATGCTTAAAGAAACGGGAAAGGCATAATTACATGAAAATGCCTGAGGTGGGAGGACAAGATTCAGGCAAAATGGAATTAAGCTTAAATTCAATGTGGCATCCTGGACTGGATGCTGGAACAGAAAAAAAAAAAAAAAAGCACATTCGCGGAAAAACTGGTGAAATCTGAATAAAATTTGGAGTTTAGTTAATAGTAACATATATCAGTGTTGGTTTCTTTGTTTTGGCAAACATGGCATGGTAACAATGTAAGATGTTAACATTAGCGGAAAATGGGTAAGGGGTATAGGGGAACTCTTTATTATTCTGCAACCTTTTTGCAAATCTAAAAGTATTCCAAAATTAAAAGTGTATTTAAAAAAAAATAGCAAACATTGTGCAAAAAGAAACCCGACCAAACAAAAACAAAACAAAACCCCTAAATTAAGGTCCCTGGTTTTGAAATACAGAGAGCAAAAATGGGAGCGATGGTTTATTATCTCTGCAACCTTTTTGCAAATCTAAAAGTATTCCAAAATTAAAAGTGTATTTAAAAAAAAAAACAAAGCAAACGTTGTGCAAAAAGAAACCTGACCAAACAAAAACAAAACAAAACCCCTAAATTAAGATCCCTGGTTTTGAAATACAGAAAGCAAAAGTGGGAGTGACGGGAGAAGAGTTTGCAGGCAGGAGGGAGGGTTTACATGATGCAAGCCTTAAAGCCCCGTGTTAGAAAGATTATGGTCTATCTTGAGACCAGTGGGTGGACCCTCGATAAATGGCCGCTCCTTTTGGGCCTGCTCCCCACCCAGCACACCTCTGGGGCATAGGGGAATTGGGGAGCCTTCTGTTCACAGATGAATGAAGCAGCAGGAGCACAGATTGCTCAGCAAGAGAAAGAGGAGAATGGGCTCTCCTGACCCACATTATGCCAAATGCCCAGCCTGGCAGAAGGCCAGCAGTTAGTAATCACTCTGACCTGGATTTCAGCAGACCCGGGTTGGCTGTAAAGACGTAGGAGGAGCTGGCGTGCTCGGGAAAGTAGTGGGGGGTGTGGGGTGGGGGTGTTGGACACAGATCCCATGGTTCTCCTGGTCGCCTCCCACCCCACGCCCACTAACAGCTGGGTCCAACTGCATCCACCTCTTAAATTAAGGAGAAAGACAAAACATACTCCAGAGTTGCCACTGATAATAGAATCCTGGCAGGACCAAGGTGGCTTCCCCACATACAGGGAGCAGCTGGGCCAGGGGACATCTAAGGTTCTTTCTAATTTTGATGCCAAATAGACACACACGAAGGCTAGGCAGGAAACTGGCTAAATTTATAGTGAAATCCTATTCTTTCCTGGCACTTAAGCATAGGGATCTACAGTTTAAACTCAAGTTTCTGAATACTAATGAATCACACCACTTTCTTAGGACCTACAGCATCACATGTACCATATAAACTCAAAGACTGGGTAAGTGTGCTTACAGATTATGTACCAAACATTCAACCCCTTCTTGGACTGACAGACCTGGCTGGGAATGGACTTGGGAATTATCTCCAGCTAGCCACCCAGAGATGTGCACTGTGTGACCCACAATATTTTTTTGAAAAGGAAATTTTACAGCAAGAATCCAGATTTCTGACCGGTTCTGAAAAATCCTACGACTTGTCAACAATCAGACCTGAGAGGTGCTCAGCCCGCACACAACCACATCTTTTACAGGAGACACCTTCTCTGGTTTACTACCCTTCCCACCAGTCCCTATAACCCTCCTGGCCAAATGCACCTAGGTATGTACCTTCTGGGACCCTGAGAGCAGTTGAGCTCGCATGAACAACCTTCTGCACAATGAATCGCTTTTCTTCCAACTTCTCACAGTTATCTGCTTGGTTCCTGTGTCTGTGCTTCTCAAACATTTCCACCAAAATATCCCTGAGAGCCTGAGATTGGCCGTATATTCTGGGCATGGATCAAACAAAAGGGAACTCAAAATCCCTTTGCTAGCTCAAGCCTTATCTTAAAAATTCACACCCACTGCATTTGACTACATGCACATATGTTGCATTCTATGCCATGACATATGTGCCATAATCTTCATACATCATGCTTTCAATTCTTAACCATTTAAAGGGCTACCTTTTCTTTTTTACCCCAAAATGTTCAAGTTAAATGGAGGCTCCAGGAAGAGATGCCAGGTTCATGTATTCCCTTCCTTTCAGCCCACCACAACAGACCCCAGCAGTTTGAGTAGCTCAGCTGCCAACTAAATTGTCCTCAAGAGGCTCAGTCCTCTGTCCCTCAGGGCTGTGGGTAAAATAGGGGGTTGGGAGGGGGGTCCCTGACACAAGCCTTCCTGCTCATTTTCTCACATCAGGGGCTGAGATGTGCGTCTGTCACCCCTCCTAGGGACCTACACTCGTTCCATTCAGAGAAAACCTCATATTTAGCACTCCAATGCCTGGCACACACCCAGCAGGCTGGCTGGCTTCTCTGGACAGGCCAGTAAATGAAGTGTACTTGGCACTAAATGCCAAGCTCTCTTTCCAACGGACTTCACTAATGGACTCTAATCATTTTGACTTTTATCAGCCTTGTGCCAGGCCTTACCACATTCCTCGTGGGCCAAGATTGCACACAGAAGTCCAAAATTACAAGCACCCTTACCATGATAAATCAGAAGGAAGTAAATTAAGGATAAAGGAAAGCCAGCAAACATTATGAGTTCTGCAATAGACATGTGAGGGTACTAAAACCCCAAAATCTCCCATTGCACAACAAAATTCTATCACCCTGGAAGGACCTTGTTTTATCACTGCTTGTGTCTAGGAATGGCCTGGGGTAACTCACTAGGAAAGGCAGAGCTGGGAGAAGACCGCCCTATGAGGCACAGGAGCTGGGGGCTTCGGGACTGGGAATGTCCAGTAGGAAGAACATCGTATCCAAGGGGCTGGCTGACAGACAACGGACTGGCCGGACAGCTGGAGACGAGGTGTTCCAAATGGACCATAAATTAGCTAAAGGAGTAAGGGAGCTGGGACCAGTTCATCAGAAACCATTCCCAAGCATTAAAAACACCTAAGCAAATGTCTTTTATATGGGAAGCCATGGGACAAAAAAGTTGGCAAAGGGTCACATACACACTCCCTTGGAACAAACATGTCTGGTGACAGAGGCACATGGCCGAGGCCTTAATTTCTACTAAAATCCCAAGACCCATGGCTATCTGGACAAAAGCTGAGCATCAGGAACCCTCAAAGCATCACTTTGCAACTGGGACTGTGACCAGAGCTCCATTATCCTCAGAGACTTTTCCCTCTTTTCCACCCTCAGAAACAGGGTCTGCTCCACATCCAGCCATCCCCCCAAGGTGAAGCACGGGATGCTGGTTCATACTGCAATGTGGGCCGATGAGAAACAAAAGGAGGAAGCACCTGCCAGTGAGAATAAGGTTTTATCTACTTCCTTTCCTCCAAACAGTATCTTCTAAGCATACAGCTATACACAGCACCCTTTTCAGACAAGATAGCATAAAAATAATATTTAAGAAATTCCCCCCTTAAAAAAAATCCCACATATTTGGAAACCTGCTAGGACTATCCACTGACAGCTCCTCGAGTCCAATTTACTGAAAAACAAGTGTCCTCCAAATCAGGAAGAGGTTTTGGCTCAAACCCACCCCAGCCCCCATGACCAATGCAAGGAGTGATAGTCCCCACGAAGGAAATCAGTTCCCGTATCCTGGGTCATCTAGAGCAAGAACCCAGACACACCCCACCAAAACTCACACTCTGTCAGCCAAAGACCTGGTTCCCTAAGCCTCTCGTGGTTTGAGCAACAGAACAAGGGAGGACACCGGGAAACACTTGTGCTTGGGATGGACCCAATGTTTCATTTACTACATTCGTCCAAGAACTCCAGGCAGAATCCAACTTTCTAACATACCATAATTCAGCCATCAGAACAGCAGGCCTACCTAGCCCAAGAGAGCCAGTTTATCAGGCATGGGAAACTGGGCAAGACAACAGACTCGTCACCCTCTCCCTGACAGGAGAAATCTGACAACACCCAACTGTATGTGACTAAGTGCTAAGATTTTAAACCTCTGTATCGTATAACACCAGGAAAGCATATTTTTGCCCAGTTAAGCAAAGATATAATATTTGACCCTGGAGTGTCATACTTTTTGGAGGGAGCATAAATTTGGTTTAAAAAAAAAAACTTTCTGATAATCGGAATGGTTATATTTATCAGATGTCTTTAAAACTCTCAATAAGCTCTGGTCTAGTTATTCCACTTCTAGAAATCTATCCTTTAAAAACTCCAAAATGACTGGGGAAGAATGCAGAAATGTTGGACCTTCCCACCTGGATTGTTACTGGTGTTCTCGCAAACGTTGAGGACTGACAGTTTGGTAGGATGAGCCCTCAGTCTTGGGGTGTGACCTTGTGAAGCTTGTTGATGCAAATGAGAGGCTGAGCCTATTTACAATTTTGTCTAAGAGTCTCCCCAAAAGAACCTCTTTGTTGCTCAGATATGGCCCTCTCTCTCTCTCTGTCTAAGCCTACATGGCAGTGAACTCACTGCCCTCCCCCCTACATGGGACCTGACTCCCAGGGATGTAAATCTCCCTGGCAACGTGGGACATGACTCACAGGGATGAGCCTGGACCTGGCATCTTGGGATTGAGAAAATCTTCTTGACCAAAAGGGAGATGTGAAATGAAACAAAACAAAGTTTCAATAGCTGAGAGATTTCACAGGGAATCAAGAGGTCACTCTGGAGGGCATTCTTATGCATTATCTAGATATCCCTCTTTAGTTTTTAGTGTATTAGAACAGCTAGAAAAAAATACCTGAAACCGTCGAACTGCAACCCAGTAGCCTTGATTTTTGAAGACGATTGTAAACTATGTAACTTACCTGGTGTGACTGTGTGATTGTGAAAACCTCATGGTTCACACTCCTTTTGTCCAGTGTATGGACAGAAGAGTAGAAAAATGGAGACAAAAACTGAATGAAAAATAGGGTGAGATGGGGGGGCAATGGAATGTTTTGGGTATTCCTTTTTTTACTTTTTTTTTTTTTTTTGGAGTAAGAAAAATGTTCAAAAGTTGATTCTGGTGATAAATGCACAACTATATGATGGTACTGTGAATGGTTGATTGTACACTGTGGATGACTGTAGGCTATGTGAATATATCTCAAAAAAACTGTATTAAAAAAAACCTCCAAAATGCACAGAGATGTTCGACTTAGGATTCTTTCAATATAGGAAAATTGAGAAGAAGCTAAATTCAACATCAGGAGAACTGGTAAGCCATATAATATTTTGTGGTATGTCCATATCACAAAATATTATATGGCTACTAAACTGTTTAAGGTCATTTTTAATGAATGGAAATGCTTATGACAGGAGAAAGCAAAATTGCATGCATGTCATAAGCACTGTCTGAAAAAGGCAAAGAAATCTCTAGGAGTGTGAGAAACAAGCACTATTCCTAAAAAGGAACAAACGCTCACCCGATTGTGGAGAAGAAAAGAATTTATTCACGGTCTTGCAAGAAAAGGCGCCCAACCAAATGTGGGGTTGGCGCGCAGAACAATAGATTCAGCAGTATTTATTCCCTACACCTAACCGCAAGTCCCTCCCCTGTTTCTCCATTGGCTGGATACTCCAGAGGTTACATTCTATTCGACAAGCCTAACTAGCCCGCGCAAATTTGAAATATGCAGCCCGCCCAAATTGGAAATATTTGAAATACGTTTCCCACACAAATTTGCAACATTAGGAACAGTTGGAACAAATCCCAACCCCTGACTATAATGGGTATGCCCAGGCCTCTTTAGAGCCAGTCTGGGCTAGTTTGGTAACAAGTTATGAGGCTATTTTGAGAACCTCTATTCGAGGCTCCACCCTGCAAGGATAGTAGATAGTGGGCAGATAAGCAGGGGGACTGACTGTGGATTACAGTTTGTCTTTTTAACCTTCTACCAATTCCTTAACTGCCCCACCCTGCTGGGCACACCTGTCCTGTGTAAAAGCTAAACTTAATCTCATTCTCACAGGAGGAAAACATTATGAAACATTAATGGTGAATTATGAGTATCATGTATTTTTTTTTTTTAATCCTTTCTCAAATTTTCAATTAGGCCACAATTGGAATGCATCAGTTTTCCTTTCATAATAACTACAACCATGCTTAACTATGAAGTTTAAAAACTAGAGATGACATTGACGTGAAGGGAGCAGGATAGGCTTCCTGGAGAAGGTGAATCTGAAATGAGAACTGAAAGACACAGAGAGAGAGCATTCTAGGAGGAAGGATCAGTGTGTTGAAAGGCAAAGGAGCAAGAAGGCAGAGGCTATATTATGAATTATGAAAACACCATGTGTCCCAGTTTGGTTGGCAAATTACCTACCTGTTGTGCTGGGTCAACAAACAAATGCACACACGCCCCCTCTCTCACTCACTGCACACTTGACTTATTAATCACAGCACTCTCTCAGACTTCTTTACAACAGGGCACTCCGGACTGTTGCTCCCGACAAGAGTAGCAGGATTTCACACGCGATGAAACCTACTTGCCTTGCCTGCCATAGCTTAAGCACATCTAGAGTGGATGGAACTTTTCATTTAGCTCAAAGTAGTAACGCCTTGGAAAATGAGAGCATGAAACGTTGGAACCCAAAGGTTATAAGTACACCCTTCTGTATATCTGTGCTGGCGAAAATTTCCCACTGGGCTAAAATGGCACAGAATGCTTTCAGAACTAAATCAGATTCTGAATGCTCCCCAAAGTATTATCTCAAAAGTCCATTCTCCCATCCAAAGCTAATGCCTAAATGCACAAAGAGAGAAGTGAGGTCTCATTCCTTTCTCCTGAGGGAAATACGGAGTGAGAACAGGATAAACAAAGGTCTCTCAGGGTGGAGGGAGTGGAAGAGAGCCTGGCTTTCCCTTCTTATGTTGTGGGAGGGCAGACAGAAAAACACTAGAGGAGAAAATTAAAGTTGAAGCTGAAGAATGAATACAAAATGGGTGTTGAGCTGACACAGGTGGAGAGAGGTAAAGCATTGTTTTGGTTCAGTACCCAAACAGTGGGGCTAGGGGACCCATTTATGGTAGAAATCTCTGCCTTTTGCTGGGTATTAACATGCATTGCATAGATAAGACTGACCCATTTACAGGACTAGATAAGATGGACAAAAACACGCACGTTTTAGATTCAGAAATAGCAATAAGAGATGCCACTGATTTTAAAAACTCTGCGCAAAATGCCAAGAAGCTCAAATTGCTTTAAAGGCCGTTCTCTTCACACTGTTTCTAGGAAAGGATGGCAAATATGTTCTCATTACCATCTTACATTAAACAGCATATCAGAAAGCAGAGGACACACATGAAGACAGCAGCTACCATTTATTACAGTTACCTGTTGTTTGTCAGACCTACACATTCACATAGGATCTCTAAGCCCACATATCCCCTGCAAAAAAAGCATGCTTTTCCAACATTACAAACGAAGTCCAGGGAAGCTAAGCGATGTGCCCCAAGAGAGAAAATGTCAAACCAGGTTCAAACCCAGGTATGCCTGGCTCCAAAGTTGCCCTTGGCCTACCACATCACACTGCCTCCAAAAACTGGAGGGTCCTCAGGTCACAGAGCACAACCTCACCCTAATGTGGGGATCTAACCTACCAGATCACTGACATAGCAGAATTTACTTGCAAAAGCAAGCTATAAGACACCAAATGGTGTCCTGTTCTTCCAAGACACTACCTCGTGCTAGATCATTCCACTGTACTAAATATAGATAGATGACAGGAGCACTATGAAAGCAAGACACGGGATTTTCTATACCCTTAAACCCAAAGAAAAAACTACACAGACTGCTGGCTTCAAATTGCCGACAAAAGCTCAAACACTCTAGGAAGACGGCCACCAAAATCTGTACCTTACACTGTTCTAATTAAAGTCAAGTTTTGAGCTTTCGACTGGGTTTCAATGTTGCTGCAACAGCAAAATGACAAATGCTTGACAACATAATTACAACTGCCAATCTTCCTAAAATAAATTAAACTTGGAAACATTCAGGGAGTAACAATATAGGTGCAGAGTTAATTATATCTTTATAACCTCATTCCCAATATATGTGTTACCCAAGCAGGAGGCATTGTCAGAAAGTAACAGCAGTTCATCTGTTATCCAGTCTATTTTTAAATTTTGGATTCGGGATTTTTGTTTTCAAAAAGGAGGGGTTTCGGGGAGGCAGTTGTTAATGCAATCCTCAACAATTAGTTCCGCCACAGAGTAGAATTTTATTGGGGCTGCATTTTAATTTCCACTTTGCCAGCCCTTGGAGGAGTCAGGCAATCTGTTAAATCTAAGAGGCCACTGATGAAATTCTCACCACATAAAAATCTTTTTAGGGTCCTGCTTCTCAAAGTGGGGAAAATAAAAAAAACTAACCTGGGGAGGTGAGAGCCCATATCATTAGGATGTTTTCCTATTTGAATCTCCAAAGACAAGGTTACTAGGTCTGGCTGTAAATTCCAATTGATTGGCTACAAAACAAGTAATATTTAGATTATAGATCTAGGCCTTACAATTTGGGATTTGGTTTAAATATTTCCTCTAAAGAAACAAATTGGGGCCAAAAGTAGCCACCTCCCTCAACCCTATCAGAAGCCCCATCCCCTGTCCACATCTTCCAACACTTCCCAGATAACACTCTATAATCATGGCCACTTAGGCCACAGGTCACCTTATAAAGAGCCCCCGCCCAGACTCAGATTCCCTTCTGCTCCAACCTAAACACAGACACACATGTACACACACACACTCACTCACTCACACCCTTTCTAGGCCTAGCAGCCAGGCATAATTTCTCTGGAAATCCTGGAGCCTCACAGTGGGGCTGCTCCCAGGTCCGCCTTGTTCAGTTGCACACACTGTGCACTGCACAGCTCGGGAGTCATTTATAAGGACTCTGCAGTGACTGGCAGTCCTGGCTGCTACCTACCCCATTCAAATATACAGCCCTGGATCTCTTTCCCTCACACCCTTTGTGATTCCTAAAAGGCAAAAGTGTATCCAAAAATGTAATCACTGGTAAAGCAGAATCCAAAAGTGCAATCACTGGTAAAGCAGAAAGCTAGAGAGAACGCCTCTTACAAGGGCACACCTGCCCACCCACTTACTGCTGACCAGAGAGGCTCTAAAGTTGTTGAGATGATCAATTGCCGTAAGATGAAACAGTTAGAAATGTGAGATACCTGCTACTGCTCTATCTAACGTGGCACCTGGTTAAGTGCAAGGGCTGTGCAGTCAGAAAGGGCTGGAGTCAGGCTGGTTCTGCCACACACCAGCTAAGGAACTAACAGGGCACTGAAAGTGCACTGTGAAGGAAGCTGAGGTTGGACAGAATTTTTTCATTAATGGATTTTAAGCAGAGAAGTGACAGAGGAGATCAGGGTTTCAAACAATCATGTGGGCATCTCAGAAAGGCAGATTCCCTAAGGGCCACAAACAGCTAGAACAGCCTGGACTAAAAGGAGGTAGAGAGAAAAGGGGGACCTGGGAAAGGCACATTCTAGAAACATGAAGCAGAGAGAATCAGCGGCACTCCGACTGCAGAGGACATGAGAGAGGCTGGGGCAGGGATGGTCCCGGGTTTCCAGAGTAGGGCCCTGGGTGGACAGCGGGACCATTACCTGAGATAGAAACAAACGGGAAGAGCATTTGGGGAAAGGGTGAGGTCTACTTCAGGTAATTCGGTATCTGAGAGGCCTCCTGGCCACACCGGTGGAGATTTCTAGTAGACAACTGGATCAATACGGTCTGGAGCTCAGCAGGGAATTCTTGGGCTGGAAATATTGATTTTGGAGACATCTGCATAAATGCTGTCAATGAAGATTTAGATGAGGATGAGATTATGCAGCATCTTGCATAGAATGAGAAGAGGACGTTCTCAACCCAGCCTCAGAGACATCAACATTTAAGGGGAGAATAAGGAGTCTAGGAAGGTAAGGAAGAAGCCGCTAAAGGTCCTATTCCTAAAGAGGGATTGTTGCCAAATTAATCCATTAATTAAAGCATGCATTTAAGCCAAAAGAAAAATCATCCTGAAACTTAAGTTACACAAAGAAATATACTTTTAAATAGACTCTTTCAAAAAAACCGACCAATCTGCCTGCAAGCTTAAGAGAAGGAGCGGAAAGAAGGGAAAGAAGCAAAACATAGGAGCTGGAATGAAGGGGATGGGGGGCAAAAGGGAGGGCAGATGGAGTGACTGGGGAGCAGAGGGGCCTGTGATGACAGCCAGCTACCCCGATGCTTTAATGTCTCACCACAGAGCTGCTGCTCCCTCCCTTCTCTGCAGCTCAACCACTGGCCCCTCAAGGGTAACAGGACAGAAAAGTTGAAAGCTGACTTGGGACAGTCGCTAACCTCTAGCGCCTCAGCTTACCCACATATAAAAACTGTAAAGAATAACTCCCACCTCCTCTTCACTGCATGGGCCACCTTTGATAAATAACGTCTCGATCTCAGTTTGCACATCTGTAAAATGGGAGTGTTGGTACTAAAAGGGTCACTGAGGAATGCAGGTTTTCAGATGCTGGATAACGATGTGGCTTTTAATGGTGGTGGTGCCATTTTGATCTAATATGTGGTTCCTGTTGGCCCTTTTCCTAAGCCCTAAAGAATCAAAAGCTCTTCAGGGGCAGGCTCCTCCTCATTTCCCTGTCCCACACCCTCTTCTTAAATATAATCGTAGTGTCAATTATTTTTTTACACAGGCAGCATGCCCTTGGCTAGGAACATAATTCTTTATAAGTTTTAAACAAAAAATCAGATTTCACTTACATAATTTGTTCTTACAAAGGCCTGCCAAAGACTATAATTTTACAGACATAAAGACTGTCTGCACTGGATCAGACAGTAAATAAGGACTCTTTTAGTTTTCCATTCAATGAGCTCTGGTTTAAAAAAAGAAAAAAAAAAAAAAAGTAAGTAAATAACCCCAAGAGTCATTAAAAAAATCCACTTGTCTGTTTTTTTTCATGTGTTCTAAGATTTTTCACAGATTTTCCCTTCCTAATCATTTCTAATCATTTGTATATGGTAATGAGAAGATGGTTTGTCAGCCAGGAGCCTCCCAGCTTACTGGGATTCAAGAACAGAAAGCCAATGTGCTCACAAGCACCTCTGCAGATTCTTCCTGGAATCTCTGCAGATTCTTTCCCAGGCAGCTGCCCCCACCCCAGGCACAGAGCATCAGGCAGATAAGGGTGAGCTGCCTACAGGATCCCACAGCAGGGGGAGAGGTGAGGGCAGGAGCTCAGCCCTGTTGGCAAGACCAAGGCTGCAAAGCCGACCCAACACACTGTTTCCTCAAGCCTGTCCATCCGTTTTTGGATTTTATGGGCCAAGAATTCTCATCTTCCAAATTTCCACGTTCTATTTATAAGAAAGATACATGACATAAGGTAACATGGCTGAATTTCTCAGTCTCTAACAACCAAAATGCCAAACACAACATGAACCAGGAACTTCTCCCAGGCCAGGCTGTCATGGAATCCCACGGAAAAAATGCTATGATTATATAAACTTATAAACGTGGTGGGGGAGGGGGGCGTGCGGGGCGTGAAGCACAGTATTTAATAACACAGACGCTGAGGTCAGTCTGCTGGGGTCTGAGTTCCAGTTTCAGGTAGAAAATCCTGGGCAGGCTACTTGATCTCCTGTAGCCTCTTTTGGTCTGCTCATCTGAAAAATGAAATGACGGCAGCACGGAACTCAGAGAGGTGCTGTGGAAGTTAAAGGTAGACTGCTTAAAACAGTGGTTGGCCCATAGGGAACAGTCATTAAAAATAAGTACTAGTTATAACATCACCCACTTCATTGTCAAATGTGGAGAAATGAAATAATGTTGGGAAACTCTTTTAAAAAAATACTCAAGATGGTTCCAAAAAAAAAAAAAAAAAAAAACTATTTTCAAAAAATAGCAAGTTCTCTTTTTATACATTAAAAAAAAAAAAAAAACTTCATATGCTAGCAACACGGTTACCATATCTGGTTGTATCAGAATTACTGGCTTAACTGTCAATTTGAAAATGCTGATTCTTAACACCATTTCCACCCAAAATGAGTGTCCCCTTGGGAAATATGGAGAGGAAAAAGAGATCAAATAATATGACCTGGCCATCAAAGAACAAAGTGCATCCATTTCCTAGGAGAGACACTCGGAAGGAAAAACAGCCTCTTCTCCCTCTGAGCACTGACATGTGTGCGGGTTGCCAGGAATTGCTGCAACTCACAATGCAACCACAAGGACAAGACCAAACCCCAGAGACTGCAAAAGTGAAAGTGAGAAAAACCCTTAACCACCACAGGAGCCAGCCCCAGGAAAACAGAGCCCTGTGTCTGGACTTTTTACCATACAAGGTAATCAATGTCCTCCCTGTTTACACCACCTGAATTGGGTTTCCTGCTACTCTGGGCTGAATGCATCCAGATCAATACAGTCTAATAAGTACTCTGTGGGGCATTATAGGCAGAGATGCATAAGAAAATTCTTCATATTTTTTTTAATGTTTACTTTCAACTTCCCCCAGAGAACTAAATTTAAACTCATACAAATAATGTACATGTTTCACACCTACTAGCTTTTTTATATATGCACGAGTGCTTGGATGGTAGATGCTGCTTTAGTCAGTGAAGAGACCTTACTGCCTTGGAAATCTCTCTGAGTGCCCATTTCCAGGCATCTCTGGAACCTCCCAAGAGCTGTGGTTTCATGGACTGAGTCCAATGCACTATGCAATCCCCTCTTTCCATATCCATCCATCCATCCATCCATCCACCCATGCTCCTATCCTGTCCTCCTAGTAGTCAAAACTCCCACGAAGTAAGGACTTCAGACTACAGCCTAAAATATACTAAGGCTAAAAAGGGTTGGTACAAACCCCTGGCTTCGTTAGTAAGGCTGGCAAAGAAGGGGCTATTTTAGTATTTGGAGACCTTTCAGCACTAATAATGCAGACTCAAGAAAAAACAAAAGAGAAAGCAGAGGAAAGCATGGAAAACAACATTCCATATTAGAGATGAGCAAGCCTCACTGAAAAGTTTTACATTACTTTAGATCTTCTTCTGAAGACGTACTTGTATTAATTATGTTTGTGCTCACACTACATAAACAACTTAGCCAGGTCAATAAGTGTTGCAAATACATCACAGATTTCTCTTGGTCTTCGTCAACCTCTGGGATGATGTTTTCAGTGACATGCTGAACCATCTCCAAAAGAGGAACTAAACACACAGCTGAATTCTGATCAAAAGGGAAGGGGGGAGCAAAAGTTACCAATTTTTGTTGTGGCAAGCACCACCATGTAAACCTACGTGCACTCTTGGCAGCTTTGACAAAAACATCATCAGGTCACTCTGGCACTTTGAAAGGAATCACATCTACCCCGAATTAAGCAGCCACCCCACTTTCAGTCTCATGGGACAAGTGTGATTTGCACCCATCAGAGAAACACCTGGGCATGCCGGGCAGACCCACAAGGGAGGACAGAGGCTAGCCTCTCACTCCCAGCTCAGCTGACCAGAGCCCAGCTATCTTGACCTTAAAGACCAGTTCCTTTCTACGAGGAAGTGGTTAAAAGCTTCAAGAGCATCAAGGAACCTAAAATCTCAATTTTATCCTAGGCTTCCATTATAAGAGAAAGCCCCCTCCATAGCGATGATGTATCATCACATGCAATTCAGAAAAGTCGGAGGTGAATCTCAGCTTCCAGGGGTGACGAGCTATTAATAAAACCACCATGTATTTCCACTGGGTCTTTCTACCAAGAAAATCAAAGCGTGAAACATACCTAAGACCCATAACAATTAATCCTCTCTCCATCCCATAATAAACTGCAGTAAATTGTGGCACTCGCCTCCTCTCTCTGCCCAGTTCAGCAAGGCTCTGAACTGCATACATAAACATCCTAAAGAATAACCCCTTAATGTGTTAATGGAGGGTAAGAACCTTCCCTAACAGTGATATATGATAACATGTTTTAAGCAATATTTTTTTTTCAACCTTGTGGCAGAAAGAATAAGGCCTTCAGTCCCTTCCCAAAGAAGTCCATGTCCTAATTCCTGGAATCTGTGAATATGTGACCTAATATGGCAACAGGGACTTTGCAGATGTGTAAATTAAGGATTTTGAGATTAACCTGGATTATGCAGGTGGACCCAATGTAATTACAAGGTTTTTTGTTTGTTTGTTTGCTTGTTTTATGCAATTTTATTGAGATATATTCACACCATACAATCCACCCAAAGTATACAATCAGTGGCTCACAGTTCATCACATAGTTGTACGTTCATCACCACGATCAATTAATTACATGGGTTTTTATAAATCGCAGAGGGAGGCAAGAGAGTGTGAGATCTGAAGATGCTACACTGCTGGCTTCAGAGATGGAGGATGGGGCCATGAGCCAAGGGATGCAGGTTGAGGCTGGAGAAGCTCTGCTAGCACCTTCATTTTAACCCAGTGAGACCTGTTGAGGACTTCTGACCTCAGGACAGCAACATAATCCATTTGTGTTGTTTTAAGCCACTAAATTTGTGATAAGTTATTATAGCAACAATAGGAAACAAATGCAAACCTCATAGCAAGTTCTCTTCTTGTAGCACATCCTCACTTTCCCTTCTGAAGGCTCACATCTACTGGCTCTGTCCCATACCCCACCTCACTTCCAGGTGACTCTGGCTTTTTACCACCTTGCCTCTTTATTTTCCAAACCAACAACCCACTTCTAATTTCACTCACTCCAGCAATGACCCTATGTCAACCATTTTAACAATAACCCCCTAGAACTCTTACTTCTGAGTAACCACTCCTCTGTTTCGGCAATATTGCTAGCAGGCAAGCCAGGACACTTGGCTATACCTCACCCATGCTGCATGGGGAAGCAGCTCCCTGCTGGTCCTGACCACACCAGCTCTCTCATATCGTTACCATTTTTGAATTTCAGATCCTTTCCAGCTCACCCTCATGACCTATTTGAATGAAAAGTCCCAGGATACTCCACCAGTTCTGCCCCACCCTCTCTCCACTACACCTCAGACGTGTCCTTCCCTCTTGCTCACCTCTCTATTCCCAGAGTGAGAAACCCTCCCCTCCCCTTTTCTGAGGCTAACCCCTATGTCCAAGCTCCTGATCCCATCCCTTCTGCCTCTGCCACAATCTTCCTTCATTCCTGGGCCTGGCAAGTCTTCCAGGAGCTTGAGATCTAACAGGCTCACACATTCAAACAGGTAATTAAGATACCTGTGCAAAGGACCCCTGGGACTAGCCTGCTGACGGAGGGCACTTAATACCACAGAGGAGGGACCCATGGAGTACGCGTCCTGGACATCACACCTGGGGGTCCTGAAGTACAACCGAAGTTGAAATGCCAAAGGTCAGAGGAAGGGAAAACAAGCAAAGGAAGAGTAATGTCCTCAGGGACTCAGCAGACAACTGACCCTGGCTGAGCTGACTGACACTCAGTCTTCGTCTGAACATCACAAGCACCAAGCATCCCTGAAAAAATCCAGGTGCCCACTCCTACATATCTGGATGCAATTGGACTGAACTGGGACCCACATGCAAGTAATTTTTTAAAGTTCCCCATTCTTTTGTGCAGTCAGGGTTGAGAATGGCAGAGAAGTCAACTGGGAGCACCAAAGACTTTCTAAGGGGATACTTCAGCTCCCACGGGTCCTCTTTCCTAACACTGACTTGCCTGAAAAAGCAGGCCCTGGTCAATACGCTGGTGAAGCGGTTGTACTGGTGTCCTTTCCCATTCCCCATTTCACTTTTGCCCTTCCCTCACCTCTCGCCCATTCCTGATCTCACTAGGATGCGCTGGCCCAGAAAACGTCCGGAGTACAATCTCAGGCCATTCCGAATACCAGTGTGGACACAGACCTTTGCATCTCAGGTAGTTTCAAACTCTTTGCTTTCAATTAAATTGAAAGATGAGCTAATCATAGATTGCTCTCAGGCTTTGGTATATTACTCAGAAGTTCAAAGAATTGAGTGACATTGTTGTAATGAAATTTCTTCCATTTCTATCACTGATATATGCACTCATTGGAAAAAATCCTCATCTGTCTCATTTAGAAATTTATTTCTACTAAAAAGTATAGTTGTTGTTTAATAATAATCAGTTTTTAATATATTTGTAGTATTTTCATCAAATATACAATAATAATTGCAATGATAATCTGTTAGTCATTTTTTAACCTTTTAACTGTTATTCGAGGAAATTTTTTGAAAATTAATATAGGTACATTTTTGTTACAGAAAAGAATGAGAGAACAAAAATAAGCTTTTAAGCATAAATATATATTTCACTAGAATAAAATTCTGTGGGAAAAGTAGAATGGAAGTAGACATTTAAAGAGAAAAGGGAAGACCTGTTAAATTTCCAAGTGTTAGAGAAGAACCTCTTTGCATATTTTTAAATGAGTGATAATTGGTATCAAATTGCTAATGGTTTAGATTCCTCTGAATACATTAAAAGAGTGATATTAGTTTGATTTTAAACAATTTTTATAACACATGAGATTAAATCCATTGCTACTGTTTAAAATCAGATGATAAAAAAGTATACATGTCAAGTCAAAAATATGTGAGGGAGTACGTCATTTTTGAAAATTACCTGAGAGAATGTAAGCAAAAAATACGACAACCTCTGGGCTAGAGAAAAGTGTCCAGGGAATAGAGACAAGAAATAAGTTTAAAAAAATAAAAAACAGAGAAGCCAGTTCCTGAAAAGACTAAGGCATGCCACAGGAAGTGGAATTCTTGTTGAAGGCAACAACCAGCTGAGGTTGTAGAGATTTTATCTAAGGGAGAGAAGGCTTGGTGTTTTAGAAAGACTCCCTCAGGCTGTTGAGACTTTGCTACAATCACTCCACACACTTTCCTTCTTCTGACTTTTTTTTTTAACTTTATTTATCAAAAATTAAATTAAAAAATTTTCAAACAAAACAAAACAAAGGAATAAGAAAAACAAATATCCTAAAATAACTATATTGCTTCCAATATGCTCCTACCATACCCCAAAAAAATTAACAAATCATAGTCATTTCTGAGCATTCCCATATCGTATTTTTTTTTTTTTTTTTTGTATCACATAAAGGAATAAGGAACCAGGTAGTAACTAGGAACTTCTCCAAATGTAAACTCATCAACCTCAGACACACACACACACACAATCACACTCCAATCACACTCCTCCATAGGGTTTAGGACTCTGCCCACTCTTTGTGAGGTCACATTTTGGCTCTATTGGCAGCACTGAGACAAAACACCGAACATTAAAGGAACCAAGGCCAGCTAAAGACCAAAAGATTTTACTACTCCATACCCCCAGTCAATTAAAAGTCCGTAAGTTACCTGCCCTCTGCTCAGGTATTCAAAGAGCGTCTACAGTAGGGGAGGGATCATTTGGACCCTTTTATTGTTTTACCCAAGGCAGAAATTAGAGCCAATGATAGCATTAATCGTAACATTCCTTTCCCTTCTTGTTTTGAACACCAATGGCCAAATTTCTTCTTAATCTAGTCACAAATATACTAAAAGGGCAAGCAAGCACACTTTCTAAACAAAAAGGCACCTTGGACCCTTCCTCTTTCCAGATGTGCCGTCTCCACCATGGCAGGGAACCCAGGCACAGGGCCTTGCTTGGGAACCACTGACAATATTCACAAACCGTTCATCCTACGTGTGCCAGAGAGTTAAATTCCAAGGGTGGCATTTTCCCACTCCAGCCCATCCACAAGGAACAGAGGTTCTGTAAAACAAAATCACCATCCAAACAAGAAATTTCACCACCACCCTGATTTCCCCTATGTTTCAAGTAAGCAATCGATCAATTTCAAACCTGATTTATAAGAAAGTATCTTTTTGTTCTGGTTGTTCTCTTGGCAAGAGCTTGTTACCGTTAGAAAACACAGTTCTAAATAGTCAGGCCCACCTGAGCCCACATCAAACAGAGAAACAAGTCTCTTTGCTTTGGTGAGAAAGTAAGTTTATTGAAGATGCATCAACAAGGAACTGGAGGGGAAAAAAAAAGCTTTCCAAGAGCAGTTCAGAGTGAGAAGAATTATTTGGGTTTTTATAACCCCAAACAGACAAAGAAATGGCCAGAAGCCAGAAGAAAGCAGAAAGAAAAAAAATACAAGAGAGAAAGCTGTTTGGTCAGCATCTCCTTATTATCTTCAGGTTCTCCCCTCATTCAGGCTTGTTTTCCAAGGTACTGATTATGAGACCATATGGTTACATCCCTTATATTTTACTGCAGGCAACACTGGGAGAGTTCCTGAGAACAAGTTTTTGTTGTTGAGATTAGAGCAACAGCAAGTTATTTTAACAAGAGCTTTTTCGTGGTCAGAATAACTCAAAGCTGCTTGAGTGAAGTGATCTTAATAAACAGTTTTTTTTTCCCTCTATTGGCTATTGAAAGACTATACTAACCATTTTCCAGCTAAAGAATTGTATTGAATATTTTCTACTTATCCAGCTATCAAGCTTAGAAGTACACAGCTATACTTCCTGAAATAATCTAATTACATTCATTGCCTCCCCGCCTTCATTTGCCACTTAATTCCTTAACTCCAGCAAGCAAAGGTCACTGCTTCCTAATCCCCAAATAGCTTCTGAGAGTCTTATTCTTCTGGACTGCTCTGCAGTATTTGAGAAGAGTCTTCTTTTCATCTTTGAGTAGAGAACTCCCAAATTTAGATATCTTAATCCTGGGTTCTAGGCTCCCCTTTGTTGGATCTCTCTTCACCAAGGGCAGACAACCAAACTCTTCAAAACCAGCATCTAAACCTGAATTCTGGTTTTGAAATCACCATTCTCTAAGTCAAAAATCTCAGCCATCTATCTCAACCCAGATGGTGATCTTCATCTTTGATTCTCCTCTGTTCATCATTTTCATTAATCAGTTGGATAAAGTCAACAATGGCATGATAATCAAATCTGTAGGTGGCACAAAACCATAAAGGATACTGGATTTTAAAAAAAACATTATTCATGCAGCTCTTGATAGGCTTAAGAAGATAAAATGAATGAAGTAATGGGAAATATAATTGGAACCAGCATATAGTCTTCAAATTAGCATGAAAAATACATAACAGCTCCACAAGTGTTGCAGGGAGCTATAGGTTAGCAGCAGCACAGGTTAGAAAGACAAGTATCACTGCACACTCAATGTGAATCTTGTGGCCGTGGAGGACAAGGGGGGACTAATCTAATCTTATCTGCCTAGAAAGAAAGTCCCAAGAAGGGTAGTGACAGTGCTAGTCAGACCACACCCACAGAACAATGTCCTCATTGTTCAAATAAATCCCAGTAGGGAAGCCACTGGAGGCCAATGCCAAATTAAAAATTGCAGAGGACAATGTGAAATAGGCAAGGATGACTTTACACAAAGTTATACGCAAGAGAAAAGAGAGAGAGACCAGAAGAGGCTATTGTGTGTGTGTGTGTGTGTGTGTGTGTGTACGTGTGTGTGTGTGAGAGAGAGAGAGAGAGAGAGAGAGAAGGCTATCTCAATAGGGAAGAGAGAGCGGACTCAACTGAGAGAGAGAGAGAGAGAGAGAGAGAAGGCTATCTCAATAGGGAAGAGAGAGCGGACTCAACTCCCTGAAGCAGAGGGTAGGAGAGGTTTCAAGGCCTGAGGTGAGCTAATAGAAGAGGCCTGGAGGGCAAAGTCAAGCAATGAGATGTATCTGTGAAGTGATGTTATCTCCTGAGTCTACTGTCCAAGACACATGGAACATGTTTTCTCTGAATTCTGCAAGGGCAGGGTGAGGGAACTCAAAGGCCTACAGACAAGGAGAAGACTCTCTAAAGTCTGGTCAAGCTGTGGAGAAGTTCCAGGATCACGGGGCTCACGTAAAATTCAACATTGTCACCAGTCGAAACCTTCTTGACAAAAAATATTCACCACTCAACTCACTACAGCTAAAATAGCATGCAAAAACCTTGACTCACCTAACACCATCAGCTCCATAATCAGTCTCTCATCACGGGAGAGGGCAACACGAACCCCACAGCAATGGATGGCAAAATGACCTCGCAGATCTCACAAAGACATGGTACCTGATGAAGTCAGTGAAAGTGACAAAAGAGTCTAGCAGGTAAGCCATTAATAAATGATGACCCAACAGTTGCCTAATGGAGTGATTTTAATAAAAAGGACTTAGCGAGGCTGTGGGGAGAGGAAACTTGATGGCTAGAATAAGTAATTCTTAAAAAGAAACAAACAGAGGAAAACCTAAGATGGCGGCTAGATGAGACAGGGCGAAAAACACCTCTGTGAAAAATACTGGCTAAAAACCAGAAAGTGACCCAGAACACCACTGCCAGTGATGCACCAGCCGGACAAGGTCTGCTAAATCCACAGGGAACCTTCATTTGGTGAAACCAGGAGCTTGCATTCTGAAACGAGTGAGTGAGTCGGCTGAAAGTCCCGCAGCCATGCTGTGGTGTGGGGAAAGGGTGGGCTGCCGTTTGGAGATGGACTAGTTCTTTAAAAAAAGAGCCCGGGAGTGCCTGCAGATACGATGGGGAGAGTCACGCAGTGAAGCACGGCGGGAGCGGGCTGGGCTAACACCTCAGTGTCTGGCGTGGAGGATACCCCTTCCCACACCCGCTGCTGATTGTCTCGAGACCAGAGGAGCAGAGAGGAGCCAAAAGGAGAAAAAAAACACATTCCTTGCAGCCATCTCCCCAGCAGGCAGGGGATGCTCCTGCCTGGGGCCAGACCCACAGCCCAGAGCCGCGCCAAGAAACTCAGTGTGACGGGGAATCTTTCCCGCAGCACTACACACAAGCCACAATATCGGCCATGGACAGTGGCCTTTAATACACCCACAGCTGACTGTTCCAGAGCTGGGAGGGCGGAGCTGTGCGAGAAGGCAGAAGTTAACGCTTCCCATTCAACCATCTTTGAAGCGGGCTGGGAGCACCCCTGCATGGCCCAGCTACCCAGGGCTCCCCTGGCGGGCCGGTGCACACTAGTGACGTGGCGTGGCCCTCCCTCAGCAGAGGTCCTGGAAGAGCACAGCAGGGAAGGGGGAACCACTCAGAAATCCCAGGGAACCTACACCAATACCAAGGACTTGTGGGTCAGCGGCAGAGAACAGCTTTAAATCTCGAGGAACACCGGGGAGGTTTGATTATTAAAGCTGTCCTGCCTGCCTAACTACCCAGACACACACCCCACATTCAGGGCGGACAGCACCAGCAACACACCCAAACTTTGTGCACCAATTGGACCCCACACGAATCAGACCCACACACACCACAAAGACAAAGTGGGGGAGAACTGACTTGAGGAGAATAGGTGACTCACGGACGCCACCTGCTGGTTAGTTAGAGAAAGTGTACACTACCAAGCTGCAGTTCTGTCAAATTAGGGATCAAGTAAAGCAAATGCCAAGAGGCCAAAAACAACAGAAAATCTTAAAGCATATGATAAAACCAGACGATATGGAGAACCCAAACCAAAACACCCAAATCAAAACATCAGAAGACACACAGTACTTGGCACAGTTAATCAAAGAATTACAGACAGGCAACAAGAGCATGGCACAGGATATAAAGGACATAAAGAAGACCTAGAAGAGCATAAAGAAGACATTGCAAGACTAAATAAAAAAACAGAAGATCTTATGGAAACTAAAGAAACTGTAGGCCAAATTAAAAAGACTCTGGACACTCATAATACAAGATTAGAGGAAGCTGAACAACTCAGCCTCCTCGAGGACCACAGAACAGAAAATGAAAGAACAAAAGAAAAAATGGGGAAAAAAATCAAAAAAATCAAAACGGATCTCAGGGATACGATAGATAAAATAAAACGTCCAAATTTAAGACTCATTGGTGTCCCAGAAGGGGAAGAGAAGGGTAAAGGTCTAGAAAGAGTATTCAAAGAAATTGTTGGGGAAAACTTCCCCAACCTTCTACACAATATAAATACACAAAGCATAAATGCCCAGCGAACTCCAAATAGAATAAATCCAAATAAACCCACTCCAAGACATATTCTGATCAGACTCTCAAATACTGAAGAGAAGGAGCAAGTTCTGAAAGCAGCAAGAGAAAAGCAATTCACCGCATACAAAGGAAACAACATAAGACTAAGTTGTGACTACTCAGCGACCACCATGGAGGCGAGAAGGCAGTGGCATGACATATTTAAAATTCTGAGAGAGAAAAATTTCCAACCAAGAATACTTTATCCAGCAAAACTCTCCTTCAAATTTGAGGGAGAGCTTAAATTTTTCACAGACAAACAAATGCTGAGAGATTTTGCTAATAAAAGACCTGCCCTACTTCAGATACTAACAGAAGCCCTACAGACGGAGAAACAAAGAAAGGAGAGAGAGATATAGAAAATTTTAATAGACATATATAGAATTTTACATCCCAGGTCACCGGGACACACATTCTTCTCTAGTGATCATGGATCTTTCTCCAGAATGGACCATATGCTGGGGCATAAAAACAAGCCTCAATAAATTAAAAAAAAAAAAAGAATTTGTTCAAAGCACATTCTCTGACCACAATGAAATACAAATAGAAGTCAAAAACCATCAGAGACTTGGAGAATTCACAGACACCTGAAGGATAAAAATGAGGGGGAGATAAAAACATTCCCGGATAATCAAAA
Source organism: Choloepus didactylus (assembly GCF_015220235.1). Classification (NCBI taxonomy): domain Eukaryota; kingdom Metazoa; phylum Chordata; class Mammalia; order Pilosa; family Megalonychidae; genus Choloepus; species Choloepus didactylus. The sequence continues at coordinate 153,566,651 of NC_051311.1, read as the reverse complement.
GCTGAGGGACTTCATCACCAGTAATCAGTCCTATAAGAAATGCTAAAGGGAGTTGAGCAGGCTGAAAGGAAGGGACACTAAACAATTGACTGAAACTACATGAAGAAATAAAGATTTCCAGTAAAAATCACATGGTAAATATAAATACCAATACTACTGCATATTTGATTTATAACTCCATTATTTACTTCCCACAGGATCTAAAATACATAAACTGTAATGATAAATCAGTGGTTTTGGACTCAATGTAAAATATGTAACTTTTTACAAGAACTACATAAAGGTGGGGGAATAATGGAGTATAGGAACATAGTTTATGTGTCATATTGAAGTTAAGTCGGTATCAAAGAAAAACAAGATTGTTATAGATTTAAGATGTTAAATTTAAGCCCCACGGTAAACACAAAGAAAGTATCAGAGAATATGACCATAGAGATGAAAAGTAGAGTAGGGGTTCCGAGAAGTGGGGGAAGGGGCAATGGGGAGTTAAGAAATGAGAGTAGGGTTTCTGTTTGGGGTGAAGGGAAACTTCTAGAAATGGATGGTGGGAAGGTGATAGCATTGCAACATTCTAAATGTGATTAATCCCACTAATGGAATGCTAGGGAGGGGGTGGAAAGAGAAGATTTAGGCTATATGTATGTTTCCACAATTTAAAAAAAAAAAAAAAAGTCTAAATAGATGACAGTTAAATGCCAAGGAGGATCCTGGATGGGATCTGAGGATGGAGGAGAGGAGGCTCAAAGGGACACAGATGGGACACACACACACACAGACACACAAAAATGAAATATAGAAAGTAAGCTTTGTATCAATGTTGAATTTCTTGAACTTCTTAGCTGAGCTTAACGAGATTGCATAAAAGAATGTTCTTGTCCATGGGAAAGGTATATGTGAATTATATTGTTTGTTCAAAGATATGTGCAGCTTGCTCACAGATGTTCAGAGGACAGAGCAATAGATGATGGATGATAGATAGGGAGGGAGGGAGGGAAAGAAAGAAATGGCAGTGTGACAGGATGTTAAAGGTGGTGGATCGGGGTTATTGGGGGAGGGGGTCGGGGTATGATGGAGTTCTATGTATGGGGTTTGTACTGTTTTTGCAACTCTTCCTGTAAGACTGAATTTATTTCAAAATAAAATCTATTAAATTTAAACAAAGAAACAAACAAAAAAACTCTAATTATGATCATGGCAGTCAAGTCCAATATCAAGTAAAGAATAACTTATTACACATTACAGAATTTTATTAGAAAAATTACACACACACCCCCACCCAAAAAAATCATTCTAATTCTAAAATTGAGTACTGAAGATAAAACACTCTTTCATTTTTACAATTTGGCTTTATTTTTCAAAATAAAGTCTCAAACTTTTTCCCACTAGTAGCTATGAAAATTTGAGTAACTATGAAACTAGTATCTATGAAATGCATTTTAAGTAGATTCACTTTTGAGGGGCTTTCTCTAGGACCAATTATTTCTTAGATAATGAGGATTTCCAGCGAAAATCTCCAGTTCAGCAGAGTTTTCAAATGGCAGTCATGAGGATGCTGAAATGATTCAAGGCCCACGACAAGAGAGGAGTGACAGGAAGGAAATAAAACCTGGAGAAGAACACACTTAGTGGGGACTATAACAGCTGTGTTCAGATGTTTGAGGGGCCATCCTTGTAATTATATTCCTTCTGAAGAACCCTGCACTACAGAACTGGGGCCAGGTTGAAACGATGGGGACATTCCCCCTCCATATAAGAGAAACAATCAGAGTTTACCGAGAAGTTGATACTTTGTCTTGAGATAAAAGGAGTTTCCGTCACTGGAGCTGTACCGAAGATTAGCTCTAAGTCCAGAAGTACCTAGCACAGGTACCCTCTCCCCTCTTTTGGGGGATCCATAGCTAATCAATCACCATCCTCTCACCTGCTATAGACCCACTCGGCTCCTTCTTCCTGGGCCACTACTGGTTGATATAGTCATTCAAATATGAGTTCCCACTATGTGCCAGGAACTTCTCTAGGAGCTTGGGACATTTCAGTTAACAAAACGGAGCAAAATCCCTGCCCCTATAGTGCTCCTGTGATGGGAAGTAAAAGGTATGGGGGTACCGGGGGGATTTGGCCAGGGTGAGGTAGCCTAGGAGGGGCACTGGGTTGCTTTTCTAAGAGGCATCATCAAGACAGACCTCGAGACAGGATGACATTCTAGAAGCCTGTTTGACAGACAATGAGAAAACTGCTTTCTACCAAAATGACTCACCATCCCAGGGCTAGGTAATCCAATAGCTACTTCCCCAACCCTGTCCACTACACTAAACCTGTCCTGGCCAAGTATTTTCTAGAGTTGTTTCTCCCCCAATCATCCTCTATAGCAATGCATGAGCCAAAAGAAAACAAAGGCCAGTTAGAGACCCAGGTCTGGCTCCCATGCCCCTGGCCCTCTCCCTCCCCCACGCACACCTGGACTCAGGTGCAACCATCTTAAGAGTGCAGACTTGCCACCCTGCCCATTTACCATTGCCACTTCTCACCCATCAGCATCCACCCTCCCGTGGAGCTTCCAAAGATAGCAAAGGCCCTACAGGTTTCTTTTTCATTCAAATTGCATGTTGCTCAGATTCTAAAAACTCTAAAGAGTGGGAGGCTTGAAAAGCTTTATTTCAGAAAATTGGCAGCCAAGGGCTGCCACATGCATTGGAATTCCAGGGCACTAAAAATATTTGGCAAGAGACAAAAAACGCCCTTAAAGATAACTTGGTTCTAATTTCCAGACTCCCAGGCCTCAAAGCATACGTCTTTAGAAAGATATTTAGTTATCCCCTTATTATCCCCCGTTGCACAAGATAATGTTCACTTTCCAGCGCTCTCTCTAAGAGATGACCCTCCCCTTTTCCTAGCCCTACAGAGGGCTGCTCTTTTGCCGAACACCTTTGAAGCACGCAGCACCCTCACTTAAAAGTTTCTGGCTTTTGGTTCAAGGGGAGGATCAGAAAGAACTACAGAGATATGAAAGCTGGGCCCTTCAATAAAAGATCCAGTTCACAAGAGTCCATCCCCTCAGTCAACTGCAAGCAGCATTTGCTGCTGGGGAATTTTATACTAAAGTGCATCCTGCATAAACCTTTCTGGGCTCACTTGAAGAACAGAGTCCTCCAAACAAATACTAGCTATATTTCAAAAGTGTCAACAACCTAACCTCTAGAAAGAGACTCCAGTGGCAATATCTAAAAACAACTCACTCTGATGAAAACCCAGAGGAGGTGTATATGATCAAGGCGTAATTACTCCCCAAGCTCAACTATAACACAGGATGGTTTGAACTCTCTTTTTCTTTTGGTTTCTAAGCTGCTGCCACGGCCCAATGAAGGCCACCGGGAATTATGTTCACCCAGGCTACTAGGAGATGCTCAATAACTTCATTCTCCCTGCCTGGGGCTGTTGGCAGGATCTCACATCCACCAGCTGGTGGAACAGAACCTGAGAGCTGTAAGAGCCAAAAAAGGCTTTGGGGTTCCCCTATTCCTAGGAACTATAGAGCCTGTGGCCGCCTGTCACATCTTCCACTTTCATCGCCTAGATCCCCAGACTTACCCAGCTCACACAGAGTAACTGGGAAGGGGAAGGTGAAATAAGGGCCCTCACTGGCTTCCTATGAAATTCATAGGAAACTCAGAGTTAACAGACAGGAAAGGTCACTTGGAGTAATGAGCTTCCAAGAACCTTCCCCGCCCTTGGGAAGTGATGGTCAGTGGCCTGTTCCTACGTAAAAGCCCTGGCCTGGATACCCAGGGATTCCCGTTGAAGCTTGCCATCCAGGCACTGTTATCAACAGCGCTCGATTTATTTGCAAAAGCGTCATTGTTTGGATGATAAATTACGTGGTCCCTAAGGGAGGGTGACTGAGATCCTAGGGGGCATTCTATGGGTTTACCTGTTTTATGGAATGCAAGCCTCTCCAAGCCCACCATCGTCCTCAGCATATACCATGTGCCCATTCTCTACATGCTTCTGTCTACACTGTAGCTAGAAAGCCAGCCGAGTAAGACGGTGAGGGGCACCAACTGTAGCCAGAACTCCTGGGGTCAAATCTCAAGCCCCTCACATCTGACAGGTGTATGACTTTGTACAAATTATTTATCATCTCCCAACTGAAAGAAAAACAGGACTAAACAATAATTATGAGCATTAACGAGTTAGTATACAGAAATAGTCTAAGATAATGCTTAGCACAGGGTAAGCACTCTCTAAACATGTACTGAATAAAAAATAAGCATGGAGTCTGTACGTCTAACAGGAAAGTAAATTTCTAGAAAGGGATGGTAAGGCAGGGGAGGTAAGTCCTTCTTGAAACACTGTTTTTAGATTCCCTCCCTACTCAAGGGCCTCTCCCTAGCATAGAAGACTCCCCGGGCAATTCCATGGTGGTTTGGGATGAGGAGAGTACGTAGGAGACAAGAGAGGAGAACACAATAACCACTGCCACGAGGGCTCACTGCACTCCAGGTGTTTTATGATACACTACACCACAAATTTATACATCGAAACCAGCTCAGGCAGAACAAAGAAACCAAGACGCATGTCCCAGGTTGCAGCTGGCAGTCAGAAGCTCTCCAGGATCTCCCTCAACTGTTTGTAGCCACTCAACTTGAAGACAACGGTTTGCCTCCTCCCAGGAACAAACTGTAATTTAACCTTTGTGTATGTGATTCGGAACTTCAAAAGCAGTCTGTTTGATAAAACAGATTCAGAGCAACCCATTTAAGATTACAACACGACAGATACAAATCTCAGCCAGAAAGCTCCATACGGTGAATTATAAAGACATCCCCTTAATTCCTGAAAGAGAGTCTTCTGCACCGTGGGCAAAATAAGGGCTCAGGAGAATCATCATTTAAAAGTGGGCTACCACGCACACATCCAGTTGAAAACCAAAATAGCCAGTCACCCAGATGTCTGACTTTGTGAAGGCATCATCTCAGACACTCGGGTTTTAGTTTTATATCAGAGTTCTGCTTTTAAGATCGTGTCAACCTTTTAGTCATGACTTGTATTAAGATGACCAATTCCTATCCAACAAAGCAGCTATTTTGAAAGAAGTGAATTCCGGAGGCGATCTAGGTTATATACAGAGCACAGGAACGTAACAGGAGAAGATAACGGAACACAAACAGATTGGAGGCAATGTAAAGAAATTCATCGATTTTGATGTAAAAAATAAAAGGGGAGGGGGACCTGCAGCCCTAGGTACAAAGGCATGAGGGCACACCCACAGTTGTTTTTATGTAAATCATGGTCTCTGATTCACTTCGTTGTTCTCCCTGGTGAGTCACCAAGGGGATGTGATTCCTAAGGTTTTCAAAATCTGAACAAATGGAAAGAATGCAAGCAGAAAGGCACTCCACAAAAACATTAAATACCAAGCCAGAGGGATGTCTGGAACAAAAACAGGAAGTCTTTGCTTTGGCGGTGCCTGGACAAGGAGAAAACTTTTCCATTATCCGTCCTTTCAGGAGGGCTAAGATTTCCCTCCCCACCCCGCCCCCAACATTTTGTAACAATTATTTTTAATAAATGGAGAGGACGTGGAGCCTTTTCTAGCATTAACCTCCGCCTTCTAGAGGAAAGTGTTTCACAACACACTCTAACAGAAAGGACGGAAAGAGACCTGAGTTACCTGTCATTACCCATTTACTTTGACTTCATTAAATTAATGCAAATTTCCATCAAAATAACGAAACTGAGTTGGAACAAGCCCCCATTCAGACCCTACACCCCAGAATCCCATTTACAGTACTCCAATTTTAAAAGAACCCGCTTTAGCAAGAAGGGGAGGGCCTTCCATCAGAGGGTGCGACTTTCCACCCCGAGGCAGCCCCGGGCCCCACGAGGGTTGGCTGTCATTTCCCCGGCGCTTCCAACTTCAATCGGCTCAACAAGTTCCCTGTCTTGGCTTCAGCTCCTCACATCCAACACGCCAGCTCTACGTGGAATTTTCCTCTCGCATCTGAAGACTCTGTTTCATTTTCATAAACAGGAATTTTCCCTCCTTTTGCTCATGCCTGGTATTTCCTTGGCATTCCCGTGACATTTCCCAACTTCACCTCCGCCCGCTTGCCCTGCTCCCCAACCCCGGCCAACCCACTTCAACCCCGAGCCATTCGGCACCCGGGACCCTCCACGCCTGCGCTGCTCCAGGGTCCCCTGTACCCCCCACCCGACGACCCTGGGCCCCTCGAGGGGGTGTGAGGGTGGGGGGCGAGCTGCGAACAAAGACGCAAGCCAGCAGCACAAGCGCTAAGCTCTCCGGCGGGTTGGAGATGGTGGAGACAGAGGGGAAGAAAAGAGAGGAGCAGGGGAGGGGCCAGCCAGCCTCCCTGCCACCAGGGTCCCTAAACACCTTCCAAATCACCGGGACACACGCAGGTCCGGGCGCTGTGGCTCTCGGCTGCTCGATCTTCGGGCTTTCCCAAATGGTCCTCCCGGGGCGCCTTCGAACTGCACCGCCCCCTCGGCTCCCCGCATTGTTCGAGATCCCGGAGCGCATCTGGGAGGCGCCCCGGGCGCCGTGGCCCGGGTCCCTACCTCCACCAGCAGCCCGAGCAGCAGCGCCGCGACCCTCCCGGGCAGGCGGCTCATGGCTCCTCAGCGTCCTTTCCGGGCGCGCCCGGCTTTCGGGATCACGGACGCAGGTCAGCGGCAAGTCCCCCACATGGCTGGCTGGCTGGCTGGCACCGTGGACGCGCGCGACGAGCTCCAACCCCAGCCGGCGAGCGCGGGAGGCGCAAGGCGGCGGGGCCCGGAGCCGGGATGCGACGCGCAGCCCTCACCGCGCCCCGCAGCCCTCACCGCGCCCCGCCCCGCCCCTCGCTCCGCCCCCGGGGCCGCCCCGCCCGCGCGCTCCCACCCACACGCCCTCCTGGACGCGCGCCCGCGAGCTCCAGGAGCGGGAGACTCGGCGGCGCGCTGCTCGGTTTGGGGCGCGGCTCCGGTTCCCCGCGTCTTCCGCCCCCGAGCCCGTGGCGACGCCCGGGACCGCGCGTGGGGCTCTGGGCCCGGGAGGCGCCCTCCGGCCCTCGACACCAGGATGTGGAAGAGTCGGGAGCGGAGAGAGGAGCCGCAGGGCTGGGGGAGTTGGGGAGGGGCTGCGAGGCGTCTCCAACCCCAGGGATACCCGCCTGTCAGGAAGGGTTTTTAAAAAGAAATAAAGTCTCCGCGGAGTGAAGCTTGTTTGCAGGGAGATAGCTATAGGTAAACCCATTTCTCCGTCTCGCAGCCTGAAGCACCAAGTCCCTCAGTCTCCCTCTGGTTCCTGCGAACCACAGTGGCCATGTACCCTATCCACGTGTGACAGGGAAGGACAGCCAAATGGCGAGGGAGACTGGGAAGGGAAGCCACTTTCCTGTCGCACTCAGATATCAGAGAATTTGGGCCTAAAGTACTTTCTGTTCCCACATCCCCCGGCCTGGCCCCGCTTGGACCCCATGGCAATTTGCCCCTTCTTGAAGTAGACTCTCCAGACGTAAGCAGAGGCTGCTTGAGTTTGCAGTATTTGCCTCCGGCTTGGAACCGCCTTTGCACCCCCATTTTCTCTAGGTCACATTTTTTCACAAGTCAGCTCAGATCTCACCCCAATCATGCAGTTATTGAACAAGAATTTATTGAACTTGTAAGATGTCCCAGGCCCTAGGCTGGAAGCTGAGGATGCAGAGATGGACAAGAAAGCTCTGTGCCTGGAGTGTTTATGGAGAGATAGTCACTTAAACAACTATGATGCAGAGACAAGAGGGAATACAAAACTAGAGCATAAAGATCATGAAGCTACTGGTGACAGAGATGGGGGGAGGAGGGTCATGGAGAGGGATGCCACCTGAAGTCAGTCCCAAACCCTTTCCCAGCCTTCAACCAACGTACTTATTTGGTACATGTGCCACCAGATTATCCCTGTTAGAAAACATCCAAAACCTACAACTAAGACTGAAGAGATGACTGTGGTCTTCATTGTAATGCTAGGATTCTGCCTAACAAGCATGCCAAGGGCCAGTGGACTCTAGTAAATTTGACTTACTATTTACAATTAATTAGGACACTTTACAACTCTTTAGGGGCAGAGGTTCACTTGTAGAAAGCTAAGCATCTGTTTATAAATAGATGCAAATTTTTTCCCAGTGGCCATAAACATGATCTCATGCTGTAAAAATGTGAATGACCCCTGCTAAAGTTGGAATTTCAACCAGTTTTCTAATTTATCAATCTCATTCCAAGAGGGTTTTTTTTTTCCTTCTTTCACTGGCTGTATATACTTCTATTGCCTGTATTCTCTCCAATGCTACTTTGTCACCCTCCTGCTTCTCTCATTAATCGGTTAAAATAAAACTTTGGCACGTGTTCACTGTGTATTGAGATGCAAATTATATTTTTATAACATTTTGAACATATACTAATGTCATCACATAATCCCCCTCCCGCCTTTGTATCTCCACCAGAGAAGATTGTTTTGCCGAGTTAAACTTACTGCAATTTGTATAAATATTTTTTCAAAACATAAAACTGTAACATTGACAATGCTTTTTCAAACTCTGTATGCCCTTTTGCCCCTAAACGTGGTGGCTGCTTGGCCTGGTGGATAATGGGGTAAGAGGATGGCCAGCCAGGCTGTTTCCTTGAGCACAAATCCACAAGGGCACACAGATATCACTGAAAAAGTAACAAGATAAAGAAACTTGTATTTGCTAGATCAGCTTTCAGGGAGGGTATTATTGGGGGTTGCAAGAAATCCTCTGCCCCAGGCTGTGCATGAGGAGGGAAGGCCGCGGAACCTGGGCCTTCTGTGCTGCCAAAAGAAGCAAATTAAGGTGAGGCTGGGCTTGACCTCCTCCGCCTTTCTCTCCCTTGCAGAACTCAGCTCTCCTCTACATGGAGTCTATGTAAGTAATGAACACATATTTCATTTATTCAACAAATATTTATCTGTGCCTACTCTGGGCCAGGACTATTCTTGGCGCTTGGGATATAGCAGGGAATAAAATAGACAAAGTAGCTGCCCTTTCCCTGTACATTCCACTCTAGTGAGAGGTGACAGATAGAGTAAAGTAGTAAATGCGTATATGTCAAATGGTGGTAAATGCCAGAAGGAAAACTGAATTGGGTAAAGCAATTGGGAGGTAGGGCTGAGTGCTTCTGAAAGCAGAAGAATCAGACCAGGCCCCTGGGGTCAATTGTCAGGAGCAGAGATTGTGGGGAGAGGAGAGTTGTCCCTGGAGACTGTGGGGCAGGGGCAGCTGGTCACTTGGGAAACTTCAAGACAGGATCTGTGTGGCTGTTCCCCAGCGAGGTAGTGGGAAGTGGATTCCAAGGGGAAGTGGATCCTGGACCTATGGTCCATTGTAAGAATTTTGGATTTAATTCTGAGATAAATGGGATGTCACTTGAGGATTCTGAGCTGAAAAGTAACACAATCTGGATTATGCTTTAAAACGATCGCTCTAACTGCCATGTGGAAAAGAGGCAGGGTGGAAAGGGCTCAGGGCAAGAGTAGTGAGGAGACTGTTGGTGACAACCCAAGAGATGAAGTGACTTGTACTAGGAGTGGAGACTGCGAGATTCTGGAGGTTCTGAAGATTGACCCTGACACAAGGGTGTGGGAAGCTGGAGACGAGGATGTTCTGATAAAAAAGGTTGCAAAACCTCAAGTGAGGTTTCAGGCACAGCACACCTGCTGGATGTCGCCTGAAGGGTTAACAGGAATTGGATCACAGGAAGCTTGTTCTAGGTGAATTGCCAGAGGGTATGACCCATTCAGGTAAATGAAATGACAAGCTCAGAGAGGACGGCTTAATGTCTTCTCATAAAAATGAATGATGCCTGTCTGGACAGGACTGGTGAGGGTTATCTTAAATGCTCTACAAAGTGTGTGTGTCTGTGTGTGTGTGTGTTGTATAAGAACTAGACAGGCATTAGAAAACTGACAAAGATGACAAGGTTTTCTTGTGAAACAGTTAGCAGCACAAATTTACAAACCATAGAGAGAGATGAAGTTTAAAGGCTGGTTCTGCCCCTTTCCTTTCCAGGTAATCTTCAACTATGAGCCTTAGTTTGCTCATCGGCAAAATGGGGGCAATAAATGCCTACCTGATAGGGTTGTCTTGGGATGAAAGAGTTAGCAGATGAGGGGGGTCATCACGGTAAAAATCAGGGCTGGGATGAGCCAGTCCTTCCCACACTTCCGATGTGTTCACTTGTCTGATTACTGCTTTTGGAGTACAAGGCCAGAAGCTGAAATCTGTGCTAGGATGGCTACATGGCAGTCTTATCCATCAATGGCATGAGAACCTTTGTCCATCACTAAGGGGACAGCTGTGGGAAGGGGGAAAGAGGGAAATAACTGACTGACCCAAGAGAATTTGTGAATGAAAAATTGACAAGATTGGTTGAGGAATGTGGAGGTTTGGAGATAAGGATTTGGTCAGTGATGCCTCTAAGATTTTAAGATTAAGATTTTAGGATTTGTATAATCAGAGCAATTGGTGGTGGTTTCGACACTCCAGAGATTGGCATTGCAAGGCTAGCCCTAATTTTCTAATTTTTTCTTCCATTGGATGTCAGTAATTGACAATGCCAATTATTATACCTTTTCTCTTAAAAAATTTATTAAAACAATGTAATCTATTAGACATTACAGTCAGGGGGAGAAATTTGCAACAAAAGATCACATCCTGTGTCCCAAGTACCCTTTGTATACAATGTAGATATTAATGGGGCAGCAACTCTGGAAAATAGATAACATACACCTTTTCACTGATTAGGCACTGTGGTTGCGGGCAGCGGGAGTTAGAAAAAGTAACTCCCAAACTTATTAACTAGTAGAAGGTAGTGCTAGATTGGAAGGGAGGTTTATCAGGCTCCAAAGCCCATCCATCCTCGTTGCACTAATGTGTTCCTCAAGAGCAGTGAACAGGAAAACATTTGCACGATCAGGACACCCTCCTCTGTAACTTCATGGTGATACCTCCAGAGAGGCACATCAATAAGCAAAAAAAAGCATGTAGATGTGTTAATGCCCCACTGTATGTCATCGCTTGGGGACGGGGTTTTAAATCTCCAGCATCCCACTAATTGCAAAGCCCTACTTTTCACTGGCTTTGTGTGTTACTGGGGAGGGAATGTCCCTCAATTCGTGTTTGGCACCATAGGCCTCAGGCATGTTTTTTAAAGGATCAGACAAGCTGGTATCACAGAGTGCCAGGCAAGAACATATCACACATTCCCTCTCCTCTCCAAGGGTTCCCTGCCTGCATTTCATTGACAATCACAGCAGAGCCTCCTGCTCCTACAGCCACCTGCAGCAGGGCCAGATCTGTCCACTGCAGTCAGATGGGGTCTTCTAGAAGGTTCCAAGGGGCAAGAGACATGACTGTTCAGTTGGTGCCTCTCTCCTATATAGCTTTTATCTGCCACAATATTGACATGTCACTTTTCTGTACTCTCTTCTTCTTACCCTGACTCAAAACTAAGCTGAGATCCCTTTGTCTGCTTACATATGTCAGATTCATTTTTTGTATCCTTTAAACCCAGTGCAGACGTCACGCACAATAAGAGGCATAGAACAAATATTTAAGAAAGGAAGGGATGGAGAGTATGTTAGTGAAGTGAAAGGAGCAGGGGTGGTTAGGAGTATGGAGTATGTGTTACAAACCTCAGTTTTACATTCTGCTAAATTCCCTCTTAAGGCTCCTCTGCTGATTTTGCAATATCTACATTGCAATATCTACTCTGGTGCAAAGTTTAAAGTGTTGGGAAAGTTTGGTTATCAGAACCTTTGAAACAATCCAGCAAATAAAATCAATCATCCACCTCAATCATCCACCGGAAGATGTGCTATTAAAGCAGTGACAAATCCTAAGCATAGTCTTTCCTCCTTTCCCCGCCCTCTAGAAGCCCCCTGGTGCTCCGTGAAGCCCAAGTCTGAATTAAGGGTCTCTGAGGAGCTGTGCACATTTATCACAGGTGCTCCTTGGTGGCTTGTCTTGATTTGATAGCTCCTGACTTATATCTCCTCTGTCCCTTCAGTTCCTTAGTGCCACTTTCCTCCTCTCTGTCTCCCAGGAAGGTCACTGCACTGAGCAGTCACTGATTATTTTCTTTCTTATGTTTAAATAGAAAGCTCTCCTGATTAAGTTCATAGTCTTTCAGGATGGCAAGGAGAAGAGGTAAGTGCTTCAGAGTAGCTCTGGGAGGACCCAGCCACCACTTTCCCCTTGTTTATTATGTTCTTATGTTACACTGAGCAGGTCAGTGAGAGCAAGCACAAATGTCTCCGGGGTCCAGGCATGTTCCAATGTCTTAAACAGGAAGCAGCACAGGGTAAGGCGAAAGAGAGAGTTGGGTAAAGGTCTTCTCAGTTTTTTGTTTTGTTTTGTTTTGTGTAGTGAAACATATATAACATACAGTTGGTCATTTTAACCATTTTTAAGTGTTCACTTCAGTGGCATTACTTATATTCCAATGTAGTACAACCATCACCACTATTTCCAAAACTTTTCATCATCCCAGACAGAAACTCCTGTAGCCATTAAGCAGTAACTCTACAATCTCCTTTCCCCCAACCCCCTAGTAACCTCTAGTCCGCTCTTTGTCTCTATGAAGTTGCCTATTCTAGATAACTCATGTAAATGGAATCATATAACATCCATCCTTTTGCTTCTAGCATGTCTCACTCAACAGAACTCAAGTTGTTTTCAAGTTTCATCCATGTTGTAGCATGTATCAGAACTTCCTTCTTATGACTGAATAGTTTTCCATTGTATGGGTCTACCACATTTTGTTTATCCATTCATCTGTTGATGGACATTTGGATTGTTTCTGCCTTTTTGCTATTGTGTATAATGCTGCCATGAACATCAGTGTGCCAGTTTGGATGTATTATGTCCCCTAAAATGCCATTATCGTTGATGCAGTCTTGCGTGGGCAGATGTATTAGTGTTGATTAGGTTGGAACCTATTGATTGAGTGTCTCCATGCAGTGGTAAACCCCACCCATTCAGGATGGGTCTTGATATAATTACAGGAGCCCTATAAAAGCAGAGAAACAGAAGGACTTGAGAGAAGCTGCAGCTGAGAGACACATTTTGAAGACAGCCATGGGAAGCTGACATGGACATTTTGGAGAAAGCCATTTTGAAACCAGAAATCCAGAGCAGACACCAGCCACATGTCTTCCCAGCTAACAGGGGTTTTCCAGATGCCAATGGCCTTTCATTCAGTGATGCCTTACCTTGGACACTTTATGGCCTTAAGACTTTAACTCTGTAACCAAATAAACCCCCTTTATAAAAGCCAATCCATTTCTGGTATTTTGCATAATAGCAGCATTAGCAAACCAGAGCAATCAGTGTATAGGTATTTGTTTAAATCTTTGCTTTCAGTATACCTAAGAGTAGAATTGCTGGGTTGTATGGTAATTCTATGTTTAATTTTTTAAGGACTCACCAAACTGTTTTCCACAGTGGCTGCACCATTATATATTCCCACCAGAATTGCACAAGGGTTCCAATTTCTCCACACCCTCCCAACACTTGTTATTTTCTGTTGTTTTTTTTTTTCTTTTTATTCTAGCCATCCTAGGAGGTGAGAAGTAGTATCTCATCATGGTTTTAATTTGCATTTCCCTAGTGACTAATGATGCTGCGTTCAGTTATTTTCAGAACACTGAACTGACCAAACAGAACATGTTTACAATTGCTGTGGACCACATTTGCTTTGTGATCCCTGTTCTGTACTGTAAAGCCTGGCCTCAACACAACCCCAGCCATGAAGAGATATCTGGAACCTCATCTCCCCAAATTACTGCTATCTACTTCTATGCCCAACTCTCTTAATGTGCAGATCAAGTCTTACCTTCACTCAGCTACTTCAGGCTCAACTTGTCTGAGACAGCAGGCACTCCATCATTATCGACCGAGCAATTGAAAGAATTACTGGTTTCCATCTCTGGGCTCCTAAAGCACTTACAGAGCCTGTGCAACATAATATTATCCTTAACTACAGATGATTCTCCAGTCCCGTGTTGCTCAATCTTAAGTAATACATGGATCTTTTTTAAAAGAAAAAGTTCTCTCCTCAGTCTTCATACTACATAGGTTGTCACAGAGGTTGCAAGTTTCCCCACAATATCGGTTCTCCTCTTCTTCCATAAAAATAGAACTCCAGTTTTTTTTTTTTTTAAATAATAAGGATTACATTTTCCAGTGTCTCTTGCACTAAGTGATTCCTGGTGACATACCACTGGAATGCAAGTAGAAGTATCATGAGGTAGCTCACACAATTCTTTAAAAGACAAGCTGCAAAATATACTCCTGGGGATGAACCTGGACCCAGCATCACGGGATTGAGAACATCTTCTTGACCAAAAGGGGGAAATAAAATGAAACAAAATAAAGTTTCAGTGGCTGAGAGATTTCAAATGGAGTCAAGAGGTCACTCTGGTGGACATTCTTATGCACTACGTAGATAACCCTTTTTAGGTTTTAATGTATTGGAATAGCTAGAAGTAAATACCTGAAACTATCAAACTCCAACCCAGTAGCCTTGACTCTTGAAGACGATTGTATAACAATGTAGCTTACAAGGGGTGACAGTGTGATTGTGAAAACCTTGTGGATCGTGCTCCCTTTATACAGTGTTAAGGATGGATGAGTAGAAAAATGGGGACAAAAACTAAATGAAAAATAGGGTGGGATGATTTGGGGGTTCTTTTTAATTTTATTTTTTATTCTTATTTTTATTCTTTCTGGTATAAGAAAATGTTCAAAAATAGATTGCGGTGATGAATGCACAACTATTTGATGGTACTGTGAACAGTTGACTGTACACCATGGATGACTGTATGGTATGTGAATATATCCCAGTAAAACTGAATTTAAAATAAAAAAATAAATAATATAATAATGTTGAAAAAAAAGACAAGTGGCAGAAGCTAATAAACTTGGAAGGAATAATCAAATTAGAAGTTTTACATTTTGTAACCCTCAATATAGTTATTGAGCTAACTTGGAGAATGAGAGATGCACATAAGGCTAAATTATCACCTTGCAGGTGACTCACACATCACAAGTAAAAAAAAAATCTACCTTTGCCATGGTGAGTTGTGTGGATGACACCTGAAACAAATGACCAAACTTCACAACACTAATACAGGGACAATTTGATGTCATATACTTCCTGACATGACACAATATAAAGTATAAAACATCACCTAAGAAGAATTCTTGCAAAAAAATTTTGCCAAAACTTAACCTGAAACCAATCAAGCTTCTAGGCCTAACTTCCAATTTGCAGGAAATATAGGGACACGGGAACAAATTAAACACTGCTATGAGGAAACAATCAGACAATTCCAGAAGCTGGGACATTCTCCAAGGCAACTGATCTGAACTCTTCAAAAAGTTAATGTCTTGAAAAACAATTGAGGACAACTGTTGTAGATTAAAAGAGATTGAAAAGACATGACTAAATGCAGTTTGTGAACTTTGGAACAACTAGGAAAATTTGAATATGGTCTGCATGCCAGATAATATTGTAGAATTATTGTTAATTTTATTAGTTGTGATGATTATACTGTGAGTATGGGGAGAAAAATTTCTTAATCTTAGGAGATGTACAATGAAAGTTTTAATGGTGAAATATGATGTCTACCACTTATTTTCAAATGTTCCATTATTTAGGACAGAAAAAAATGTTGACAACTGATGATTCTAGGTGGAAAATGTATAGGTGCTCATCATATTTTTCCTTCTTTTTCTACATGTGAAAATGTTCACAATAAAAAGTAAAGAATAGATGAAGTGAAACACCCTGAGATAGCTGACTCTTACTCTTTTTCTTTGTTCCTTCATCTAGCTGCAGCCTGGGACCCAGAAGCAGCCATCTTGGATCACAAGGATGAGGGTCTTTCTTACCCTAGGAAAGATAGACATGGTGAGCTTGCAAGAGCAGGGACCCCTGATAATTCCATTGATACTGAACTGTCTTTCTTGAGTTTGGCTGCCTACCTGCGTGCTTTTACTTGAGAGAAAAATAAGCTTCCATTCTGAATTATATGATGTAGTGACTCTGGAAATCAAACTCCCCCCTCTCTTCAGAGTTTGTTTTTAGTTCTGCTTATTTTCATTGTAGTTATGATTATTTGTTTAGTGACTTTTTGATAGTAATTTTGTAAAGTCTTTTTTTTTTTCTTTTTGGTCATGAACAGGTCTGAAGTCTTTATTCAATTAGCTCAGTGCTCAGCAGTTTTAGTTTGCTAGGCTGCTCAAAGTAGATACCATGAAATGTGTTGGCTTTAACAATGGGAATTTTTAACTAACAAGCTGGCAGTTTTGAAGTCATGAAAATGTCCAAATCAAGGCATCATCAGATGCTTTCTTTCCGAAGACTGGCTGCCGGTGATCCTAGACTTCACTGTCACATGACAAGGCACATGGCGGCATCTCTGGTCTCTCCCATCTCTTCCCAGTTTCCTTGCTTTCAGCTTATTGCTTCCATGATGTTCTCACTTGGTCTGAATTTCATTCTCTTTTAAAGGACTCCAGAAAGAGGATTAAGACCCATCCTGAATGAGGTGGGTCACACCTTAACTGAAGTAGCCTTATCAAAAGATCCTCCTCACAATGGGTCCACACCCACAGAAATGGATTAACTTTAAGAACATGCTTTTCTGGGGAACATACAGTTTCAAACCACCACATCACCTAATGATTAAACAGAGATTTCCTTAAATTCCTGGAACCAATAAATGTCCCAGCCTTTGTCCTGGGGTTCTGTGTTTGGAGGAGTGGGGTGGAGGGGAGGGGGGTGCATGTTGTCAACATTCAGCCAGGTCGTTTAACAACGGTGCCTTAGCCTTCACTTCCTGCTTGTCCAGACCCTCTAAGTCAGACAAAGGTAGGCACTTAGGGTCTCTACAGGCCTTTCTTAAGCATGTGCATAGGCTTATGGATTCCCAGGAAAATGTCACGAAAGCTTTTCAAAGTCCCTATGGACGCCACATTTCCCTGCTTTTCCTTTTAAGCTTTTTGGTTAGTCTGTCATTTACCCCAACTTTTATTCACCCTCTCAGGCATCTGCTAGGTTAAATGCTAGACTGTGATTGTTTTCAACAAATGCCCCTAAGGAAAAGGCTTTTGTAGTTAGTTAAATAAGGGCAGCTTTGCAAATGGAGTCTTCCAGGCAAACACCAGACAGATCAAGTAATGACTGTTCTTTGAGAGTGAGGTTTTGCAAGAGCTCCCACCCCTTTCTGCTCCCTTCAGGCCTTCAAGCTGCTGGGTTTCACCACAAATGTAGGCTGTTATATTTCAAGGCTACCAGGGAGGAGGAGAATGGGTATGCCAGTTTGAATGTATTATGTCCCCCCAAAGCCATTATCTTTGATGTCATCTTGTGTGGGCAGGCCTATCAGTGTTAATTGGATTGTAATTCTTTGAGTGTTTCCATGGAATGTGCCCCACCCAACTGTGGGTGATAACTCTAATGAGATATTTCCATGGAGGTGTGGCCCCACCCATTCAGGGTGGGCTTTGATCAGTGGAGCCATATAAATGGGCTGACAAACAGAAGGAACTCAGTGCGGCTGTGAGTGATGTTTTGAAGAGGAGTTACAGCCAAGAGGGACACTTTGAAGAAAGCACAGGAGCTGCAGATGAGAGACAGTTTGAAGATGGCCGTTGAAAGCAGACTTGCTCCAGAGAAGCTGAGAGAGGACAAATATCCCAAGTGCAAGCAAGAGTGACATTTTTGAGGAACTGCAGCCTAGAGAGGAACATCCTGGGAGAAAGCCATTTTGAAACCAGAACTTTGGAGCAGGCACCAGCCACATGCCTTCCCAGCTAACAGAGGTTTTCCAGACACCATTGGCCATCCTCCAGAGAAGGTACCCGATTGCTGATGTGTTACCTTGGACACTTTATGGCCTTAGGACTGTAACTGTGTAACCAAATAAACCCCCTTTATAAAAGCCAGTCCATTTCTGGTTTTGCATTCCAGTAGCATTAGCAAACTAGAGCAATGGGGAACAGGAGTAGGAGAAGTTAAAGTGAAATTAAGCTTGCTGTTCTTACCAATATGCAGTTGTTTTTCTTGAACAAATGCTTCCTAGGTTGCTGCAAGTATTTGGTAAATTTCGAGATTTCTGTAAAAATTGACTGTGAACATTTTTGTGAGTATTCTCTTTGTTTTTAATGGAGGAGAGAATTTTCAGAAGTCCTTATCCATCATTTTTGCAGAAGTCACTCTGCAAATCCAGTTTGAGAACCACTGCTCTAACTGTTCATCTACAATCCTCAGCTATACAATGTTCATCTCTGGGGGAACAGCATATACTTTTCTCTTACATGAACGTGAGAGACTGAAAGCAGGGCTAGACCTCAGTCATCTTCAGGTGAGCTTGCAAAGTTAGTGGAGTGTGTGAAAAATATGTAGCCTCTGCAATTGGAAAAATATAGGAATATAGGTTTAAATTTCAGTCACCTTTCCTCTAGCTGCATTATAAAACATGTAACCTAGTTAACAAAACCTGTAACTGCTCTGAGCCTTCCCCTTATCTCATAGGGTTGTAATAGGAATTAAAAGAAATATGGATTATTTCATTTGGTGGGTGATCAGCAAATGACAGCCATGATTTTTGTTTAACTGGTATGCAGCAAAATGTCAGGCACATCCAGAGTAGGTGCTAAATAAATGTTTTTAATTTCTTTGTTTATTTAAAGAATAACTTTTCCCAAAAAAGCACTTTACAGGTGTTCAGAAATAGATGTGTGTGTGGTATGTGTGAGTGTGTGTGTGTGAAAAAGAGACTTATTGCTGATTTTTTTGAAAATTTTCTCTAAAATTTATCAAACCATAACTCTACCAATAAAAAATGCCAAGAGTTAAAAAATGAACTTTTGTTTATTCAGAAACTAATTCTTAAGTCATCAGGATGTTGACCTTGGATTTTGACCTCCTCTCCAAATCCATTTTTTTTTCAGAATTAAATTCCATAGCTGAGAATCCAGTATTTATTACAATTAGATAATTTACCTGGAAAACATGAAAATGAATTTTTGTTTGATAGTATTTCAACTTAAAATAATACCTCTCTGTTTAAATTTCATCTCTTTAAAGGGTCTCACTTGTTTAAAGAGTTATCTCCTCTGACAGTTCATTGGATCATTTTACTTTTCATAGCATCCCGGTATTACATTGTCTAATGTGACATGATAGTTGTACAGTGAAAACATCTTGACCTTCTTCCTCAGAAAACACATTTCCAATGTTTAAATGTC
This sequence comes from Choloepus didactylus, assembly GCF_015220235.1. Lineage (NCBI taxonomy): Eukaryota > Metazoa > Chordata > Mammalia > Pilosa > Megalonychidae > Choloepus > Choloepus didactylus. The sequence continues at coordinate 153,547,338 of NC_051311.1, read as the reverse complement.
TTTTGTTAAAAAAACTAAGAATTTCATAGGGAAGGTTTACAAATCATAAAATTCTGCAAGTGTGTGATTTATTTGTGGTAAAATCTTTTCCTGCATGTTAAAATCACATGGTTACCATACAAGTTTTGAGAATACAACAGGCCTCACCCTAAATAAGATGGCAGAGTGAGATGCTTCAGGGCTCCATCCCTCCCATACCACATCCCCAGAAGCTTTGGACAAGCAGCCGGAACTAGTAGAAACATCTTTCTAAAGACTCCAGAAAACTGCTAAAAGACTGCAGTAACAGGATGAACACCCACTCAAGAAAAAGGTCAACTGAAAGTGGTAGAATCTCATGGGATGCTGGCTGCCCCCTCCACCCCCCCACCAACTTACCTGGCCCTGGGACCTTGTATGTATCCCTGGTCCCAGTTCTCGTGGGAGCAGAGTAGCCCTTGGGCTCATATTGAGAGCATGTATGTCTGCCCTAATCTGTCTGGTGGTGGTCTGCAGGACTCATTATACCAGAACTTGCCCTACATATGGAAGATGTCTCACTGAGCTCTCCCACAGAACACTCTGGGAGTGAAGGCAAGTTTTGCTGTCTAGTGCAAGGGATTGCTGGCTGTAGGACACACAGTGTATGCCCAAGACCCTGAGGAAACTGTTTCTTAGGAAAGAGGGAGCAGTCATAAACAGGGGGATTCCTAGGGCCACATGCCTATGCTCAAGACAAGAGGACAGGGAGGCTCATATGCTTTGGCCTGGAGCTGTTCTCCACACTCATTATATGGATAAGCCCTGAAGGAGATCATTCCTACAGGTCAATCTGCAAAGACTGGGAAAGGTGTTTACCTTTTTTTTTTTCCTTCTTTTTCTTTTGTGCATGTGTGGGGAAATTCAAGAAAAATTCTGTCATAACATTAGCTGGATATAAGCTTAAGGAAAAGATACCTCACAGTCTAAATTACTGTGACAATTCATTAAAATATCAAAATTTCCAAGTTTCAACAAAATATTATAAAATGTACAAAGAATCAGAAAGCCATGACCCAGGCAAAAAGAGATAAAAGCATTAGAAACCATCAATGAGGAGGAACAGATCTAGAACATTCCAGACAAAGACTTAAAAAGAAATGGTCCTAAATATGCTCAAAGAGCTAAAGGAAAACAAGAAGAACTAAAGGAAATCAGAGAAACAATAGATGGATAGATAGATAGATAAATAGATAGATAGATAGATCAAATGGTATGAGAAAATGGCTGTGCCAGTTTGGATGTATTATGTTCCTCAAAACGCCATTATCTTTCATGCAATCTTGTGGGGGTTGATGTATTAGTCGTGATTGGGTTGGAACCCTTTGATTGGATGTTTCCATGGAGATGTGACCCACCCAATTGTGGGTGATGAATCTGATTGGATAATTTCCATGGAGGTGTTACCCCACCCATTCAGGGTGGGTCTGAATTAAATCACTGGAGCCATATAAAAAGCTGACAAACAGAAGGAACCCGATGCAGCTGTGAGTGACATTTTGGAGAGCAACTGAGAGTGACATTTTGAAGGGGAGCTGCAGCTAAGAGGACAAAACGTACCAAGAGTAACATTTTGGAGAACGCCATTTTGGAATGCAACCTGGGAGCAAAAGGATGCCAGCCACGTGCCTTCTAGCTAACAGAGGTTTTTCAGACACCAATGGCCATCTTTCAGTGAAGGTACCCTTTGTTGATGCCTTACCTTGAACACTTTAGGGCCTTAGGACTGTAACTTTGTAACCAAATAAACTCCCTTTATTAAAGCCATTCCATTTCTGGTGTTTTGCAAAAGGGCAGCATTAGCAAACCGGAACAATGGCAAAATGTTAAAATAAGTGGATCTGGGTATCTGGGTGGGTAGGGGTATGTTAGAGTTCTCTATATGGGGTTTGTTTTATTTTTACAATATCCAGTAAGTTTGTAATTAATTCAACAATAATAAAATCTCTGCAACTTGATAAAATCCCAGTGGTGTATTTTAGAAGATATATAAACAACTCTCCAAGTTAGATAGGAGAGAGTAAGTTTTGATTTGCAGTAAAATGTAAGTCATTAGGTAGATTTAGATTGTGTTTTACTTGGTGAGGAGGAGGGGGAGGCTGGCAGGTTAAAGAATGAGTTGGACTTGACCAAAGGGGAAAAAAAAGGAAAGATGACAAGCTGAGGTCTTAGGAGCTGAGAGATCCCAAATACAGTTGAGAGGCTATCCTGGAGATTTCTCTTATGCAAGTTCCAGCTAGACATCCCAAAGGGCTACAGTAAGCCATTTAAAAAAAAAAGAATGAGTTGGGTGGGACCACTAAGACCAATAGCTGTTCTGAGCCAGCCGATGTCCACAACTTGCACAATATTAGTAAATCAGTAACTGGAACTTGAGACAATGGAGTCTGCTCTGGGTTGAGACTGAGGCCTGGGTTTTCCTCCTGATTTATCTACTAATTAGCTATGAGACTTTGGGCCTCTCCCAGCTTTGTTTTATGAATGTAAAAGAGGGCACTGTACTAAAGCAATGTTTCTTGAGTTCATTAGATCCTCACATCCTCTTCTTAAAAATATACTGGAATACCCCTTTTACTATGCTGAAATAAAATTAATAAATTATATAACCTCCTGACATACCTTATTTAAAGCATAAATCTACAACAAAAAAGCACACAATAATCTTATGGTAATATAAAGGAGAAATTAAAAGACAGTTTTTTAATAGTGAAATAAAGTGTATTTTGCTATATAAATGTCCAGTAGTGGCTGATGCAATGAAGTGGTTAAATGTTTGTGTTTATATGAAAAATTGTTGTGAACATAAATATGGCTAACCCAGATGAATCCAGCTGTGCTGTGTTGGGCCCGATATCATGGGTGATAATACTGCTGGTGATGTGAAGGAATGGAAAACTGTTAGTACAGATGTAAATAAAGCAAGTACAATCTTCCCTCATGTTTAGATAGTGGTGCATACCTGGAAAATTCAGTGTATATTAGAGGGTGCAAAGACTACTTTGCGTTTACACATAAAGCAGAGTCTGATTCTAGCCTCAGAATGATTATAAACAGGTTTTTCACCACATGAATGTCCAGCAGATGGTCCCACAGTAATAGTGCAGAATTCACTGGTGGGTGGGACTATGGAAGCCAACCTCAGCGCTGGTTCCCAATGATTCCTGCTGCTTGGTATTCTCACCCTTGTGTAGTTCTCTCCCAAATTTATCGGTGGAAGTGACATAGTTCACAAAAGACCTTGCCACTCTCTTCTATTCTCTTGAATCACTCATTCTGGGGGAAACCAGCAGCCATGTCATGAGAACACTCAAGCAGCCCTTTGGAGAGGATCATGAGGTGAGGAACTGAGCCTCCTGCCAACAGCCAGCAAGAGCTGGCCAGTCATGTGAGCGGGCCAAGTTGATATCTAAACCAGTGAAGACTTCAGATGACTTCAAACACCACCAGTGTGACTGCTACCTCTGGAGAGACCCTGAGCCCAGACCATCCAGCTAAGCTGCTCCCACATTTTTGACCCACAGGAACAATGAGATAAACATTTTTGTTTTAGCCACTAAGTTTTGAAGTGATTTGTTACACAGCAGTAGATAAGTGATAGAATGGGCATGACTTTCCCTAACACTTCATTGACAGTATAATTTGCAGAGATAATGATCTGGGTTTTCTTCTCAATGTCATGAGGATTGAAACCACTCTAATTCTTTGTTTCTATGTTAAACAGTTCTGGGACTAGGCATAATTTTCTGTGTCAGTAACACTGGAAACAAGCAAAAATAACTTAGATATTTGCTCTAGGAAATACTGCTCCCAGGATATAAAATTGTTAGCCAACTAAAGTAGCTTACTTATCAAGTCTAAAAGCTTATTCATCAAGACTTGCTTCAAGACACTTACTTTGCTGTGCCCACAAATCCAAGGCTCTGATGTTACAAACTCTGTCCAATTCCAATTGAATTCCTGGTCTTACAATAACCATCCAAAAAAATCATGCAGCCCGGATCCTAAAATCCTATGAATTTCTTCCCCTGACTTCCCTGTCACAAGGCTCTGTGAAAGCAATGGTCTCTCTCACTGAATTAAGTCCAATAACCTTAGTTTTGCATAATCAGTAGGTTTTTCTGGTAATTTGGGGGATATTCTGCAATCCATAGCTATTAACAGATGAGAAAGGGAACTGAGCCTTTGTTTTCTGAGTCTGAGCCCTCCTTGACTCTGGGGTTCATTGCTGACTTTTACGTTTCTAAAGAGAATAGGTGTATCCATGTACTGGTAGATGCACACCACCCTTCCCTCTCTCCTGTCCGCATTTCTCTAGGAATCTAAGCCCTCAATGAGGAGAAGAAGGAAATTAATTTAGGGGAGGGATTGGAGGAATGTAGGAGAAGGAAGGAGGAGACTGGGACTTAGACCTCTTCCCCATGCCTCATGAGATGTCAAGCAGTAGACCCTGGGGTTTTCAGAGGGAAAGATGACCGATGAACACTTGGCCCAAAGGAGCAGAGCCACCTGTTTCTGGGTAAATAGGAGCTTAGACAATGAACTTTCAACAGCTACCATGATGGTGCAAAGAACTGTGTCCTCACAGCATGGGGGCTGGCTTCCCTCAAAGCAAGTGATCTATGAAACCAGACTTGATTTGATTTTGGAATAAAATTAAGTAACGTGACATTTTTGTATCTGAGTGCTATGGAGCAAATTCATACTTGCTTTATAAGCTCAGCTGGGTTATATTCCAAGATCTCATTCTCCTGCAGGAAACCTAGAAACACACTGTTGCTAGTGCTTGGGGTTGTGTAAGTCCCAACAGACAGGTGCAGGCTAACCAAAGACTATGGTGGGCATGAGCAGGACTACTTATTCAGTGTCCATGAGAATGAACTCTAATCGGAATCAAAAAACCAACTCCACAAGGGCAATGCTTTCTTCTCCCATAATCAGGCTAAATGGTGTGTGAGCATGGAATCAAAGCAAAAGACAGTCAGATTATCTTACCCAAAATACTAGGATGCATGAGGGACTTTCCTGCCAGAGTGTGGGTAAAGGAGTCAATGGATCTGGAATACTTAAGTCCTCTGGCTAACGGTCTCTATCACGGACAGCGCTAGGTGTTTAACGTCCACACTGTGGGCACACTGCATATCTGCTTCTCCCTCTCTAGCTGCAGAACTCCTCATCCTTGCAGATCCTCCTTCTTGCCCAAGACATATTGCTGTGTAAGCTTTCACATGCTAACCTAGCCCAACTTCACCAAGAGCTTTCTCCAGACTGCTTATTTGTAGGAAATGCAATCACCCATTTATTTGCAAGAGATTGATTAGGCTGATGCTTTTAACAGCTGACAAAAATTCCCAAATTCAACTCTCAGAGGTGACTTTTAATTGGTAGATTGTTGGAGGTTTTCTCTAGCTCCCAAGTACTGATATTAGTGGGAATTCAAACTCCACCACTCTCTCACTGTCTCAATTGTTTGAAATGACCTCTATATTCTTGTCAGTTGATTCTTTTGGAAATCTAATAGTAAAATCAATGAATCAAATCATATATTTCATATTCACACGTATCTTTTAAGAAATAACAGGCAAAGTAGGAAGTAACTTCAGAACCAGTGCTGCATCCAATGACATTATCTGGATGGATAACCTTTTGCCCTTTCTACACCAGCAAAAGAGTTTATATATGCCAGAAGATACTTTCATTTACTATTTTTCTCTTCAAAGTGGGAATGAGCCTGTGTGGTGCCTCTTTGAAATTTTAATGGAAACTCAATAGGCATCTTGCTTTTGGTTGCTGCATAACTATTTTATTGTTCCTAAAATAATGTTCTATCATATCCTTGATTCTAAAGATACACCAAACCATCAAGGACATGTAAATATCCACGTTCCATTCCATACTTGGTATTTTCACCCCTATGCTTTAAAAAAAAAAGAGAGAGAGAGAGAGAAGAATGTGGTTCTTTTGACTAATTTCTTCCCTTCTTCATGTCAATTCCAGGATATGTGAATACTCATGAAGAATAGAATATGCTATGAAAAAAATACATCAATAATAAATGAGTTGTTCTGGAATGAGGCCTAGATTCCCCAGGGATTTTTACTGGTACTTCCTAATGTGCTTTATCCATTTCTATGGATTTTACAAAGGTCTCTGCAAACTTATATTTGAAAAGGAAGCTCCCTCTTTGGACCATTAGGGCAACAAGCATTGGTCATACTGCTGATAAAGCAGAATGTCCCACCTTTGTGTAGCACTAAGAAAGTAGCAGACAAGGTCGTGTAACTTGTTCAAGATTACATTCACAGCTCAGAAAAGTTACATTCATACCCAAGACTTGATGAAGTAGATTTCTTGATTGTGGAAACTTTAGACTTTAGCAAAATCCCTGGGACCTTATAAGCCTTCAACAAAGCCTTATTGAATAGATAAATAAATGAATAATTTAAATTTTCCGAGGAATGGTTACCCTTACTCTAATTCAAATATCAGAACATGATAATGTAACCGAGAAATTAAGCAAATTAAGCATTAACAAATGATTATGATTACTGAATCATTACATAGATTTTTTTTCTTTCTATATTGTAGAAGAGGCAGAAGTTAATTCCTGAAATTATGAAAACTCAGCAGTCCCAGCCTCGTGTATACTGTTATAATGGTAACACTGCCCTCCCCCGCCTTGTTTGAATCCATAAAAACCCTGAATTCCTTAGATAGAGTTTTGGGCCCATAGGCCATCTAATCTCCTGCTTTGTGCTTGGCAATAAGCTCTTTCTCTCTTTGAAACCCGGGTGTCATGGATTGGTCATTATGTGCATCGGGCAGAGAACCCCCCATTTGTTAGTGTCATTTTAACAGGCAAAATTGAAAGCCCCTTTGAGGTGATGTGAGATGGGATTCCAAATTTACTTTTCCAGTAGAATAGAGAAAACTAGCTTGGCTAGGTCTGGTCTGATTCCAAGGAGCAGAGTCAGTGTATTTATCTTACCCTTGCAACTGGAAACAGTGGTTCTTCGTGTAATTGTTTTACCCGTTTTTGGAACCATCTACCCAGAAGTAGAGTGAGACTAAGGCAAAGAGGAATTGTGGTAACAGTGTAGGCCTGCTGTGGGCCAGCCCCAGACCCCTGGGAATTAAGGGTACGGCCCAACACTTCTCTAAGAGAGTTTTTTATTGCCCAGAGAATCCTGGAGGGTATAATGGCCTGCCAAATCCGCTAGGAAGTTTAAAGGGTCTCTGATTTGCAGTATCTGTTTTGTTCCCTATGACAAGAAAGATAGAATAGCCTCACAAATATTAATAAAGTTACATAGCAAGGAAGTGTTGAGTAAAATAAAATAGCCACCTGCATTGGGCATGGCCAGGAGAGATTGCTTTCCAACAAGGGATTTTCAAGAAAACAAAAACCATTGATCTGCAGGGGTTTTCTGAGAAAATGGAACACACACTACAGGGTTGCAGATAAGGAACACCTGGTGATAAACCAGTTTGGGTCCAGTAGAGATAGCTTTTTCCAGTGGACAGGGCTACCATACTGATCTGGTCCCCACTTTGTAAGACACCCCTGTGTGAAATGGAAACTTAACGCCAGCCAATCAGTACATTTCCTTTCTTGAATCTGCATGTGCCCTATATAAGCTCTCCTTTCCACCCTCTCTGCAGAGTTCCCTCCAACTTTCTGAATGACGTGCTGTCCAATTCTTAAATTTCTCAATGGAGGTGTGAGATCTTTTTTTTCTTCATTAGAGAAGTTGTGGGTTTACAGAACAATCATGCATAAAATACAGGATTCCCATACACAGCCCCACCATCAACACCTTGCTTTGGTGTGGAACATTTGTTACTATTGATGAGAGCACATTTTTATAATTGTGCTATTAATTAAAGCCCAAGGTTTAACTTAAGGTTTACTGTTTGGGCAGTGTAGTTCTATGGATTTTTTTTAGATTTTTATTCTGTTACCATACATGCAATCTAACATTTACCATTTTAATCATATTCAGGTAGATATTTCAGTGCTGTTAATTGCATTCACAATGTTGTGCTATCATCACCACCATCCATTACCAAAACCTTTCCATCATTCCAAATAGGAACCCTGGACATTTTAAGCCCTAACTTCCCATTCCCTAGCCCCACCTTGTCCCCAGGTAACCTATATTTGAGATTCTGACTCTGTGAGTTTGCTTATTCTATTGCTTCAAATCAGTGAGATCAATAATTTTTTAATAGCTTTCTGAGGGACTGCTAGCCTTCCACAGTGGCTGCACGATTTTACATTGCCACCAGCAATGAATGCATGTTCCTATTGCTCTGTATCTTCTCCAACACTTATTATTTTCCATCTCTTAAATAGCAGCCATTCTACTGGGTGTGAAATGGTATCTCATTGTGGTTTTGATTTGCATTTCCCTGATGGCTAATGATGTTGAACATCTTTTCATGTGCTTTCTGACCGTTTGTATATCTTCTTTGGAGAGACGTCTGTTCAAGTGTTTTGCCCATTTTTAAGTTGAGATTGTTTGTCTTTTTGTAGTTAAGTTGAAGGATTACTTTATATATTCTGGATATTAATCCTTTGTTAGATATGTGGTTTCCAAATATTTTCTCCCATTGTGTATAGGCTGTTTCATGATAAAGTTCTTTGAGGAACAAAAGTTTTTACTTTTGATGAGGTCCCATTTATCTAATTTTTCTTTTGTTGCTTGTGCTTTGGGTGTAAATTGCCTAACACAAGATCCTGAAGATGCTTCCCTATGATTTATTCTAGGAATTTGATATTTCTAGCTCCTATGGTAAGGTCTTTGCTCTATCTTGAGTTGATTTTTTTTTTTTTAATCTTAGTCAAGATTTATTTCAATGCCTGGAAACATTCAGACTAATCAAAATGGTACCACTGTAATTTCTTAAAATACATAAATACTTCATATAAAACTTTTGAAAATGTTGACACTCAGATTTTCAAAAGCAATTGCTATTTAAAAAACACAAGACAATAATAAAATATCAAAGAACTTTCATATACTTATGAGGACATAATTAGCAGCAAAATAGTCAAACAAAATAAACACAAATCTGTTTTTATACTTTGCATGTTTAACTCTGCTTCGTAAAAGCACAGACAATTGAAGCATCTTTTGTTGAAGTATTTTATTTCTAACATTAAATTATTTTAAAATACATTTATAAGGAAATGAAAAATGCCACAAACTGGTTTGCCACAAAGTCGTACACCATAAAGTAAAATACAAACAAATGAACTTATCCATGTTTTCCCCAATTGAATGTGACTTTTGATGTTTTTCTATTTATTTTATTCTAACTCATCTATACAGATTAGGGAAAACTGATTTATGATGAGTTGTTTTCATCTTTAAAATTATGTTCTATAAACCGCCCCTCCTTTCCAGCAAATCCAATGCTAAAGAGAACAATGATGCAATGGGGACCTAAGCAATCTGTAACCTTAATTTCCCAAATTTCAATTTCAAATTTTTGCCTACATAAACAAAAAGAACACAAATAGTCAAAAATCACATAGTTAGCAGGAAGGAAAATGTATGAGATGAAGATTATTTAACTAGAATTTTATTATTTATGCTTCTCCCCCAGGCTACAAGCATTCCATAGACAGGCATTGAACATACACAACTACAAAGTTTAGATTTTTCTCAGGCACATAATTATATGAAAAATGAGTAACTTTCAAGCTCTTTCCTAGTTGAACTGGCTCTTAAGTATTTTCGGGGGAGGGGAATTCCAAGGATTTTTGTGTTCTTTAAGAAACTGGCATATGTTATATGCTCAATTAAATCTTGAAACCTAAAGAAGTTTTTTTCCTAAAAGTGCAACGCAGATATGCATGGCCATCACTGTTCATTTAGTGAAAGGATGGAATGGTAAAGATAGAGTCAATCTCTTGTAAGGGTACAGTTGTAAGCTAATCTAAATGGAAAAAACAAAATGAAAAACTCAACACTGACAATTGTTTAAAGGAAAAAACTACCACTCGAGAAAAATGTTGAAGAAAAATAATATCTCCTTTGAAAAAGGAGAAAAGTGTTATCCAACACAAAAATGAGGATTTCAGATTTGAAAAACATTCATCTTTGTTTTAAAATATAAACAAAAAAAAAAAAAACAGTGGAAGGAGGAAGTCAAGACCATTTAGAATTGAGGCAGGTCTATGTAAAAATGGAACAGAGTACAATGATTTCACCTCATGAAGGAAAAAACTGAAATGAAATTTCACAAGTCTTCATGTCTATAATAAAATATATTAATGTGAAAAAAAATCAGTGCACAATTATCAAAAACACAGAGTCTGGATTTTTCCTCTTAGGTTAAAAGACTATCAAACCTGTTTAATGTATTTACTTCTAGAAGCCTGCTCTGCTTAGTAGTACATGCTATATACAAGTACATACAAACACACTGGTATTTTATCATGAGAAATCATATGTCTCTCTCAAACTAGTGACATGCCCTTCACCCACACTTACATACATTATATTTTCATAAGAAGCTAAGACCTTTCTAAGTGGTGCATTTTAGAAAGCTTTGAGAGTTTTTAATCAACAAATAACATAAAAAAGAATTTTGATTTTTAAATGAAATCTTTTTAGTACTGTGGCATGATAGGTTTAACAGCTGAAGCATAAATATGGTAATTACACTGTACTGTTTAAAATAATTCACAGCTATAGGAAAATGATTGAGTTTTAAAATTTAGCCAATATGAGACTGAGTAGTTATGAGCAGTGAAATACAAATACTAGGAAACAGTGAATGAATAAATAAGATGATTTATCAGCAGTGGTCATTCATTATTTTGCTTTTAGGAACCTGGAAGAAATTGTCTTCTTTAAGTTTCAAATGTTCCGGGAATTCTAGTTGTTTCTTAGCTTCCTCGATATCACCTTGAATTGCTGAAATAAGTGACTCTAAAGAATCAAAGTTCTTTTCTGGTCTGATGTAGCCAACAATGGTCACATTGAGTATTTCCCCATAGAAGTCCTTTTGAAGGTATGTATAATGTGAGTTTCCATGGACGTTTTCATATTCTTGTATTATGGGTTCCATCTTATGCTCACCACCATCTTAGGGATATCTCCACTTCCAACACTGGCCCAACCATAATAAATGCCGGTGGATGTATCAGCTGGAAGATTATCTACTACTTGTTCAGGAATGTTAGCAGTGGGAATGCCCAGCTGCTTGGAGCCGCGACCGAAGCCCCCCACCACTTGGCCATGGCAGAAGTAGGGCAGGTGTCTCCTGACACCACCCGTTTGCGGGGCGGGGTCCGGGTCAGTCTGAGCGTCTGGCGGGGTCACCTTCTGGGCAGTGCCCGGACCCTCCCGACCAACCGGAGGGCACGGGAGCGCGTTCGGCCGGTCCTCGGCCCCTTACCCTTCTATATAAATTTGATGATTGGCTTTTCCATTTCTGCAAAGAAGGTTGTTAGAATTTTGATTGGGATTGCATTGAATCTACACATTTCTTTGGGTTTTACTGACATCTGAACAATATTTATTCTTCCAATCCATGAACACAGAATGTCCTTCCATTTATTTAGATCTTCTTTTAATTTTTTTAACAATGTTTTGTAGTTTTCTGTGTACAAGTCCTTTCCATCCTGGGTTAAATTTATTCCTAGATATTTGATTCTTTTAATTGCTGTTGTAAATGGAATTCTTTTCTTGATTTTTTCTCCTGATTGTTCATTGCTTGTGTATAGAAATGCTGCTGATTTTTGGTTGTTGATCTTGAACCCCACCACTTGGCTGAATTCATTTATTAGCTCTTGGAGTTTTGTGATGGATTTTTCAGTATTTTCTGCATATAGGATCATACTATCTGCACATAGGGAGAGTTTTACTTCTTCCTTTCCAATCTGGATGCATTTTCTTAATTTTTCTTGCCTAATTGCTCTGGTAAGAACTTCTAGTACAATGTTGAATAACAGTGGTGACAAGTGGGCATACTTGTCTTGTTCCTTATCTTAGAGGGAGGGCTTTCAGCCTTTCACCATTAAGTAGGATGTTAGCTGTGGGCTTTTCAAATATGCCCTTTATCATCTTGAGGAAGTTTCCTTCTATTCCTAGTGTTCTAAGTGTTTTTATCAAGAAAGTGTTCTGTATTTTGTCAAATGCCTTTTCTGCATCAAAAGAGATGACCATATACTGTTTTTCCCTTCATTCTGTTGATGTGGTGTATTACATTACATTGGGTTTCTCATGTTGAAACAACCTTGCATACCAGGGATAAATCCCACTTGATCATGGTATATAATTCTTTTAATATGCTGTTGGTTTTGGTTTGCTAATATTTTGTGTGTGGGGGGAGGTTTGGCCATCTATATTCATAAGCAGTATGGTCTCTAGTTTCTTTTCTTTTTTTTTTTTTTTGGTATCTTTATGATATGTGGTATGAGTTAGGGAGTGTTCCTTCCTCTTCAATTTTTTGCAAGAGTTTGAGTAGAATTAGAGTTAAGCTTTCTTAGAAAGTTTGGTAAAATTCCCCTGGGAAGCCATCTGGTTGTGGGCTTTTCTTTGTTGGGAGGTTTTTAATTATTGCTTCAATCTCTTTACTAATAATTGGTTTGTTGTGATCTTCTATTTCTTCTTGAGTTAATATAGGTAGTTGTTGTATTTCTAAGAATTTGCCGCATTTCATCTAGGGTTATCTAATTTATTGGCATATAATTGTTCATAGTGTCCTCTTACAGTCCTTTTCATATCAGCAGTAATGGTAGTAATGGTCCCTTTCCATTTCTGATTTTCTTTATTTGCATCCTCTCTTTTTTCCTTGTCAGTCTAGCTAATGATCTGCTGATTTTGTTGATGTTTTCAAAGAACCAACTTCTGGTTTTGTTGATTGCCTCTATTGTTTTTTTGTTTGTTTGTTTTTGCTTTCTATTTCATTTATCTTTAATCGTTGTTGTTTCCTTCCTTCTGCATGCTTTGTGTTTAGTTTACTCTTCTTTTTCTAGTTCTTCCAGTTTTGAGGTTAGGTCTCTGATTTGTAGTATTTCTTCTTTTTAAATGTAAGCATTTAGAGCTATAAATTTCCCTCCCAGCGCTGCCTTCACTGCATCCCCTAAGTTTTGGTATGTTGTGTTTTCATTTTCATTCACCTCAAGATATTTCATAATTTCACCTCTTATTTCCTCTTTAACCCATTGGTGTTATAACAGTATGTTGTTTAATTTTCACATATTTGTGAATTTTCCATTTCTCCCTGTCTTACTGATTTTAGCTCTTGCTTCATTCCACTGTGACCAGAGACTATACATTGCATGATTTCAATATTTTTTGAATTCATTGAGACTTGTTTTATGACCCAACCTATGGTCTATCCTGGGGAATGATCCACGTGCACTCAAGAAGATTATGTGTTCTGTTTTTATTGGGTGCAGTGTTCTATATTAGGTCTGCTAGGTTTAGTGTATCTGCCAAGTCCTGAACTTCCTTTTTGAAGCTTTGAGATCTTAAATTGGAGGGAAACTTTTTCTTTTTTCAGCAGTATGGCATTGAAGGGTTGAAACTTCTTTTCTGCTAGTTACTCATTTTAACTGAGTGCTTACTCTGCATAAGGCTTTTACCAGGCCAAGGATGGGAGAGAAGGAAAAACAAAATAAATGAGACCTAGTCCTTACCAAGAGATTACAGTTATCCTTAGCATCTTATTGAAGCCATGTTTAGAGCAGTGCATCTCAAAATTTCCTGTGCAAAAGAATTGCCTGAAGTTCTTGTCAAAGAAACAGATTCTGGCCACTGCATTGTATACTTAAAACCAGTTAAAATACCAATTTTTACATTAAATATGTTTTAAAACAGGATAGAAGGGGAGTGGGAGAACTGCCTGAACTTCACATGACAAAGGAAGTCCTCTCCAGAAAGATGGCTTCTGGGCAGAAAGAGAAATGGGGTATCTGGGTGTGTGGTGGGACAGAGTCTCGCTGCTCTGGACAATCTGGGTGCAGACAATCAAAGATCCGTGTGCCAGACTTCTTGAAGTAGCTCTTTGGTGGGATGTCGAGAGCTATATTACAGGTTGTTATAAGAAGCAGCCATAGAAAATGATTGCTTTGTTTTCAGCCAAGGGTGGAGTGGAGAATACAGTTCATCAAATTACAGAGCAACCTCTATGAGGATCCAGGGGAGAGAATTCTCTCTCGTCTCCAAGTTAAGAATAAGCTGCTCTTCTTGGGGCCTGCTTTGTTTTTATATCCTAGACATGAGTCTTGTCCCTCACAGTGTTCCCCTCTTTCTGACAGCTATTACAAAGCTAAGAGGCAAATTCATAGGCTCCACCTATCAAGGGCACCATAGTACATGCTTTTAATTTTGTAGCCTAAACTCCTTCCTAGTTCCACCTTACTTCCCCACCTTTATTTCTCCTGGTTTGTTTTTTATTTTCTATTATGAAAAATATATAAATTCATTACTTTAAAACTTTCTGGGAACACAGGAAAGCAAAGAGAAGAAAACAAATACTTGCAAGCTCACTTTGCAGAGACAACAGTTAACTGTTCACTGCATTGTCTTCTGTCCTTCCAGTTTTTTCTTAGACATATGCATGATTTAAAAAATTAGGATCATACTTTATATACACTTCTCTATCCTAATTTTTAATATTGTTATATTAATAGCATTTTGCCATGCCATAGTTTCTGAAAAAATTATTTTAATGACTGTGTAATATTTTAACATATGAATGGACTATAAATTATTTAACTACTACCTTATTTTCTGATACTAATTCCAATTTTTTATCATAATAAACCATACATGATCACTCTAATTATCCATGAATCTTTCCGCTTATCTCGAACAATTTCTTTCCAATAAATTTCTAGCAGCAGAATCATTTGGTCAATTCACCTCATTTTCTTATTTATGTATAATTCTACAATATATTAGCACTGTATATGTGTAACATTCCTTACAATAACAGTGTGAACCCTCTTAAATACTTTTATGGAACAGGATGATATGTGTGTCTGTGTATATCATCCAGTGAGTAAACAACAAATGTCTTTATTTTCTCAGAATTTCCATTTTAGAAATTCAGTGAGGTCAGTGCTTACATTACTTAAATAACTTGCTGGAAATCAGTTACACCTTACACAGCTGCACATATTTAATTCTCCTTCCTCTTCCTGTGAGTCATGACCATACCATCCATATTTATCAGATAAGTGCAGTCCTCCTTTGCCAACACCAGCTTCACCCCCCAACTCTCAGTGGGTGAGATACTACAAACCAACTGTGGCTCACCAACCTAACCAAGAGATGAACTCTCCCATCTTCCAGCCCAAGAGCCAATCTTGAGGCAATACAGAAAGGTAGAAAAGGGGGAGTAAGGCGACTCTCACAATACCCACTGATGTGTGTTGACTTGTTCCATCAGTAGAAGACACAATGGACATGAAGGGCTGAGAAGTTGTCAGCAAGGTGGCCTTGGGTTCTCATTACTATACAAACCCACACCCATCCTTCCTCTGTTCCCTCTTTAGACTCCACCTGACTTCTCACCTGGAAAAACTGCCTGGGCAGGATAACTTTTCAAGGGTAGTGTAGATCTTACATATAAAGAGAAACAACATGGAAGAAACTTGACGACGTTGTGCTGAGTGAAAGAAGCCAGGCACCAAAGGACAAATAGTGCATGACTCCACTTATGTGAACTATCTAGAATGAGAAATGCACAGAGGTGGAAAGTAGATTAAAGACTGCCAGGGGCTGGGAGTGGGGAGGGGAGTGAGCAGAAAATGAGGAGTTGTTGTTTAAAGGGTGTAGAGTTTCTGTTTGAAGTCATAAAAAAGTTTTAGGAATGGATAGTGGTGATGGTTGTGCAACATTTTGAATGTAATTAATGCCACTGAATTTATACAATTAAAAATGATTAAAATGGCATGTTTTGTTTTATGTGTGTTACCACCATACAATGAAAGAGGGAGAGGAGAGAGACATTACCATGACTTCATTTATATCCATGAGGAGAAAATGGGAACAGTGGGTGGGGTGTGTTGGAGTCTGTATATTTGAGTTAACCAGAGGCTCTGGAGGCCATGGGACTTGCCTCTATTTCTCTCCTCTCTATATATCATACCTCTGGGCCCCTTCTTCTTTCCACAGCTAATTCCTCCACCCAAGCTCTAGGATCCATCATCTCCTATCTCACCCAGACTGTTACTATGTGCGTTGCCCCCTCCTTACTTTCATCTTCAATATTTCTCTTTCTGATTCCTCTTCTCCTTTAGCCAATGATTTATAGGAGCAGTTTTTTTTCTTCTCCAGAAAAGAACTTTCTATCTCATCCTTTTCATTTATATTTCATTCATTTATACATGTCTTTAAACCCATGAATCCTTAACACTTCACCATCTTGCTTCAGGACGGACAAAGAGAAAATGAAAATAAGAGAGACAAATTGAATCGAGAAGTAAGGTTAATAAAATACATGCCAGAAATGTCTTTATATTCACTTGAGGTATTTGCAAATTTGATTACAGGCTTTCTAGCAGGCAACCCTAAATGTGAAGACATGATCACTCACGTGTCCCCAATGTTCAGGATGTAAAAGTAATCCATCAGCTTAGGAAAAGCCCGAATATTCCTAGAACTGAAGCTAGAGACATTTCTCTGTGGAAAGAAGAAGGGGCCCAGAGGTATGATATATAGAGAGGAGAGAAATAGAGGCAAGTCCCATGGCCTTGTCACAATGGGTACTTTGTGAACCTTATGCATCCTCATATCCTCCTACCGTCCTCGCAGAAGAAAGAGGAACTGTGTTGCAAACAAAAGGCAGGAGAAGGATTGAGTTTTAGGGCCAGACACCGTGGCTTGGTTTGGGTGAGGGAAAAAATAACAGAAGCAGTGAAAACACAACCCAAATTAATATCTCATTTATTTTCTTGCCACATCTCTGCTGGTGGGATCCTTTGAAAGTTCTGCATTAACCATTTAAATTTATCTCTGTTTCTAAAAGGAAATGGAAAAGAATAGAAACAGGATATCATTATTGGAAATCCACCATGTCTCAGTGTCCATTTTTGAATTGGCCCTTGTGACAGCTTACGAGGCAGGCATTGCTTCCATATCTTTCATAGCGGGCAGTGGAAATCCTGGGAGGCTAAGTGGCCCAACTATAGCCACACAGCAAGGAAAAGAGCTGACACTTGAATCCAAATAGGTCTATCCACAAATCTTTCTTTCTCTTTTCCCACAAGAAGCTGATAACCTTCTAGAACAACTGATATACTAGTAAAGCCATTCAAACATTCTTAGCTCCCCTCTCCCTGTGGTGTGACTTGTCAGGGGTGATGCACAAGGTGGCCTTTGCATTTCCCTGAGCCAAGGGGCTGAGCAGGTGGCTGCCTTGCCCGCTGCCCCATCACCCTGGGTTTCTCCGCTGTCAGTCAGCCCTTCTTCCTCTGGAGGTGCCTCTCACCTCATCCCTCATCTTTAAGATGCTTCTGCTGAGTGGAGCCCTCTCTACCTCATTCCCAGCACAGACCCACACCAGGCTCTGGCTTTGGGATACCAAGAAGAAAAGTTTTTATTTCTTTCTTGCTATGTAGAATAATATGTAGTCATTAGAAAGTATTATTTGACATAGAAATAGGTTTACTCCCAGGGGTAAAAATCACCCTTGGCAATGTGGGACATGACTCCCGGGGATGAGTGTGGACCTGTCATTGTGGGATTGAGAAAGGCTTCCTGACCAAAAGGGGGAAGAGAAATGAAACAAAATAAAGTTTCAGTGGCTGAGGGATTTCAAATGGAGTTGAGAGGTCTTTCTGGAGGTTATTCTTATGCATTATATAGATATCCCTTTTTGGTTTTTAGTGTATTAGAATAGCTAGAAGGAAATACCTGAAACTGTTGAACTTCAGTCCAGTAGACTTGTTTCTTGAAGATGATTGTGTAACTATACAGCTTTTACGATGTGACTATGTGATTGTGAAAACCTTGGGACTGACGCTCCCTTTATCCAGTGTATGGACAGATGAATAAGAAAATAAAGACAAAAAATAAATTTTAAACAGGGGGTCGAATAAGGAGTATAGGATGTTTTAGGTGTTCTTTTTATTTTTATTTTATTCTTATTTTTTTGAAGTAATTAAAATGTTCAAAAATTGATTGTGGTGTTGAATGCACAATTATATGATGATAGCACGAACCATTGATTGTACATTTTGGATGATTATCTGGTATGTCAATATATATCAATAAAATTGCATTAAAAAAGAGCAAAAAAAGAGAAATAGGTTGCAATATATTGTTACATGAAAAAACTATGTTACAGAAGAGCATGTAGGGCATGAAGAAAGCATATAGTCAGAGAAAAAAAGTCTGGCCAGAAATACATTAAAATTCTAACGGTATTATTTCTATGAGGAAGAAATAGGTGTTGATTTTTCTTTTGTTTTCTTTGCCTATATATTCTAATTTTTTCTACAATTACTGCTTAATTACTTGTAAAAACAGCTAGGCCATTCCTCAAAAAGTTAAATATAGAATTGCCATATGACCTGGCAATTCCACAATGGATACACACCTGAAAGAATTGACAATGGGTGTTCAAGCAAAAAACTTGCACACAAATGTTCATAGCAGCAGTATTCACAAAAGCCAGAATGTGGAAACACCCAAATGTCTATCAACTGTTAAACAAAAATGTAGTTTGTCCATACGATGAATATTATTCAGCCTTAAAAAGAAATGGAGTTCTGATACACTCGACAAAATGGATGAACCTTGAAAACATTATGCTAAACAAAAGAAGCCAATTCTAAGTTCAAATCAGAGCATGGTTCTTTTTTTCAAAATTACATTTTCACAAGTTAAGGGATTGAAAGGTAATGAGGAAAAAAAAAAAAAAAAGAATACATATTTCTTTAACCAAAAGCCTTACACAAACTTTGGAACATACACATATGAACTGGTTTCATTTATTTCACTTGTTAATAATGATTTACTTGGTCTCCTTTACAATAAATAATCAAGAAAACTATGTGTCTTTCTGTGCCAATTAATAGACAAACAGAAAGCATCAAGATGGGGTTTGAAATATTGATGGAAAACATAGATAATGTTTTCTGGCATCAGATATCCACTGATTAAACTGAGGGGTTGGAGGAATGTATGAAGGTGTTTTGGCTGTTAAAGAGAATGAAAAATATGCTCTCCAATTCACTTTTCAAAAAAATCTGCTCTTCCTCTTTCTCACTAATTTTTCTATAATTTTTTTAAAAATTATGCAATTTCAAGGATTTTATCCTCAGAGGTGCATATTTGGATTTTAAAAAATGTTCTATGGCTACCTGCAGTAAAAATTATTTAATCTAAACAATCCTGGCAAAGGATATAGAAACCCAGAGTGAAATCCAATTTAAAAAGTGGTGCTTTTACTGGGCTCCTCCCCTGTTTCATGTGGTTGATCTTCTAAAATGGGCGCTGCGGTGGGGACACGATGGGCCATTGTAGTGGGACAGGGACATGACTGAAACTGCTCTGCTGAAAATTTCTCATCTGCTCCTCTTTCCATTCTTGCCCTGGGCCCCCGGCTCTTGCCGCCTGGGAGCTGATTGAAGTTTGTGAATTCTATCAGCAGGGATTCTTGCCTTCTGGCTTTCCTTCGGGTTCAGGACAATGAAAGGCTCTGGAAGGAGATGGCAAAGAGGCAGAAGAAGGAGGTCAAAGTATATATTCCCCTGCCCGTGCCTGGCCAGGGCACAGCGTTTGGCAAAAACCTCAGCTCTGGGCAGGAAGTCCCTGCCCTGGAGCTCCTGGCTGAGCTCCAGGAACAGCTTCCTTTCCTGCACCCTGAGACCCTGGGACAGTCAAGCTCCCAGGATGCTCCTAGCCCCAGGGCATACCCTGCTATTATCTCTTAATCTTGCCCATACCTTTATAAATAATTCCTTTATTAAATTCTCCCCAGAGGAAGAAGACTCAGCAAATCCTGAAGCAAGGGACGTGGGGACTGGGACCTTAGTTTCCAAGGGGAGATGGTAATATCCCAATGAATCTTTAAGGCTGAGTAGGAGCTAGGCAGCTGGAAAAAAAAAAAAAAAAAGAGGTAAGTCATCAGGCAGAAGAAGGGTACGCCATCAAAGGTATGGAAGGTTGAAATGACCCTGTGCTAAACTGGGTGAGTCCCCAAGCAGGGCCTGAGGTAGAGGTCCAGGGCTGAGGGGCTCGGACAGTATCCCTTCGTTGGTGAGGAACTATTAAAGAGAGAGCTGGCCTGAGCGTGCAGTTTTGATGGTTCCTTCAGGCAGTCCTGTGGAGGGTGGATTTGAGATGGGCAAGAACAGAGCCTGGGAAATCCTTTAGGGACCCTCTTTAAATATTGCCTAGCAGATACAATGAACTGAAGAGAAAGGGATGAATTCAAGAGCTGTTTAGATGACACAGCCACTCCCAGAAACAGTCTTGTCAGTTCCTCAAAGAATTGCACACGGAGTTACCATATGACCCAGCAACTTCACTCCTTGGTATATATCCAACAGAAATGTAAACATATGTCTATGCAGAAACTGAATGCAAAAGTTTATAGCCGCATTATTCACAATAGCCAAAAGTTGGAAACTACCCAAATGTCCATCAACTGCCTAAAGTGCAGTATATCCACAGAATGGAATATTATAATTCAGCCATAAAAGGACTGAAGCACTGATACAAGCTACTATACGGATGAGCCTTGAAGACATCAGGTTGACTGATATAAGCCAGACACAAAAGGAGAAACAGTGTATGATCTCATTTACATGAAATAAATAGGATATGTAAATTCGTAGAGACAGAAAGTAGATTAGAGGGTACCAGTGGCGGGGATGGGGGTGGGAAAAGGGAAGTTAATTTTTAATGGGTGCAGAGTGTCTGCTTGGGGTGATGGAAAAGTTTTGGAAATGGATGGCTTTGATGGCAACACAACATTGTGATGTAATTAACACCACTGAATTGTATACTTGTAAGTGGTTGAAATGGGAAAGGTTATGTTGTATATATATTACCACACTAAAAATTTTTTTAAAAAGAGAAAAGAAAAGAAAAAAGGGGGAAAGAAACCGGACAAACAAATGGCAGATAAGGAACTCTTGCCAGAAAAGAAAGTCAGCAAAAAGCAGATAAAAAATTGAAACAGTGATCTCTTCTACAAGCAAATGGTCAGGGAAACAAAGTCTCAAGGTAAATCTGGTGAAATAACAGAAGATTAAGTGTCTGTCAGGACTTGGATAAAACATTGAAGAGTAAAATAAAACCATTACCAAAAGGAGGGGGAAAAATCCCCACTGAATTATATTTTTCAAATGGGTGGTTTGGTATGTGAATTATATCCCAATAAAGTTGTTTTTTTAAAAAAGAAAGACATACTTAGGAGGTCAATCAGCAGGATTTGGGATTGATTTGATGTGGGAGCTAAGGATTGAGGAGCTGTATTAATTTTCTAACACTGCGTAAAAAGCCACACACTATGAACTCCAGGTAGCTGTACGTAGGCTGTGTGGGAATGACATCGGGTTTTCTGGGGAATCTAACTCATCCTCCTGCTTTGCAACATTGAGTGTACAGAATAGCACCGGAATTTCCAGAAATGACTGCCAAATTCCATGTAAGAAAAGCAAACAGGAACAAAAGGATTCTGAAGGCTGGCTCGTCAAAAGCGGATACTATAGTCCGGGGGATTTGGGTGAATTGGAGCGTCCAATCTCATGATCTTTGCTTTTGATTTATTTTATTTATTCCACTTATTTCATTTCTTGTGTATCCCTTTGTGTGCTCTTTTTCAAGTTTCTGCCTTCCTCTGCAACCCCTGAGGTACCAGGGTATTTTCAGCGCTCTGTTTTCACACCCTGGGCTCTCTATTCTTGCAGCTCAGGTTTCATAAAAGTGAACCGACCTGTTTTAAAGTAAAAGGCCACATACTAGACCCAAGTGATCTCATAATTCACTGTGGCGCATCCCAGGTCTTTATTTTCAGAGGGACAACGGCAACTGCAGGAGCAAATGTTTGGTTCACAAAGGAAAACAGCCTTGCGGTTAGGTGTAAAAATAACGAATAGAAATGTGCTTTCATATTTGATCACATTAATGGCATACAGGTGTCTTAGGTTTCCAGGGATCCTGTAACAAAGAATCACAGAGGAGTCGGCTGAAAAAAAAGAAATGTATTCTCACGGCTCTGGAAGCTATAAGTCCGGGAAAGTGTCGGCAGGGCCACATGTGCCCTTAAGGAAGGATCCATCTCACACTTCCCCTGGCATCTGGGGGGTGGCTGGCAGCCCATGGCGGCCTCACTCATTCTCTGCCTCCATCACTCTCTCTCTCTGTCTCTCTGTGTCCAAGTTTTCTTTCCTTATGAGGATACCTAGTCATATTGGGTTGGGACTCCCCAATCCAATATGGCCTCATCTTAACTAATAACATCTTCAAAGATCCATTACAAATAAATTCACATCTACAGGATGGAGGAGGGTAGGACTTGAACATGTCTTTTGGGGAGGACACGATTCAATCCTTAATAATGGGGGTTTTAATTTTATACTCTAGGAATGTAGGCACAGTAGTAGAATAGTCAAGGGGCAGCATCGTGGCCTTGGGAGGTAGGAAAACAATGTTTGGAATCCCAACTCAACCACTCACAGTCGTGTGGGAAATAAATGAGCCTCTCCAGCCATCAGTTCCCTGCCAATGAGGTCGATTTCACGAAGAGTAATTAATGTAAAAGTCACTTTTCAAAAAAGTAAGTTTTCAATAAACAATTCTCATTACCAAGTGTCAAGCTAAACATCCGTTTCAAGAATGTTCTGCCTTTTAGTAGAATCATTTGTGGGTTGGATGTTTCACAGGGAGGAAAGCACTAACCCCATACCTAATTTGGGAGTTTTGAAAACACGAATACAGAATGCCACCACGTAGCTGTCAGCAGTCGGATGTTTTGAAAGCCTCCAGTGAGGGGCTGGAGCATGATATGCTGGGTTTCTATGGAGCCTTTAAATACCTTATCTCTCCGGGAAAATGATTTTGCCTTCTCAGGCGTCAGGTGCCACGCCTTCTCTAGTCCTCTGTGGGGAGGGCTATTCTTCTCTGGATTGCCAAATCATCTCCTGTGGCTTATATTTTTCAGCCAAATTATAGCTTTCCTCCTTTTCTCCCATCAAAGTAAAAACAGAGAAGATGGAGTCTATGGAGAAAAGCTGATCAAGAGTGGGTAAGGAAGGCCCCAAGCCTGGCAATTGCCATGGGTTCCCTGTGTCTTTAATAAGTATTTGCATCTTGAAGTGGATTATGCAAATATGAATTCTCCCTGGCAGCATTCTCAGGGAAAGCAAGGATGACAGTGAAGTTACCCAGAGAGCCAACACAGTTAAACCTTGTTAAATTGAAGTCAGTTTATTCAAAATAGCAAGTAATTCAGCAAAGTGGTAATCCACTACCCCTCTGGGGCAAACTCAGTTCATTTTCATCCGTAATTTTTTTCCAGTCCTTGCACTTGAAGTCAATCAAGTTGTGCTATACTTAGGCAATGAGTAGGGTTAAAGAACAAAGGAATAGTGGAGAGAGTGTAATTATGCAATTGTAACTATATAATTCTGAGGTTGTTTTACAAGCAAATCATCCAAACTCATTCTTTCGCTGTTGTTATTTGCTCTGTGGCTTTTTTCTTTCTATATTTTTTATTTTAAAAAATTTTTATTGTGGTGCCATATATACAACATAAAATTTCCCATTTTAACCACTTTCATGTATGTAATTCAGTGGTGTTAATTATATTCACAATGTTGTGCTACATCACCACCATCCAGTACCAAATGTTTCCATCACACCAAACAGCACACTGTACCCTTCAAGCAGTAACTCTTTATTCCCCACCTCCACCCCCGGTAACATGTAATCTACTTTTGTATCTATATATTTGCCTATTCTAATTATTTCATATAAGTGAGATCTTAAAATATTTGTCCTTTTGTGTCTGGTTTGTTTTACTCAATATGATGTCCTCAGGGTTCATTCATGTTGTCACGCGTCTCAGAACTTCATGCCTATTTATGGGTAAATAATATTCCACTGTATGGATAGCCCACATTTTGTTTATCTGTTTTTCCATTCACTTGTTGATGGACCTGAGTTTTTTCCACTTTTGCCAATTGTGAATAATGCCACTATAAACATTGGAATACAAATATCTATCTGTGTTCCTACTTTCAATTCTTTTAGAATTGCTGGGCCATATGGTAGTTCTACACTTAACTTTCTGAGGCACTGCCAAACTGTTTTCCATAGTGGCTACACCATTTTATATTCCCCCTAACAATATATGTGTTTCTATTTCTCTATATCCTCATCAACAATTTTTATTTTCCATTTTTTCAAGAATAGACATTCTGGTGGGTATGAAATGTTATCTCATGGTTTTGATTTCCTTTATCTAATGGGTAATGATGTTGAACATCTTTTTCATGTACTTATCGGCCATTTGTATGTCTTCTTTGGGAAAATGTCTATTTATGTCCTTGCCCATTTTTAAATTGGGTTGTTTGTCAATGTTTGAATGCATAAATGAACATAGGAAAAGTGGAGAGAGTGTAATTATGCAATTGTAGCTATTTCATGTCCTTGCCCATTTTTAAATTGTTTGTCTTTTTGCTGTTGAATTGTAACAGTTATTTATATATTCTGGATATTAAATCCTTATCAGACATATGGTTTTCAAATATTTTCTCCCATTCGGTTGGTTGTCTTTTTACTTTCTCAATAAAGTCCTTTGATACACAAACATTTTTAATTTGATGAGGCCCAATTCATCTATTTTTTTTTTCTTTTGGTGTAAAGTCTAAGAATTCTTTGGTTGATGCAAGGTCCTGAAGAGATTCTGCTATGTTTTCTTTTAGAAGTTTTATAATTTTAGTTCTTATATTTAGGTCTTTGATCCATTTTGAGTTAATTTTTATTATGGTGTAATGTAGGGGTCCACCTTCATTCTTTTGCATATGGACATTGTGCTGGTTTGAATGTATTATGTCCCCCAAAACACCATTATCTTTGATGCAGTCTTGTGTGGGCAGGAAACGTATTGGTGTTGATTGGGTTGCAGACATTTGATTGGATGTTTCCGTGGAGATGTGATCACTCAACTGTGAGTGAGATCTTTCATTAGATAATTTCCAAGGAGGTGTGGCTCTGCCCATTCAGCATCGGCCTTGATTAGTTCACTGGAGCCCTATAAAAGCTCAGTCAGAAGGAATGAGCTTGCTACAGCCAAGAGGGACACTTTGAAGAATGCACAGGAGCTGAGAGAGGAACTGCAGTTTACAGAGACATTTTAGAGATGGCTTTTGCAAGCAGACTTTTGCTCTGGAGAAGCTAAGAGAGGACAAACCCCAAGAGCAACTGAGAGTGACATTTTGGAGAGAAGCTGAAGCCTAGGGAGGAACATCCTGGGAGAAAGCCATTTTGAAACCAGAACTCTGGAGCAGACGCCAGCCACATGCCTTCCCAGCTAACAGAGGTTTTCCAGACACCATTGGCCATCCTCCAGTGAAGGTACCCGATTGTTGATGCATTACCTTGAGCACTTTATGGCCTTAAGACTGTATGTAACTGTGTAACAAAATAAACCCCTTTTATAAAATCCAATCCATTTCTGGTAATTTGCAAAAAGGCAGCATTAGCAAACTAGAACAGACATCTAGTTTTCCTGGCCCCGTTTGTTGAAGAGATTATTCTTTCCCCATTGAGTGGACTTGGTACCCTTGTCAAAATTAGCCATGTTGAAATAAGACAGACACAAAAGGACAAAAATTTTATGATTTTTCTATATGAAATGTTTAGAATAAGAAAATTCATAGAGGCAGAAAGCAGAATAGTGTTTATAAGGGATGGCAGGAGGAGGGAATGGGGAATTATTGCTAATTGGATATGAGTTTTGGTTTAGGATGATGCAAATAGTCTGGAAAAAGTGGTGAAAGTTACACAGTATTGTCAATGTACTTAATGTCACAGAGTTGTCCACCTAAAATGATTTTTAGGCAATGTACATTTTATCACAATTAAAAATAAATTTTAAACAGTAATCCAAGAAGAACAGATATGCTATTTAACGTTCTGGGGATCCCCAGGAATGACTATGGTCTGTTAATTTCTGATGGATATAGTAGGAGCAAGCTCACAGAAATGTTGCTATATTATATAACTTTCTTGGGGTAAAGTAGGAACAGGTTGGAAGTAAAGCAGTTGTCTTAGGTTAGTTGTCTTTTTCTTACTCCCTTGTTACTGTCTCTTTCAATGTTCTTTTATTGTATGTTTTTTGTTTGTTTGTTTGTTTGTTTTTTTAAATTTTTTTTTCCATACAGTTAATTTAAAAAGGAAAAAAAAGGTTAAAAAAAAAAAGGAAAAAACAAGGAAAAAAATATGTAGTGCCCCCTTGAGGAGCCTGTGGAGAATGCAGAGGTATTGGCCTACCCCACCTCAATGGTTGCTAACATGACCACAGACATAGGGAACTGGTGGTTTGATGGGTTGAGCCCTCTACCGTAGGTTTTACCCTTGGGAAGACGGTTGCTGCAAAGGAGAGGCTAGGCCTCCCTATAATTGTGCCTAAGAGCCTCCTCCCGAATGCCTCTTTGTTGCTCAGATGTGGCCCTCTCTCTCTGGCTAAGCCAACTTGAAAGGTGAAATCACTGCCCTCCCCACTACGTGGGATCAGACACCCAGGGGAGTGAATCTCCCTGGCAACGTGGAATATGACTCCCGGGGAGGAATGTAGAGCTGGCATCGTGGGACAGAGAACATCTTCTTGACCAAAAGGGGGATGTGAAAGGAAATGAAATAAGCTTCAGTTGCAGAGAGATTCCAAAAGGAGCCGAGAGGTCACTCTGGTGGGCACTCTTACGCACACTTTAGACAACCCTTTTTAGGTTCTAAAGAATTGGGGTAGCTGGTGGTGGATACCTGAAACTATCAAACTACAACCCAGAACCCATGAATCTCGAAGACAGTTGTATAAAAATGTAGCTTATGAGGGGTGACAATGGGATTGGGAAAGCCATAAGGACCACACTCCACTTTGTCTAGTTTATGGATGGATGAGTAGAAAAATAGGGGAAGGAAACAAACAAACAAACATACAAAGGTACCCAGTGTTCTTTTTTACTTCAATTGCTCTTTTTCACTTTAATTATTATTCTTATTATTTTTGTGTGTGTGCTAATGAAGGTGTCAGGGATTGATTTAGGTGATGAATGTACAACTATGTAATGGTACTGTGAACAATCGTATGTACGATTTGTTTTGTATGACTACATGGTATGTGAATATATCTCAATAAAATGAAGATTAAAAAATAAATAAATAAATAAATAAATTTAAAAAAATCGGTTGGCTTTAGCTATTTGGGTTATTTCTGAACTCTCAATTCTATTCCATTGGTCCACATGTCTGTCCTTGTGCCAGTACCACACTGTTTTGATTACTGTAGCTTTGTAATATGTTTTGTAATCGGGAAGTACGTGTCTTCCAACTTTGTTCTTTTTCCAATTGCTTTGGTTGTCCAGGACCCCTTGCCCTTCCATATGAATTTGATGACTGGCTTTGCCATTTCTGTGAAGAAGGCAGCTGGAATTCTGACTGGGACAGATCCACCCTTAACTGCCTGAACCGGGGGACAGGGCTTGCTCCATAACGCAGTGAACGCTGTCTGGAGATGAGTAAGAGAGTGTTCGCTCACAGGAAACTGATTCTACCCAAATGAAGGCATAAAGGTCTTGCTAGGGTTGTGCTTCCAGAAACTTCCTCAGTAGTAACAGAACTTTTCAATCCTGGGCTCTCAGAATCACCCACAGCAGTGTTTCAGAACCCTGGCTGCACCCTGGAATCACCTGGGGAGCTTTAACAAGTGCAGTGCTCTGGGGCCACCCTCAGAAATTTCTGACTTAATTGGTCTAGGTTGCAGCCTGGCCATTGGGTCTTTTTAAAGCTTCCTGGCAATTTTAAGGACAGCAAGTTTGAGGACCACAGACCGACAGGACCCTTTTCTTTCTCCTGTTAAAAGATAATTTTTAAAAATGGTAAAATCATGATTCATCTATAGATATAAAATGAACAGGTGTTAAAGATTTTATTTTACTCATATAGAGGGAATGCGAATGGAGGCAAAACTCACTTCTTCAAAGTTCATGGAACCTTTAGTGAAATTTGCTTGTCTATAAATAAAAATTATTTTGCATTGCAATTCGTTATCTATAATTTACAGAGTGATAAAATGAAGCGGTTTCCCCCTACATGCCCCCATGCTCAAGGGACTGAGCAGTTTCTTAACTGCTTAGCTCCTGGGACCCCAGGGCAGCTGAGCAGTGCATGTCAGCCTGCTGCCCTGTTGTCTGGGTCCCTACTTCATTGCCTGCAGGCAGCTCCTCCAATTTGGAGATGTCCCCTGGGACCAGCCTTGGGCAGAGGCCATCGGACCCTTGGCTGAGCCTGGCTCCATGGCCTGTACAGCATTTCCTTGGCTTACCCACCAGGCCACCCCCACTCTTTCTGGAGGCATCTCCTTGGACTCCATCAAGTGCCCCCCTTAGAGAAGAGGTCAAGAGGAAAACTTCAGGGGAAGCATCTCTCTAACTTGTGTTTAAAGTGCATTTTTAAAAGAGTGATTAAAACATGCAAGTCACAGAAAACAGTCATTTACACCAGGGGTGTGAGACCAGAGTGGGGTTGGAGTTGGGGATGGCTGGAGGAGAGGGGAGCCAACTTTCAATTTTTACAACCAAAAATTGTGTGTTGTCTGAATTGTTTAAAACAATACAACGTAGCAGTTTGAAGGATGATGTAGGTCTGTAGGTGCTGATGTGTAAAGATTTCTGGGGCATGTTAAGTGAAAAAGCAAGTTGCACAGAAATCAATGCAGCTTGAAGCAATTGCATTATTTTTAAAAACCAGAAACAAAATGTAAAATTAGACTGTATTTCTATATGTGCATATATGTAAATATGTATGTCAATAAATGCATAGAAAAGGACCTGAGCAAAAGCACTTCAAACTGACAACAATTACTGCGTGGGAGGGGAGTGGACTGTGGTAGGATGAAAGGGAATATTAGCTTAATCCATAGTATTTAAATTTAGATAACAATAATGTTTAGTATATTATTTTTCTAGTTAATTTTGAAATGAGTGAATTATTTTAAGTTAACATGCCATAATACATTTTGTAGTAAAAATCACTTTTAACAGAAAGAAACCTTAACATAGCTATCTCAAATGAAATACAACTAAATACATGAAGAGAGGAAAACATTCTAAAAGGAATAATAATAGCTTCCATCTATGAGGGCCTTTTGTGTGCCAAGCATTTTATGGTCTTTGTATCATTTAACCCATTCGACAGCCTAGCTTTCTTGACAACAGAGAAAAACCAGGTCCAGAAAAGGGAAGTAATTTGCCACGGGATCACAAGGTAGGCCTGAAATTCAACCCTACACCCACAAGCCTGGCTTTTTCTGGAATATCATGTCACCTCATGCTAGCTTCTGCAGATGGCTGCAGGGGCAGTTTCTTTGAGTGCTGAAGAAAACGTTCAACTCTTAACATTAAGCATTTGTCCTCCCTTGTTTGGGATGAGAAATAATTGGGTATGATGACTGTTTGGGCTTGCTAGAGCTGATGAAATGCAATATACTTGTTCTAGTTTGCTAATGCTGCCAGAATGCAAAACACCAGAGATGGATTGGCTTTTATAAAAGGGGGTTTATTTGATTACAAAGTTACAGTCTTAAGGCCATGAGGGTAAAGGTGAGAAAATCTGGCACTGAGAGGTAGGAAGCTGAGAAAGTCACGGTGTTTTCCATGCCCAGGCTTTCCATGAGGAGAGTCTCCCCTTCTTCATGGTTTTTTAGATTTTGGCTTTTAATCTTATAGGTTATTAGGGAAATCATTTTGGCAGTCAAGGTGATTTAAACAGACACGCCACCTAAATCTAAAACCATTTTGCCTCGTTATCCACTAACCCATTGTACCACTTCATCTATTTTGGGGAGTATATATTATTGAATCCATTTGGGATCCTCCCTGATTTCAAGATTTCCTCTAAAGCTATGGTAATTAATACATAAGGATAGACAAATAGATCAATGAAACAGAAGTGAGTCAGGAAATAGACCTTCACTTATATGGCCAATTAATTTTCAATAAAGACACCAGTGCAATTCAATGGGGGAAGGAAAGTCTTATTCATAAATGTGCTGGAACAACTGGATATCCGCATGGACAATAATGAAATCCTCAGCCCCTATCTCATATCATACGCAAAAATTAACTTGAAGTGGAAAACAGACATAAACATTAAAGTTACAGATGTAAAGTTTCTAAAAGACGATGCAAGAGAATATCTTTGCAAGCTTGGGTAGGCAAAGATTTCTCAGACAAAATACAACGAATGCTAACCATAAAAGAAAAAAATGGTATATTGCATTAATCAAAATTAAAAACTTTTGCTCATCAAAACGCACAGTTAAAATGAAAAGGCAAGCCCCAAACTGAGAGGAAATATCCACAACACAGGTATCTGACAGAGGACTCATATGCAATTGGTGCCTTAATTCTTTTGGGTTGGGAAAGGAAGCCCTGGACCATTGGACTTGGACTCTGGGCATGGAGACACGTGGGAGAACCTGGAGCTCAGGTCTCGGAGTGTGAGGATCCTGACACCCTCTGCAGCAAGCAGGGTGCTGAAGGCTCTGACTTGTATTTCCTGGAGCCTGGCTCAGTGCAGGAGCTGACCAGAGAGGGGCTGGCTAGTGACCACAGGGCAGAGCTGTAGCTGGGAACCACAGAGTCAGTATCATGAAGACCAAACCTAAAGCAGGTCTAGGAGAGTGGAAAAAAGTGAATGCAAGCTGGAGCCGGCAGGTTTAGGAGAGCAGATGGGTTTAGGGGAGCAGGCATTCCCATGAGGAGGAAGCGACCTGCTAAGGACAGCAGAGCTCAAAGGACCCAGTGGCTCTGTATGTAAAATGCCATAAAAAAGAAAGGCTGAAGATCTTCTCTTCTATGTCCAAAGATGTCATTGACAGTAATTGTTTTAGTTCCTGGGCTGCTTAAAGCAAATTACGCATGAAAGGGTTTGGCTTAAACAATGGGAATTTGTTTGCATATGCTTAGAGTCCAGGAAAATGTCCAAATCAAGGAATCATCAAGGCGATGCTTTCTTCCCAAAGACCAACTGCCAGCGATCCTTGGCTCCTCTGCCACATGGCAAGGCATGTGATGGTGTCTGCTGGTCTCTCCCTTCTCTTCCTGGTTTTATTGCTTTCAGCTTTTGCTTCCTTGGCTTTCTCTCTTCTCTCTCTGTATTCACCCCTTTTTTAAAGGAATCCAGTAACAGGATTAAGTCCCATCCTGATTGAGATGGGTCACACCTTAACTGAAGTAGCCTCATCAAAAGGTCCTACAGTGGGTTCACACCCACAGGAATGCACTAGGTTTAAGAACATGTTTTTCTGGGTACATACAGATCCAAACCACTACAGTAAAATTAATTGGAGTATGACAATTCAAGGCTTTCCTGACTTCTTGGGGAGAGTTACAGGTCTCTTTTCCACGTTCCTACAGAAGTTGGTTCATTTTGTTCTACTAGGGCTTACCACAATGAACTGTGACTTTCTGTTTGCAGGTTGGTCTCCCTCTCTGGAGCGTGAGTGCCTTAAGGACAGGAATGAAACTTATGCAATTTGCATCCCTGGCAACTAACAGTGCCCAGCACACAAAATCACGCAACAACGTTTGATGGATAAATGGATGGGAGGATACGGTCGTGTCTGCCACTCAAGATTCAGAACTATAAATGTGATGACTAATGTTCGGTGGTACTATGTAGAAAGGTCTGAATTACAATATCTCAAAGAATCAGAGACACCTTGGCCAAAGACAGGTCTTGAGAAACATTTAACACATCACTAGTACTGCAACTGACAGTTTCTAAGGGCCTGTCAGTGTCCAACTTTCCCAGGAAAGGTCTTAGATGCTAGAAGCAATGGAAATTTATACTGATTAATCTGGAAAGCATGAAGACTTTGTTTTGCTTCTTTTCAGAACAGGGATTCCATTTTCTCCAGGTTCAGAGGAGAGGCAGATGTTCTTAGATGAATTTTTATTTACTTAAATGTTGGCTGGCATCTTAATAATAGTTTTAGAAGTACAAGGGAATATATCTGCTGTGGTGGTTTGAATCTGTCTGTACCCCAGGTAAACATGTTCTGAAATGTAATCTATTCCTGTGGGTGTGAACCATTGTAAGTAGGACCTTTTGATGAGGCTACTTCAGTTAAGGTGTGACCCACCTCAATCAGGATGGGTCTTAATCCAATTACTGGAGTCCTTTATAAGAGAATGAAATTCAGGTAGAAAAAGAGAAAGCCAGAGATGGAGCAGTCAGAAGCTAAACATCAGTGGAACCTGGAGATGCCGCCATATGCCTTGTCATGTGACAAACGAAGGACCAAGGATCTCCAGCAGCAGCCCCAGAAGCCACAGTCTTTGGGAAGAAAGCATTGCCTTGATGATGCCTTGATTTGGACTTCTTTTAACCTCAAAATCATAAGCTAATAAATTCCCATTGTATAAACTGAACCATTTCATGGTATTTACTTTGTGCAGCCTAGGAATCTCAAACATGTGCCTGGACTTTGTTGAATTATAATAGCAAATTATGCATCTGTTTACCTTCAGGATTCCAAAGGCAATTGTGGGAAATATAACTTATATGTACTTCTTTTTAAAAATGTGATTCATTTGTTCAATAAATATTTATTGGACAACTTCTGTCTTCTAGATACTGTACTAGACGCTGAAGCTACAGCAAAGAACAATACCCAATCCTTGCCCTGAATATGTTTTTGGTCAAATGTGCAAACGTTATAAAAAGTGTGGAATACAGAGCTTTAGACTACACATGGAGTTGAAAGCTCCTCAGTGGCATCTTACAGATCTTCATTTCTATCAGCACGCAGCAACCTGCTTGGTATTACCTAAAGGTGCAGTCAATGTTTGTTGAACTGTTCACCTAGGTTCGCTTCTTGACTTTTCCATTCACTATTCTATCTATGGACCCTCAATGACCAATGCTTAGCCCAACCTTCACAGAAAGGAGCTGTAGATGCCCAGGAGAATCACTGGCCCCCGAATGATAAATACCCTTATTTCAATTCTAAGACTTTTCTTTTTATTTTTCCTTTTTTTTTTCTTTCACATTTTAGTATCTCGAAAATTGGGATGCATCTTATAATCAGGGTGTCTTGCAGTTATAACAGGAGAACTTTTTCTTTCTTAGTATCATAGCGCAACTTAAAATCAGTGTAGTCTTTGATTTGATGGAATTCGTTAACTTCCAACCCATGCCAGTTCTGCTCTCTTAAAAGACCACAACAGTGAACTAGGTTAAAGCTGCACTTGGGCTCCATAAGAGAAAGTGCCCTGATTGATTAGCCAGGTCAGCCTTGGACAGGAGGGACTGAAGAGAAGATGCCATAAGAATCGAGTCCTTCCTTTCCTTCTCTCATGTTGAGACTCGTCAGGTGATGCCCCTTAGCTTAGGAGGCAGCTTTGCACTTTAGCAGGTCTTCAGAGCTCAGCCATGATGGAATCCCAGAGAAGGAGCAGCAGGGGCTTGCAGCAGGGGCTGGGTTCTTAGTTAGACTTTAAGGAGAGAGAACAAACAGAGTAGGAACCCCTTGAGGTTTCAACAGTATAATGAGCAGGAGATGGAAGCAGAAGCCCCAGTCAGGAATAAATAGTAGGAATTTGCCAAGAAAATGTCTTCTCTCTCAGGAACTGGGTACTCAGGGAGGAAGTAGAGGAAGGCTGCTGTTTGGTCAATGCGGGAAACTCCAGAACAATTAGTGCCCTTTGCAGGTCACCTAAGCTTGCAGATTCCTCTTTAGGAAGCAGGGATAATAATTGTACTTGACTTCCTTCTCTGGGTTTCTGAGGGGATTCAAGAGAGTGAATCTAAAAGTGCTTTGCACCCTCTAAATTATATGCATGTGAGATAGTACAATTCGGGTCAAGTATGGGTTTGAGAACTGACGTGCAGTCAACTTCCAATTTGCTAATCAGAGAAGGAAACTGGTCTTCTCTCCTCAGCATCAGAGCACAGGCAAGTGCCTGATGTTAGTTTAGTGCAACCTGAGGCTGCCCCCAGGACTGGCTCCCCCCAGCCGCCTGGAACTCCAGCCTTAGTCATGCTTTAGTGTGGAGGTTCCCACTAATCACAGAAAGGTTACCTGGGAGGGGTTTACCCAGAAGCTCTAAATATAGGAGCTCAGATGAGTTTATCTGATTAGCTTTAGGATTAGAGGGAAATGGGGTCACTAGAGGTTCCTGGTGGGCTCAAAGATGGAAAGGAGAAGGTGCCAGGCTGAGCTGCCTCACCGTTGCCTGGCCTTCGCTGATGATGGAGGATGGTAACTGTGCTTTGGATGACTTTTGTAATGCCTAGAAAAAATGCTGGAGCACTCCAATTATAGGCACTTTCCTTGCAACTGTCAACTATTCGCTGAGTCATTCTTTCTCTCATTCAAAAACATTTAATAAGTGCTGTGCTAGGCACTGGGTGGGGAGGTGGAGAGTAGGGGCAAGCAGGAAGCAGAGTGCAGAGGCCTTCGGGGACTGTAGTCTAATGCAGGGTCCAAAGGAACTAGGGAAGGAGCTTCATGCATGAGCAGACCTGGGGCGGAGCTTCTCAAGAACAGAGGCAGCATCTTGGACATTTATAGCCCTAGCAACAAGCCCAGTGGGGGTCAGTGCCTTTGGCCCTGTCAGGTAAATATTCATGAAAGGATTTGCTTCTTTATGGCTAACATCTATGGAAAGTTGGAGAGTCAGCCTTCCCGGAGGCTCTCCCTCTTGTAAGCACACAACACAAATGTCCTTGTTTGAATATTTCTTTTTGAAATGCAAGTGTCTCCAAGTGAGG
Source organism: Choloepus didactylus (assembly GCF_015220235.1). Classification (NCBI taxonomy): domain Eukaryota; kingdom Metazoa; phylum Chordata; class Mammalia; order Pilosa; family Megalonychidae; genus Choloepus; species Choloepus didactylus. The sequence goes on along the minus strand of NC_051311.1, from coordinate 153,512,338 downwards.
CTACGTCTTGCCAGGCTAGTCCAAGGAGAACAAAGCCACAAGTCTGTTTGGGGGCCTGGGAGGCCACTCTAGGAGAGGGGGTTCGAGGAGGGGCATGGACAGAACCACAGTCAGCGTGGCCAAATGGAAACCTGATTTCCTCCAACTGGAGTCAGACTCTCTGAAGCTGCGGCAGTCTCCAGACACAGTCATGTCTGTGGGAAAATAAAAATAACATGTACACAGAAGGCAAATATTTGCTTCCCAGGTCATTGCTGATGCCATTGGGCCTGTTGGCCTGTCTCAGGAGGCTCTCCCTGTCCCCGTTTGGGCCTGTAGGATTGCAGGCTCTGGAGGAAGGAGGAGCTGGAGAGCCGGGAGAGCCAGGAGAGCCGGCCCGGGCCACGCTGCCCTGCGAGCCCGGAAGGGCATGAGCCCCGGCGGTTTGGCTGTGAGCACTTCTGACTAAATAGACCCTGTTTTTCTGAGTCAGTTCTGAGCTTCTTGGCTCTGAACTTTGGAAATTCTGATATTATCCTTATGCAGGGAAGGCAGCTAACTTTTATTGACAACTAGCAGATAATAAAGAACTGCACAGGATTACTTCCCAGGAAGTAATCACAAGGGTTTGGGATTATTTCCCCTGAAATGTCACAGCACCAAGCTACGGCCTCTTCCAGAGAGAAGAGCACTGCAGTTTTTAAATTGGTGATATATATCACACACACACATATTCAAGTTCAAAAATTGGAAAAATGTTAAAAGGTACCCAGTTAAAAGTCTTAAAATCTCCCCACTTTCCATGATTTTCTTGTGTATCTTTTCAGAGTTTCTATGTATAAACAAAGACACATATGTATGTTCTTATTTTTCCTTTTCTTACCCAAACAGTAGCATACCGTGCCCTTTCATCCAACAATACATCTTGGAGCCTCACTGTATCATTGCACAGAGAACAGCCTCCTGATTTTTTACAGCTGCGTGAATATTCCATTATTTATTTATCCAGTCCCCTATTGTTGCACATTTAGGTTTTTCTAACATTTTGCTATTACAAAAGATACTCATATTAGTTTTTCAGGGCTGTTGCAACAAAGTCTCACCAACTGGGTGGCTTAAAACAACAAACATTTATTGTCCCACACTTCTGGGGGCTAAAAGCCCAAATTGAGGTGTTGGCAGGAGGTCTGCAGTGAGGAAACCATCCCATGCGTCTCTCCTGGCTTCTGTCACCTGTTCACGGCTCCTTCCCCTTGGCTTGGGTCTCTGCTCCGCTTCTTAAAAGACATAGTCATGGGATTAAGGGCTCCGCTCACTCCAGCTTGACCTCAGTTTAACTTCCCTAATTCCATCCGAAACCTATTTCCGAATCAGGTCACGTTCTGAGGTACTGGGTATTAGGACTTCGACATAACTTTTTGGGGGACACGGTTCAGCCTGTAACAGTACTTTGGTTCTTGCATTGATTTTGCGGAACTTTATGTCTTCATCATCTATCCAGCATGCCAAGGGACACACTCCTCTGGGTGGAACTGCTGGATCTGTGGTGTATGCATTGGTAGTGTCCATTGCCAAATTCCCCCCATAGGCAGGTGAACATGTAATTTATTGTTCAGACCCAGACATTCTGGAGAATAACAGGGGGTGCCATTCGTAATTATATGGGACAACAGATCTAACCTGCATATACACTTGGCAAATCAGGACATGGGGTCAGCCTGTCCCCAGGGTTTGTGTCAGTTTACCTTTCCACCACCATCTGGAAAGTACCTGCTTTCCCACAGCCTCTCTGTCAGCATGTGCTATCAACATTTGCCAATCTCATTGGTAAAAATGGCGTCTTAGTGTAGTTTTGTTTTGGGCTTCTTGTATTATGAATGAGATTGAGCATCTCTTCAAATTTCAAAAGTAATTTGTGTGCTTCCATTTTTTAATAAGAGCTTAATAGTATTTGGCTGTGGACACCCATATTGGATCCAAAAGATGGTGAAAAACATTTTTTTTTACAGTTCACCATCAGTTCACATCATCGGGTTTCATTTCAGCCTTTCTGGATCCCTTCTCTCTTTTCCCCTCCACAATAGCCAGCCAGGGAGTGGACCCCGAGGTGACCTGGCTCAAGAGTGGGGGGTGGGCACTGGCAGCCACACAGAGCGAGCTACTCACAGTTCTTTACCACAGTTCATCCGCCTTTTCCTCCTGCTCTTTTCTGGGTGCTATACAGAGCTCCCCTGGCCTCTGGAGCCCCAGAACAGTTGTTTTAGACAGTTCCTGCCTGTCCACTCGCTGTTTTGGAGGAGGAGAGACTCCCAGATATCACCACTCTACCATCTTCCCCTGAAGTTCCCTGGTGTTCCAGATTTGAGCTCCTCAATTTGGGGCATGTTATCTAAGCCTTTACTTCCTGATATCCCCATCTGTAAAGCAGGGATAATAATAGTACTTACCTCATAGATTCGAGTGTGTGTGTATGAGATAATTCATGGAAAGTTCTGTTATGAAAAAATATCTAAAATGTGGCAACGGGCACAAGGGTGATGGGATGTTCTTTCAATGTACACTGGCCCGTCTGAAGATGATCTAATTCTCTATGGAACGGGACCTTCGTCTTGTCTTACTATTCATTACTGATTAGGTATTTTACAACTCTGTAAGGGTAGAGGTTAACTTGTAAAAAAATGATAGAAATGCAAGGGATCCTTGCCTGGTAGCAGCAATGCAAATTAATTTTGTCCATAGGAGATGCAAATGATTTCTGTCCAGGAGCCAAGATGACAACCTAAGATTTCTTTTTAAAATTTTTTTGTTGTGGTAGCATATATACAACATAATATTTCCCATTGAAAGCACTGCCAAGTACACAATCCAGAAGTGTTAATTATTGTCACATGTTGTGCTACCATCACCACCATCCATTACCAAAACTTTTCCATCACCCAAACAGAAACTCCCGACCCATGAAACATTAACTCCCCTAAGAGTTCCTTTCATATCGTCCTTTAGGGCAAAGATCTGCACAACTGCTGGTGGTCCAAACCCAGCTCTCTGCCTGTTTTTGTAGTGAAATTTTATTAGGTCATCGTCTGGGCATTCACTGGTTTCACACTACAATGGCAGAGACGAGTAGTTGTGACAGAGACCCATGGACTGCAAGGTCTGTAATATTTACTATCTGTCCCTTTGCAGAGAAGCTTTGCCTTACTCTCTGGTCCTTTGCAGAAATGCCTTGATGACCCCTCCCATACTATATTAACCATTTTCATATGTAACTTAGCAGCCTGATTCCAGCATCTTTTCTTTTGGGGATTATAGAAACTTCTCTCTTTACTGTATACATTTGAACTAATGAGTTAAATAAGTCTTTGACAAATGGCTCACGTCATATTTGTATTTAACATTGTGGAAGTTAGACTTTGACAGTCCTTAGCAACATATTTGGCTGATAACAATCACTGAATAAATATTTACTCTGATATTTGTAATTCTAGAGGACTGGGAAGAGGGTGGTAAGTCTCTCAATGAAAAAATGCATCATAGTCTTTATGTTGTCTATCTTAAGGGAAATTTGCAAACCCAGAAGAAACAGACCTGGGACTTATGTACCGTAATTTGCATAGCTTATTTTATGCACATTTGATAGTTTTAAAAAGTTTCTGAAAGTTACAAAACCAACTTTCCCTCTGATATTCTCCTTATACCCCTCTCCCAAGGCTTTAGCAAGTATCAGAGAAGTTCTTTCAGCATAGAGTTGCTGCTTTCATCCACTCTCCAGGCAGGAACATAATTGAAGTAATACTAATAGTTCCTCTCTCCACCCTTTGCTTGTGTGGGTAAACAAGGGATTGAGCTGAGGGGTGAGGCTAAGAAAGGGGTGCTAAGGAGTCACTGCCTGGGGTTTTCAGGGTACTGTGACCAGTCAGCCTGGGGGGACACACATTCTCCTCTCCTTGCACCACCTCCAGCTGGGGTCTACCCCGGAACAGGGAAGCCTGGATTCATCCTGTAGCTTTTTTTTTAATGCAATTTTATTGAGATATATTCACATGCCATACAATCATCAAAAGTGTCCACAGTTGTGCATTCAACACCACAATCAATTGTTTGAATATCCTGTTGCTTTTGAGGCTCAAAAACCTATTTTGGCCTTGAGTCCAAGGCTCATCCTCCAATCCAGCTTTATTATCAGTAAAGTCCCAAATTCCTGTGTCTATTTATCAATGACTCAGAATTCCAAGGGGGAATTAATTAGCACCTTCAAACCCCAACTGTGCTGCTCCTTTTGAAGTTGCCTATTTTGCTATGTGCAAAAGCCTAATTAATGACCGGAAAATTACAAAGAAATGTAAGGAATTCATGGAAATGGGTTGAAAATTAAGGCTCCTTCTGAGTCCCGAGTCCTGGAAGCCTCTGTCAACAGGAAAGTCCTCCTGGAAAGAACCAGGAGTCTCCCCTCCCCAGGGAGGAAAGCCCACCCACGCAGCAGCCCCTGGAGCCTTGGTGAGGCGCAGAGCAGACCTTGCTGGGCTGGACAGCTCATTAGTTCTGCCCGGAAGCTAATTGCTGCCCTGGTCCTCCTGTTTCAGGAAGCAGCAGGCACATGGGATGATGAGGTTTCAGATCAATTGCCTGGCAGTTAGCGTGTGACGAGCCACCCCAGCCGCGTCCCTGGGGAAACACTGCCTGCACATTCCTCTCTGCTCCTGCAGATCTCTTCCTCTCCCTGGTTACAAGCCCGGAATTCACATCATTTCCATAATGGACTCGTGATAATCCCATTCTGCTTTTCTGATGCTCATGCATTCCTTTTCTGAGCTGGGTTGGCAGTTCTGGCTTCTTCTCCGATTCAAGGAAATATATGGGAACAGGAGATGGGAAAAGAAAGCGTCGGAAAATTGTTAGCGAAAGAAAATATCCCAGTTTTCTTGGTGCTTGTGCCGGACCCCATGCTACACACCTTGTCCACTTTATTTTATGGGATGATTCCCATCGTGAATCCCCATCTTCCCCATTTTTGTGAGGAGGAAACTGAGGGGCAGAGAGAAAAACACGCAGAAGGACACACAGATAAGGAACAGTGTCGGGACTCCAACTCCAAAAGTCTAACCACCTCATAGCTACTTTTCCAGAAAAATGAGACTGCCCACTGACCTGCACAGAAAAGCCCACTGGTCCTGGCGAACTCCACGTCAGGCTTCTCAGGTCTGTGGGGTGCTGTCTCCTTGGAGTGCATTTTAATGAGTCTCACCTCTGCTCTCCCACCAGGCATCATTTATTTTTATTACTGTGCTGTCTGGTGAGTTGGAATTTTTATTCACTCAGACAGGTGCCACACTTTTTCTGTGATTCCTCCCGCGAACGTTTCCTGGAATCCAATTCTTACTAACTCTTCTGTCAAACTGTCAACATCCCCAGATGGTTTGGTTGGGTACAATTACTCTGGTGTAATCTCAGTCCTCTGTGGAACACGTTGCCTTCCTCATCCTGGCTTTACCATCCACCTCCACCCACACTTCCTGGGCCACCCTCTTTCCAAGGTGAGGAGGTGGGAGTGGGGCTTTCCTATATCCCAGGAAGCGGCCAGGCGATGCAGCTGGTGAAAAGAGCCCAAGCTATGAGCTCTGGCAGACAAAGCTGGATGAGACCTCCCCGGGAGTAATTTACAGTGTGACCCACACTGCTACTTCATCTCTGGGTTCTCATTTCCTTCTCTGTGAATTGGAGATAAGAAAGGCCACCTGAGAGTGTTGGTGATGACTCCAAACATGTGAAGGCCCTTATCACACAGTTAGCTTCCATTTCTTCCATTTAAAGTAAACTGAAATCTACAAGATACTTCCAAGGTGACTTAATTACCTGGAAATTGATATGTATTATCAAGTGATCCTTTTCTCTCTCAATAATCCAGTATGTTCTATATTACCATTCCTGTTTTACAGGATCAAAGAAGTTAAGTGATTTGCCCACATTTTCACATTAAGTCATGTGGACTTCAGAAACTCCTTCAAATGGATTTTTTTTTTAAATAAATTGTTCCTCATTTATTTAGAGGTAACTGAATTCTCGGTGAGGTGTTCCACATATTTATTGCTGCTTAATATAAGCAACTTAAACTTAGTGGCTTAAAACAACAATAAACTCTCATTTTGATCATGAATCTGCAGTTTGGACAGGAGTTGATGGAGACAGCTTGTCTTTGCTACTCAAGATATCAGCTAGGAGGTTAAATGGAGTTGTGTGATGCTCTGCCCATATGGCTCATTCACTTGGCTAGTGTGCTGGTTTGGATATATTACATCCCCTGAAAAGCTATGTTCTTTAATGCAATCTTGTGAGGGCAGATTTATTAGTCTTTGATTGTTTCCATGGAGATGGACTCACCCAACTGTGGGTGATACTTTTGATTAGATTATTCCCATGGAGGTGTGGCTCTGCCCATTCAGCATGGGTCTTGATTAGTTCACTGGAGTATTTAAGAGAGAAGCTAAGAGCCAACACAGATCAGATGCTTGCCAACACAGACCCAGGTGCTTGCTGATGCTAAGAGATTCTTGGAGATGAGCACAAAAGGATGTTCGGAGATGCTAAGCTTAGAGATGAAGCCCAGAGTTTGCCCCAGAGAAGCTAAAAGAGAACTCCCAGTTGCTCAGAGAGAAAGTCACTGGAATCAGAAGCTGGAAGCAATGCAATCCAGGAGCAAATGACCAGCAGACACCAGCTATGTGCCTTCCCAGCTGACAGAAGTGTTCTGGACACCTTTCTTCAATGAAGGTATCCTCTTGTTGATGCCTTAGTTTGGACACTTTTATGGTCTTAGGACTATAAATTTGTAACCAAATAAACCCCCTTTATAAAAGCCAATCCTTTTCTGGTATTTTGCTTAATGGCAGCATTAGCAAACTAGAACAGGTGGCAAGTTGGTGCTGGTTGTCAGTCTGGAGCTCGGCCAGGGTTGTAGCCAGGAGTCACAGTTCCGCTCCACAAGAGCCTCTCATTGGGGCTTCTTTGGTTTCTCCACAACATGGTGCTGGGTTCCAAGGGTGAATATCTCAAAAAGATGGGTGGCAGGTGCAAGGATTTTTATTGCCTAGCCTCATAAGTTCCAGAACAACACTTCTGCCACATTCTATTGGTCATGCAAACTAGTAAAATCAGCCTAGATTTAAGGGGAGGAGATTTCGACTCCACTTCTCAATGGAAGGAGAAGCAAAGAATATCTGTTCGCGTTTATCCTACAACAGGGAAGAAGAGACTAGAACTGTTGGAGCAATCATAGTGACATCTAGGGTCCTGACAATTTTATCTCTGGCTTCAGACTTGCATATCCCTCTCAGAATAACAAATGCTTAGTTGGGAATTGAACTTGGCTCCCAAAGAAGAGGGAAGTAACTTGCAAAAGGACCACAGCTATTTAAGATAACTCTCCTTGAAATGCCATTTTCTACTACAAGGAACCAAGGCTCCCTGGAGAAGTGACTGATTCTAGGACCAAGGCCAAAGAATGTACAAGATGAACCTGGCACATAGGGACATTGGACAGAAAACAGGGAAGCCATTAAAGACTGATAGGGTTATGTCAAAAGGACTCAGAAGTCAATTCAGAGAAAATTGAGCATCAATAAGAAGAACAACTACAATGGATTAGAACACATTAAATATGTTATAGTCAATTAGTTCATACTGATTCACAAAAACAAGCAAACATACAAACAAACAAACCTCAGTGGTTATCTTTGGAGGCAACTGGGAAACTAACTTACTATTTTGAAAGCTGAAAAATAATGGTTTGCTGGTTTGGATTTATGTACCCAGGAAAAGCCTATGTTTTTTTAAGACAATCTTGTGGGGACAGGCCTATTGTGGGTGGGGCCTTTTGATTAGGTTGTTTCCATGGAGATGTGACCCAGCCCATTCAAGGTGGGTCTTAATCCCCTTGCTGTGGTCTTCTATGAGAGGATAAAAGGCAGAGACATTTTAGAGGGAATACAAAGAAGCTGAGAGAGAAAGAAAACACCCTAGGAAAAGCAAGAAGCACGCACAGGAGAAGCTGTGACAGAAGCTCAGAGATATTTTGGAGAAAGCCACTGAAACCAGAAGCTAATCCCAGGAGAAAAGGTTCAGCAGAGTCAGCCATTTGCCTTCTGATGTGACAGAGGAGCCCTGGATGCCATTGGCCTTTCCTCAGAGAAGGTATCTACCTCTTGATGCCTTAACTTGGACATTTTCATGACCTTAGAACTGAGATTTGCAACCTAATAAATCCCCATTGAAAAAGCCAATCCATTTCGGGTATATTGCATTCCAGCAGCTTTAGCAAACTGAAACAAAAGGGAAACCATCAAGTATTTATCCTGCCTCTCCTTTATGAAATGTACATCAAGGTAACTAAGTAGTTAATGAGGGGAAAATTTTTATCAGAGGGACTGAAAAAATTAGAAACTCTCCATTTTGCAACCACTAATGAAATAATAGATTATCAATGGCTGCTAACATCAAAAAAAAGAGACAACCAGACATGATGTGCTTCTTGAAGACAGTACTATGAAGTATTTTTTCCAAAAAGATACCAAATAAGTACCTAGATCTAACCACCAGTTTCTAAGAAGTATAGATGTCAAGAACTTCTGTGATAGAAGAAGAAAGAGCTCAGCAGATATGCTCTCCAGAAAAAACAACAATTTAACTGGTGAAAATGATTTTAAAAAATAATTTTTCAAAGTCTTGGAAAATTATCCTAAAAGCATACGGAAAATGGAGAAACAATGTTTTCAAGAAATCTACTAAATTTCAGTAAGAGCAGCAAAAGTGCACGGCATCCGGGGCATAACTCACTACATTATAACCCCAGCTCTGTGTTATGGAACCTTAACCAGAGCTTGTTTGACCGAGAAGACAGGGCTTCTTTCCTTACTCCTCCTTCAGCTTTCAGAAGGTGCAGTTTGTTGGTGTCTCTCCCTACCCCCACCCCCGCCTCATGTGTTGCAGAGGGTCTATTACAGGCTGGCTCCATGGAGAGGAATGGGTCTCTCTTCCCCTACGCAGCTCCAACTTGTAGGGTGGGAGCTCTACTCCAGGTGAACCCTGACCCAGCTCATTTGTAGGGCAGCAGTTCCACACTGGGAGGGGCAAGCTAAAAAGCTGCTAACTCCCACCTCTCGGAAGCCTACACATAGAACAAAGATGTAGCTCCAGGGAAAGCAGTCCCTATCTCCAACTCCAGGATATGGTGTAGGGGTTCTGCCCAGTGGGAAAGTCAGGCCATTAGAACATGTTGCTGGTCAGCTCTGCCTGAGAGAGAGGATTGACTTTTTTTGGAATAGAGAACAGAGAGCTCCATGCTTAAAGGAAATGCTAAAAACAGTGGAGATCTTTGTGGAGGATTAAGAGGAGACTGGTAGCTCTGATACAAGCAAAACAGCAGAGCAGCCAGAGTTTTAATAGATAGAACCAGGGAAAGGACAGCCAAGAAGTGCTCTCCTGGGAACACAGCCATCTCTGGAAGTGAGGAAGAGTGTGCTCATGTGCTAGGCTGCACCCACTCAGGAGCAATCAGATCTGGGTGCAAACCTGAAGGCATTCTCCAAGCTGCACCCAGACCCAACGACAAGGCAGATGCTCCACCAGCACAAGGCAAGGGCTTCAATATAATCTCTGCTCAAACAGTGCCTAAACAGTAAATTACCCTGACCCAGGGGTAACTCCTAGGTAATCTGGAAGACTGTGTGCAGGCCTGAGGCTACGTCCCTCAAGAATGATCAGAGAAGGAACTTCCAAGGTAGGAGTCTCTGAATGTGGAGCAAAAATACAAAAATCCTTGAACTGTGACAGCAGCCCCCAAGCCACACACACATATCCAATGTGAAAGGATAAAAATCTAACTGGTCAAGACAATTTAAGCACAACCTTTGGCTAATAAGTGGCAATCCCTAGATAACCAGATTAAAAGATAAAAACAATGGAACAAAATCAGAGCAAGGACATCTGCAGGTAAAACGGACTTTGCAGAATTAGTGTACTCAAGTCATTAAACAGATAAATAACCAAGCAAACAGCAACAACAACCCCCAGTGTTGGGGGGAAGGAGAATCAGTATCCAGAGTTTCTACAATATGTTATTCTAGATGCTCAGTTTTCAACTAAAATATGAGACCTGGAAAGAAACAGGTTAAATGTGACTCATACACAGGAAAAAAAAGAAAAAAAAATAAGCAATGGAAATTGCCTTTGAAGGGGTCCAGATGGTTGACTTAACAGACAAGAACATATAAATATGTTTATAGACCTATAGGAAACCATCTTAAGTAATTAAAGGAAGACATGGTGACAATGTCTCATCAAATAGGGAATAATAGTAAAGAGATAGAAATTATAAAAAAGAAACAAATGGACATTCTGGAGTTGAAAACACAGTAACTAAAATGAAAAATTCACTAGAGGGGTTCAACAGTAAATTTGAGCAGGCCAAAGAAATAGTCAGTGAACTTAAAGAGAAATAATAGAGATTACGTAATTATAAAAACACTTAGTGAGGAATGAAGAAAAAGGAACAGAGACTACAGGAACATGGGACACCATTAAGTACACCAACATACATGTAATGGCAATACCAGAAGGAAAATTGAGAGAGAAAGGGATAGAAAAATATTTGAAAAAAAAGTAATGCTGAAAACAATCCAAATTTGATGACAACACTATGTAAACATCCAAGACGTTCAGTGAACTGCAAATAGGATAAACGTGAAGAAGTCAGACTGAGACACATCATAGTCAAATTGTCCAAAGAAAGAGAGAGCAGCTTGAAAGTAGCAAGAGATTAGCAACTTATCATATCCAAGGGAATCTCAGTAAGATTGACAGCTGACTTATCAGCAGAAACAATGGTGATCTGAAGGCAGCTGGGATAACAAATTCAATGTGTTGAAACAAAACAATTATCAACGAAGAATTCCATTTATAGAAAAATTGTCTTCAACAGCCAATATAAAGACATTCCTAGACAAACAAAAACAGAGAAGATGCATTGCTTGAAGACCTGCCTTACAAGAAATATAAAGAAAGTTCTTCAGGCTGAAAGCAAGTGATGCCAGAGGATAAATTAAAGCCACACAAAAAAAACAAAGCATGCCAGTAAAGGTAGCTTTGTTGGTAATTATGAAAGACAGTATAATTGCATATTTCTCCTCCTTTCTTCTCTTGCCTAATTTAAAAAGCACTTTCAAAAAAACAATATGTATATAATTGAATTGTCAGGCCTATAACATACCAAAATGTAATATATTTGACAATAACAGCACAAAGGAGGCGGGTGGGAACAAAGCTGTATTCGAGTAAAGAAATAACACCAGATGGTAACTCAAATCCACAGGAAGAAATGAAGAGAACCAGAAAGGGTAAAAAAAGAAAGTTAATATAATAAACTCTATAAATATATACTAGCTCTCCTTTCTTTTCTCAGCTTCTTTAAAAGAAGTAAGATTATGTAAAGTAATAATTATAAATCATAACAATGTATTTTGGAGTTTGTACCAATATAGATGTAATATGTATAAGAGCAAACACACAAAAAATGTAAGGACAGAATGGAGCTATATAGGAGAAGAGTTTCCATATTTCACCGGTACTAAGTCAGTATAAATCTGGAGTAGATTCTGACGTTAACATGTATGTTGTAAGCCCTAGAGAAACTTCTAAGAAAATAATTCAAAAAATTAAAAGTCATTAAAGTAATTAAAATATTTCACTATAAATTATGGACAATGTAAAAAAAAGAGGTAATATACAGGAATTAGAGGAACAAAAAAGACATGGGGTACAGTGGCTGGGCCCTCCTGCCAGCACCTTCCACAGTCACTGGCTGGGGACCACCCAGGAAGAAAGCTGTGCTAGCTCAAGAGCCGAGGTGCACTCTGAAGGCACAAACAGATGTACAGTGAGTTTTTTCCTAAAGAGGTATCTGGGCATGTCTATAAAACAGGGGACAAAAGAACACAGTAAATGTTACTATGTTCAGTAAAGTACAGAATGAGGAAAATTCTACAGGACAAATGAACCAGTTTCTAGAACAAATAAGCTGCAAGAGAAAAAAGAGAAAGGAATGGGGAACCAACAGATTAAGGGAACTTAACAGAAATGTACACTAGTTTCAAGCAAACATTTATTAGACAATTGAAGAAATTTGAGCAATGACTGAGTATTTCGTAACTTTAAGGAGTTATTCTCTATGCTTTGGGCTGACAATATAAGAATATGAAGGGATGATCACAATATTTGGGGGATTCTATAACAGTCAAAAATGCAACGGCTGAAAGTACGAGAAAACCTGACTAATAAGAGCTTAAAGAATAAAGACATTTAATAATCTTGCATAATAAGCAGTCTGGAGGCAGGCACTCCTGGCTTGGTTTTAGCAGGACAATGACAGCAACCAGATTCCAAGCTATCATCCTCAATGTTTTAGTTTTTCTTCCATGTACTTCTTACTTCAAATAACAAAATGGCTGCCATTGCTCCAGGCATCATGAGCACATTCAAAGGCAGGCAGCAAGGGCATAGCAACAAAGGTTTTCTCCTCTTGAGGCCCTATCTGTATACCTCGGAGTGGGGGGGGGGGGACTTTCCTAAATGTCCCCCAAGAGATTTCCCCTTATGTCTCTTAGGTGGAACTGGGCCACAGTTCACCCATTGTGGAAAAGATGCCAGGAAAATATTCAGTAAGAAAGAAATGATGTAGACATGAAACCAATCATCATTTAGCCTCTGGGGAAAGGCACATTGCAGGTATGAACAAATCAATATTCATTTAAGAGGGAAGAAGGGTGAGTGTTCTGTTATTCTATTGGTACTTCACAAACAACTCCAAAAAACTTAATGCCTTAAAACTACAATAATCATTTATTTTGCTCATAAATCTGTGATATGGGCAGAGATCAGGGGGATAACTTGTCTCATCCCCATGATATCTGGACCTCAGTGGGATGACTCAGAGGGTTGCAAGCTGGAACAGCTGCAGTGGGCCAGCCACCTCTCTCCCTGAGCCTTTGTACAAGGCTTAGCTTGGGCTTCTCCACAGCTTGGCAGCCTCAGAGGAGTTGAACTTTTTACACGGGCAGCTCAGGTCTCCAAAAGCAAGTGTTCCAAAGACCTTGGTGGAAGCTGCAAGGCTTCTTGCAACCCAGCCTCCAGAGGCCCCAAATGTCAATTCCACCACATTTGGTCAGTCAAGCCAGTAACCAAGTCCAGACTAGATTCAAGGAGAGGAAAATGTAAACCTACCTTTCAGTGGGAGGGATAACGAAGACTTCATAGTTATCTTTGATCTATTAAGGCGGGGAATGACTCTTGGGTAAAGTGACAGCATCTGCCACAGCTTGCCCCCAATAAGAGGGCTTCCCTAACTCTCAAGTTCCAGAGCGGGTCTCACTAGACTCCACTGTTTGCATTGTTACGTTATTCTCATTAGTTTGTGCCGTCCTGGTCAGCTCTATAACAACCGAGTGGCTGAGATACATTTGGGCTTTCATCTTGATTCTACAATATCCTTTGGGTGGTTGTGGAATACATTCTACCCAGCCCCTTCCCTCTTTTCAGGACTTTCTCTCCATTGCCTTCTTCTCTAAATTCTACCCACATGCGCCTTCCTCTTCCATATTCCAGCCTTTCAACGTGGCTGGTAGTTTTCCCATCATTTGCAATACTAATGAAAGAATCTGGTGGAGGGTGTGTGTGTGTGGTCCCTGGGGGAGGAGGCATCTTTCCGCCTCTGGTTCTGACTATAGTGTACATGACTTGCTCTCAGTGAGCTGAGAGTGGAACAGCCCACAAGAACAGCAGTAAATCTAATGAGCTCCTCACTGGTAACCCAGAAATGGGGATGGGGAAGTGTAAGGGGTGTATTCCTTACAGCAGCAGTTCCCAATTTCAGCTACACAGTAGAATTACCCAGGGAAATTTCAAAAGTCCCCATGTTCAGACAGTGCCCAGGTACTCTCAAGGTGATCCTGAACCTTCAACATTCAGCCAAGGATGAAAAAACCCTGCCTTGAGTGTTTTTGTGAGACTTGATTGACATCACATTTGTAAAGCACCTGGCAAAGAAATAAATCCTCATAAAAATTACCTTCCTTTCCCTAGTCCAACCTCCAGCCACTAATGTCCTAGAGGGGTGGACATCCACTCATTGCTTTGTGGAGCTGTGCTTTAAGCATCCTGGCCTTGTGCCTAAATGAGTTCCATTTGTGCCAAGGCAAGACTCTTCCCAGCCCTCAGCTTCTCAGCCCTGGGTGGTCTCCACTTGCCAGCAGCCTCCTATTATACCATAAAATATAATTGTTTTCTCTGGGTTCTCCAGGGAAGAATTGAGCTCTGATGGAAAGCTACGCACTGTCTACAGCACACCTTTCTGGATATCTGATTCTGATTCTATGGGAGCCCAACTGTAGATAATCAATAGCAATGCAAAAGAATTCTTATCTATAGAGATACAAATGAATTCTGTCCAGTGAAAGGACAAGGTGAAAGGACAGCTCCCCCCCACCCAAGACAGTTTTGAATCTCTTTGCACATTCATTTCAACATTCTTTTATTCCATATCAATTTGTGCTTCTTTGACTTCTCCTACGTGCCCTTTATAACATCTGCTCGGTGCCCTTATTTAATTGAGTTAAATAAAACATTTAACCAGTGTTCAGTTTATCACTGCAGGAGAGTCATCATTTTACCATTTTTTAAAAGTATCTTTAATGGTGCCATGATGGGAGAAAGTTTGCAAAGTCTTCCATAAGAGGCAAAATCTGCTCTTCTGTATTCCCCATCCATTGGTTTTGCTTCAATGACTGTCACTTGGCAATATGTGGACGAAGATGACGAAGGCAGGTCCTCGCCCTTAAAGAACCACTCTAATGGGGAAGCAGACACTGCATAAACAGTTGCACTTCATGGGACTTTGTGCTCTAAAGTGCAAGGGTGCAGGAGAGATCCCAGCAGGGAAAGGACCACCTAATTTGGAGGATCTGGGGGAGGTGCCTCAGAGAGGAGCTGGAGCCTGGAGACTTTCAGATCTTCCTGTGTATATGAAGCCATTTGTCTAAAGAATCCTTTGAAGATGTATTATCAGGTAAGGTGTGGACTCATGTGTGAATAGGCTCTTCTAAAATCCCATTTAGGTGTGGTCAAAATAAAACAGGGTGGGCCTCAATCTGTGACTGGAGACCCTCACAAGCAGAAGAGATTCAGATGTAGACAGAGAAAGTCACGAGAGGAGACCAAGGGTGGCACCATATGTGGAGGCAGAGATGCCAGACAAGCAACCCCAAGGCTTGCAGCCAGTCAGCAGCAGGATGCTACAGGCTCTGGGAGAAAGCATGGCTTCTGGAGGCCTTGATGTTAGACTTCAAAACAGCAAGGCAATAAATGCTTTTGTTTAAGCCAGCCCATTGTGTAGTGTTGGTCATAGCAGCCCTGGCAAACTAAGTCCACTCCTGGGGGAGAAGGGGTGCCATCTTCAATGGTTATAAGTGTTTTGGGGCCCTCTTTTGCTAAAGGAGGGAAAAAAAATCCCAAATTTCAGATTCTGGAAAGATACCATGAATGTAACATGTAGAATTTTACACTGTAGAAATCCTATAATCTGTCTGTGCTTCCTCCACCAAACTCCTCATTCAACAGCTTCAGAAACTGAGGTTTAGACAGGCAAGTGCTTTCACCAAAAATCACAATTATTTCATGGGAGAACTAAGAATAAACCTCAGAGCTCTTGATTCCTCATCCAGTACCTGGACTTGCAAGGTCAAGGAGGTTGATTTGTCAAGGAAGGGACTAGGATGGATTAAGTTCAGGCAAGAATCTGATTTAAGGGAGATTTACAGGAATAATAAACAATACCCGTTTCTTCCTCTTGGAACCAGAGAGAGAGAGCCAAGGACCCATCAGATGCAGATAAAGCTGTAGACTTTGTTATAGATAAAAGCTGGTTTAGAGGATTTGCCTTTGGTTCCTGCATAGTTTGGGTCTGAATTAGGAAAGCTCCCCAGACCAGCCGCTGGAGGTCTCCTCCACCTGTCCCAGGTTTGGGTGACCTGAAGGTGAGCGTCCAGGCCCAAGGCCAAGACCAAGGGCGGAGCCAGGCGAGGCTGACCAGGCGTGCGCAGTGTCTTCTCCCAGAGCCATTGACCGGAGAAGCTATTCCAGCTCACCCGAGGAGGGACAGAGGTGGGAGGACGGGCGTGAAGGCCCCTAGTCAGCAAGTCCACAGGGAAAGCCGAGCAGAGGGGAGAATGGGAAGAGGTGCTTCCCCAAAGCAAGCCTGACCTCTCTTGAGAAAAAAGGGCCTACTTTTTAACAACTTTTTTTTTCTAGTTCCAAATATGCCAGGCATACATCAAACATTTGGAAAACACAGAAAAGTGCACAAACGTGTACTCACACACAAAATCCCTTAAAGGCAGCTTCTATAATCTCTCTACCCAGATGTAAAGTATACATCTTTTCTGTGAATGAATACACCTGATTTCTTTTGGCCAATCATACAGTTTTGCATGCAATTTTTTTTTCACACAGCAATGTATTATGAACAATGTATCTTATCAGAAAAATGTTTGTCTAATACCACTCCTGCTCAAATTGTTCCAAAAAACTGAAGAGGAGAGAACATTACCTAACTCATTCTATGAGGGCAACATCACCATAAAACCAAAGCCAGATAAAGATACTACAAGAAAACTTCAGACCAATTTCTCTTATGAATACAGATGCAAAAATCCTCAACAAAATCTTTGCAAATAGAATCCAACAGCATATAAAAAGAATTATATACCATGATCAAGTGGATTTTATCCCAGGCATGCAAGAGCAGTTCAGCACAAGAAAATCAATTGATGTAATACACCACATTAACAAAACGAAGGGGAAAAACCACACGATCATCTTCATTGCTGCACAAAAGGCTTTTGACAAAATTCAGCATCATTTCTTTATTAAAAACACTTAAAAAACATGAATACAAGGAGAATTCCTCAACATGATAAAGGGGATATATGAAAAACCCACAGGGCATATATGAAAAACATTGTACTCAATGGTGAAAGACTGAAAGCTTTCCCTCTAAGATCTGGAATGAGACAAGGATGCCCACTGTCACCACTGTTATTCAACGTTGTAACATTGTACTGGAAGTTCTAGCCAGAGCAGTTGGGCAAGAAAAAGAAATAAAAGGCATTCAAATTGGAAACGAAGAAGTAAAACTTCCTTGAAGAGCTGCTCACCTTTCCAAATTGAATAAGCTTCCCTTCACCTCCAAAATACTGGATCCATCTCTTTCTTGGGCTTCAGGTAGAGCCACCCTTTATAAATACTATGCTTTCCCAGTTTAACTTTCCTCTCATGCTCTCATACAAAACTGCTGGTTATACCAATGAAATGGCATTTAGAACACAGTGTCTTATATCACTTTTATTTACCTTTTTATGTTTCCTCCCATTTCCCCAGACCACACACTTAGGGCTTCCATTCATTCATTCATTCACATCTTGAAAAAACTTGCCTCTGGTCTTCCGCCTTAAACCTCTTCATATCCCCGCTGGGCCCAGACTCTCAGAGCCCGAGAGTACTGGTTGCCTAGGAGATGGCCACAATTGGTAATGACAGCAAAGTTTCCCCTCCCAGGGTTAAAAGAAAAGGTCTCTGAGAACTGCCTTGTGAGGTCTCAAACTCTGCTCTGGGGCCTCTATCCCGAAACGGGCATAATCATCTCTTCCTTCCCACGCCCGCTGTGATGTTCTAAACATCAGAGAAGTTGGTCTGTAAAATGTGTTGAAATCAAGAAGCTGTTGCTAGGGAAATGGGAGTCAAAGCCAGAAATGGTTTCTTCACTTGGAGTCATCTACCCCTCCCAACGAGCTTTTCCTTCCATGCAGAGAAACCCACACTTTGTGTTTTTTTCTTCTAGTGTCTGAGTCTTGGGAGGTCGGGGAGGGCCTGGATAACTTCTCAGCCCTGGGGGTGTGAGTGGGAGCCCTGCCTCAGGGGGGCAAGCTAACACCCCAGCTTATCCCAGCCAGAGAGTAGCAGGGCTGCTTCTTGCAAGCAGACCATGTAGTGGTACAACAAAGGAGCTTGATCTTCTCTGGTGTGGATGCTTCGTCATTATGGAAACACTAACCCACAGCACAGGATTCTGAAACAGGAGATCCAGCCCCTGTCAAAGAGAACCCAGGAACAATCTCCAAGACAGATTAAGTGACAATCGGTACAAATAGTACGCTACTGTTTATAAGTATTTTAAAAAGGGGGCAGGGAGAGAACATATGCCAGAATTCATCTTTGCTTGAATATGTTTGGATACATAAAAAAGCAACTTAAACCCCAGTTACCTGAGTAACAGGCGGGAGAAACTGGGTGGATGGGAGACAGGGAAGGGAGGGAGATTTTTTTCACTGTGTACCTTTTTTTTACTTTTCATCTCAGAACTTAAAAACAAACAAAAAACAACCCATTCTTTGCAGCATGCATGGAGGCTGCCTTTAGCATGCGGTTTCAATATTTTGATGCAATATTTGAAAAGGGTTACAGCTTCTTTGCCAGCTGAGAAAAACAAGTCATGTTCTTGGAAGCCTGGAGAAGCAACACAGTCCACAGCCAGGAAATAACAGGAAAATGAGCTGGTGACGGTGCAGGTCAGCTAATTAGCATACAATTGCCTTGTACATGGTCCAAGGAAGGCCACAGGGAGCCACTTGGGACCACCTTGCAATCTGACTGTCCATCCTCTTCTCTGGAGCACAGAAAAGCCGAGCTGGATGCCACCCTCTTTGTGCAAATCCAGATTTCATTATTCGAGTCCCATGTCTTCTCTTTCTTCGACTGCTGAACTTCTTAAACAAGTCCATACCTTTCCTCTCCCTTCCTGGAGCGTCAGCCTCTCACCAAGCACCCGGCCATCCTCCACCCCTGCCTCCTTGCCAAGCCTGTTTCCTTAATTGCTTGTGATGAATTCTCAGCTTGTCCCACACGGTTCCTAAACCACATCCAAGGTGGCTAGCCCCAGATGTGAAAGCAGAGGTGCTTGCACACTCCTGGCCCTTTCTCCAATCCTGACAGCACCTGCTGGGGGGTGGGGGTGAGGGTGGGCAGTGGGGTTCAGCCAGAGGCCGGCTACCCTTTCAGGTTTCCATGCTCATGCTTTGGAATGTCTGTCCACACAACTTGGTTTGTGTGAGCCTTCCTTTGAGGCCAAAGCCTCCCTTCTAGAACCTTCTTTCTGCTCCCTTTGTTCAAGACTGAGGTTACTTGGTCCTAACTAACCAGGACAAGCATTTCTTATCTATTACCCTGTGCAAAGCCACTGGTGGTGTTAGTCTTTCCTGGAAAATGAGAAAAAGAGTCAGTCCTTTTCTGATAGCGGGAGTCCAAGGCGCCTGGGGAGCATCGAAGCCTGTAACATGATGGCTGATCTACCAGCTGCTGAAAGCTAGCGCTTTTCCCCCTCGATCTACCATCGATCTACCAGCTGCTGAAAGCTAGCGCTTTTCCCCCTGGAGCCACAGGAACAGAATTTAACAGCGGCCCCGCCAGTTGGGCGGGCTGCCAGGAAGGCGGTTTGGGTCTCGGCTGTGTCTCTTGCGCCCCCTGCTGGGAAGAACGAGGAAGCACCTGGTACAGGGCACAGGGTGATTCTTGGCTTAACGCTCTTTGCTCTCTAGATGCAGTTGCCCTACAAGGTACAGATGGGCTTTGCCGGGAGAGAATTTTTGTCGCGTTAAAGAAATCTGCCAGGGGGTAGGGAGGGAGGTGGCTGCCAGCTTCCCAGTCTCCCCTGGCTTTGGCACAAGCTTGAACAGCAAGCAGAGCCTCTTTCAGACCGTCTCCTCTTCCTGAGGCTGCATGGCATTTGGGGTGACTCTGCATTCTTGCCCAACCTTCCCTCTCCTACCTCACCACTAGTCTGAGCTTTCTGAATCCCAATAAGAAAAAAAAAGCCTTTTATTTCCTGTCCCAAGCTCCAGCCTCTCGACATCTGTTTAAAACTGTTTCTTTTTAAAGCTGTGCAAACTCTCATTCTTTCAGTGGCTTCTAGGTTTTCCCATAGAAATTCCCTGAGTCACATTTCTGTAAAACTTGGTTTTCTTGATTTAGAATCTTCAGGGAACAATTAGGCAAGTCTGTTCCACAGAAACAGTATGTTGTTTCTTATGTTCCGGTATGTTGGGATGTATAATCGATTGTGAGTATTCGTGGCTTCCAAATTTGTGAATTTGCCTGCTTGCTGAGATGCATTTGTTAACCCCAAATCAACACTCACGGCACTTTCACAATCATTCACGGATATGTGTAGATGGTGAAAAGTCTGTGTCGCCTGAAGCATATGTCCCAGCTGAGGTCGAACAAGACGACACGCTGCCTTCTTGTTCCAGCTTTCATACTGTAAACAGCATCCATTTCACTGTATATTTAGTTTTTTGCATTTTTGTGCTTTTATTTTGGTGAGTTGGCTGTTTAAAATAACCTCCAATTGTGATGCTGAAGCACTGTCTTGCATTTCTAAGCACAAGAAGGTTGTGATGCACAGATGGGGAAAATATGTGAGATAAGCTTCATCCAGGCAAGAGTTATAGTGCCATTGGCCATGAGTTCTGTGTTGAAGACAGTGTATATTAAATAAGTGTCCTTAATCAGAAATACACATAAAACAAGGTTAAGTATTAATTGGTTGTCAAAAATGCTGTGGCCAGAGATATGTAGGCAACTCGCCCTGTATTTCCCGTAGGAGCACTTGTTCATTCAATATTTATAAAGCAGAACTATTCTGAATAATGAGAATCGACAGTATCTCTAAAATAACCCAGCTGTCATTAAGTAATGGCTTCTTTCTCCCCAGGGAGCAGCCCTTCTTTTAGCTTCCAGTCTCATGGAGAGCCGTTCGTCTCTGCCACCACCCCTTCTCACCAGGAATCCATCACCCTAAAACATAGCTCTGCTCATTACACAGCTTTGCTCAAATTCCTCCTGCAAGGACCTTGGAGATGATCTGGACCTGCTCCTTCTTTTAAAGTGAGGAAACAGAACCCCAGAAACATCAAATGATGTTCTCAAGGCCACAAGGCGCTTTGGCCGTGGAATGGGCGGCAGCCTGCCACCTGCTGGCCTCCTGAGGTACTGTCCTCTGTACCCCTGGCTTCCTCCTGGTTTAGTCTCATCCTCGGAGCCTGTCTTACTGTGCCCCTGGGCACTGTCCAAATGGCACCACTCACTTTTCTTGAACAGGTTGCTTATTTTCCTATTCCTTTTCTCATGATATCTCCCCCTTGTCTGGCCCGAAGCAAACGCCGCTGCCCCCCAGACCTCCCCGTGCAGGTGCTCTGCTCCTGCAGCCTGTGGACCTGGAGGACATTGCGTTTTCCAGATGTCACAAATGCTTCCTCTATAAGCTGCGAGCCCCAAGCAGTCGAGTTTTATTCATCTCAGTCTCCCCAGAGCCCAGCACAACCAGCACACACACACACATTGTGGGTATGCATTAAGTGTTCACTGAATACCAAATAAAGAACAAATGTCTGACACTGAAACCAGAAACAGTTAGCAAAGGAATTTTGAATGTGTGTGGTGTGCTCTTGTGCAGTTTCCAGACCGCTCTATTTTAGTGTTTATGGATGGCAGTGTCTGTAGTTTCTGCCTTGACGAGAGTGGTCGCATGGGGACTAACAGGAAAGCTCTGTAGCCAGAGAGGCTTGAACTCAACTCTCAGCTCTGTCACTGAGAGCAGGGGTTGGGAAACGTTTTAAGTAAAAGGACAGATGGTAAATATTTTCAGTTTTGTGGGATCTGTGGTCTCTCTCACATGCACTCAGCTCTGTCATGGTACTGGGAAAGTAGCCTCAAATGATATGTAAAAGAATGAGCGTGACTGTGTTCTAATAAAATTACATTAACAGGCAGTGAGCTGCTGGACTTGGCCTGAAGGCTGTATTTTGCCAACCCTTGACGTAGAAGGTGAGGGAACCTGGTCCTGATGCTTAAATTCCAAGTTCTGGTTTCATAATTTGTTGCAAAAAAAGAAAAAAAAAAAAAAGATAAATGAAAATAGTGCTTCGTTACCTCATACGACCTTCTGTGGGAATTTCAGAGTAAATGGAAATGGGCATGTAAAGCTTGTTGCACCAGGCCTGGACCATCTTGCTTGCTTAATAAATAGTAACTAATATTATACTTTAAGAAATTCAACGAAAGCGAATGTTATGGGTTGAAATGTGTCCACCAAAGAGATATGTGGAAGTATCTCAGAAAGCTACCTAAGAATGAGACATTTTCAGGTTGTCTGCATGTTACTATCACATTATGCACATATTATCATTTGAATTGCTTAAAAAAAATACGTGGGCCCGTGTCAGTTCCCTAGGGCCTTCCTAACAACAGGAATTTATTGTCTCACAGTTTTGAGGCTAGAAGTCCAAAATCAGGGTGTGGGCAGGGTCAGCCCCCTCTGATTTCTCTAGGGGAGAAGTCTTCCATGCTTCTCTCCTGGCTTCTGGCACTGCTTGGCTTATCGGGGTGTCATGCTGTCTCCCCATTGTCAGGTGGCCTGAATCTCCGTGTCTGTCTCAGTGTCTATGCCAAACTTCTCATAAGGACACCAGACATACTGGATCAAAGTCAAGTATGACCTCATTTTAACTTAACCAATTCCATTTGCAATGATCCTATTTCCAAATGAGGTTACAATTCAGCCCATAACAAGACCCTTTCAGAGATTCTAATGTAATCACCCTGGGGTGGAGCCAGGCCTCAGGTAGGTTTTGTTTTTTTTTTTTAATTTTAATCAACTTTTCATTTTGAGATAATGGTAGGTTCACATTGCAGCTGTAAGAAATAAGAGAAGAGATTCCACTTATGCTTTACCTAGTTTTCCCCAATGGCAACAGCTTCCAAAACAATGGTACAGTATCACAACCAGGATACGGACATGGATACTATCAAGACACAGAAATTTCCATCTGTTTGCAGCCCTCTGAGAACCACAGTAACCTCCCTCTCTGCCCCTGCCATACCTTCCCCATGGCAACCAATGATCTGTTCTCCATTTCTATACTTTCATCATTTCAAAACTGTCCTATACAAGGAATCCTAAAGGACATGATCTTTTGGGATCAGCTTTCTTCATGAAAAATAACTGTCTGAAGACACATCCAAGCTGAACATTCCACAGTGTGTATGGACCACAGACTGTTTAATCACTCACCACTGGAGGACAGCTGCTGGTTTCTACAACTACTAAAGCTGCTATGAACATTCACATTCACATACAGGTTCTCGTGTGAACATATGTTTTCAGTTCTCTGGGATAAATGTTCAGGAGCACCATTGCTGGGTTATATGTAGTTGCATGTTTAATTTTTTTTTTTAATTTTAAAAATATATTTTATTTTATTAATAATATATTTTATTTAACCCAATATATCAAAATATTATCATTTCAATATATATTCAATGTCAAAATATTAATGAGATCATATATATATATATATATATATATATATATATATATAGTACTAAGTCTTCAAAATCTGGTGTATATTTTATACTAACGGCACATCCTCATTCAGACTAGCCACATATGCTAATGGCTATGAGATGAGACAGCACAAGTCTACACTATGAGAACGGAGGACAGGACTGTAAGAGGATGGAGGACATCATATGACAGTGTGTTTCATTTTCAGTCTTTGGAATACCAGTTCCACCAAACACCCTGGGGTCTTGGTTTGGAATGCGAGCCATGCTAAGGATCACATGCACATCATTACTGTTGAAGTTTTGCAGCATCAGTTTTTTAATGTGCATATTTAATTTTACAAGAAACTAGCAAACTGGTTTCTAGAGCAGCTGTCCCATTTTACATTCCCACCAGCGATGTAGGAGTGGTCCAGGTTTTCCTCATCCTTGCCAGCATTTGGCGTGGCCACAATTTTCTATGTTAACCATTCTGACAGGTGTGTAGTATATCTCCCTGAGGTTTTTTTTATTTGCATCCCCCTCATGGCTAATGATGTTGAGCATCTTTACATGTGCTTATCTGCTGTTGGCATATTTTCCTCAGTGAAATATCTGTTAATTTCTTTTGCCCATTTTCCAATTGGAGTTTTTTTTTTTTTTGTTTTTTGTTTTTTAAACTATGGAGTTTTGAGTGTTCTTTATATATTCTAGATACTGGTCCTTTATTGGCTACGTGGTTTGCAGATATTTTCTCCCACTCAATAGCTTGCCTTTTCATCCTCTTAGCAGAATATTTTGCAGAGCAAATTTTAAATGTTGACAAAGTTTAATTTATCAATTTTTCTTTGTATGAATTATGCTTTCATTGTCAAGTCTGAGAGCATTTTGCCAAAGATTTTCTGTTATGCTTTTTTCCTAAAAGTTGTATAATTTTACATGTACATTTAATTAAGTCCATGATCCATTTCTAGCTCATTTTTGTATATGATGTGAGGCTTAGGTTGAGGGATATATATATATATATATATATTTGCCTGTGGATGTCCAATTGCTCCAGCACCATTTGTTGAAAGGCTGTATTTTAAAAGCTCCCCAGGTGGTTCCAATGTGTAGCCAGATTTGAGAGCTACCAGATTAGGTGACAGTGAGGGCCTTTCCAGCTCTGACACTTTATGATTTGCACAGTGTTATTAAGGATTTATCCAAAATGAAAAGTGGTAGTTTCAAAATCTGCATAGATTATGAATAGGGCCCTTCAAGGCTAAATGGTAGTGAAAACTACAAATCAAATAAAAAAGCAAAGGTAGGGGAACATGCAGTAAAACACTATCGCCCAAGAGTGCTGTTCTAGTTTGTTAATGCTGCCGGAATGCAAAACACCAGAGATGGATTGGCTTTTATAAAAGGGGGTTTATTTGGTTACACAGTTACAGTCTTAAGGCCATAAAATGTCCAAGGTAACACATCAGCAATCAGGTACCTTCACTGGAGGATGGCCAATGGTGTCCAGAAAACCTCTGTTAGCTGGGAAGGCACGTGGCTGGTGTCTGCTCCAAAGTTCTGGTTTCAAAATGGCTTTCTCCCAGGACATTCCTCTCTAGGCTGCAATTCCTCAAAAATGTCACTCTAAGTTGCACTTGGGATATTGGTCCTCCCTTAGCTTCTCCAGAACAAGAGTCTGCTTTCAATGGCCGTCTTCAAAATGTCTCTCATCTGCAGCTCCTGTGCTTTCTTCAAAGTGTCCCTCTTGGCTGTAGTGCCTCTTCAAAACATCGCTCACAGCTGCACTGAGTTCCCTCTGCCCGTCAGCTCATTTATATGGCTCCACTGATCAAGGCCCACCCTGAATGGTTGGGGCCACACCTCCATGGAAATATCTTATCAGAATTATCACCTACAGTTGGGTGGGGCACATTTCCATGCAAATCTAATCAGCACCAAAATGTCTGCCCCACAAGACTGCATCAAAGAATATGGCTTTTCTGGGGGACATAATACATTCAAACCAGCACAGTGCTCTAGGAGTTACTTTGTATTTTGTCTGAACTCTTTCAGTTAGAAAAGTCAACTGGAATTGACAAAGAGAAAATCAAGGCACCTGTACATCCCAGAGTTGTGCATGTTCTCA
This sequence comes from Choloepus didactylus, assembly GCF_015220235.1. NCBI lineage: Eukaryota > Metazoa > Chordata > Mammalia > Pilosa > Megalonychidae > Choloepus > Choloepus didactylus. The sequence goes on along the minus strand of NC_051311.1, from coordinate 153,486,753 downwards.
GGCGTGGCTGGACTCAGGGGGTTTGCACATGCTGTTCCATCTGCCTGGAATGCTCTTTCCACTCCTTGCTTGCCTGCACCTGCTTAAACTCCTTCCCAACCTTTAGGTTTCAGTGCACTTTTTTAGGGAAGACTTCTCTGACTACTTGCCTGGTAAAAACTCTCCCCAGTTGTCTTAGTTGCTAAGGCTGCTACAACAAATATCAGACACTAGTTGGCTTAAGCAACCTAGGTTTATTGGCTCACAGTTTGGGGGCTAGAAGTCCAAAATCAAGGTGTCGATAAGGCCATGCTTTCTCCAAAATCTGTAGTGCTCTGGTGATAGCTCTCTGGAAATCCTCCACCACATTGCAATGTCTCCTTGTGTCTCCTCTGGTTTCTACTGACTGTCTGAATTTTTTCTACTTATAAGGACGGACTGCAGTCATTTGGATTGAGGTCAACTCTGATTCAGTTTGGCTTTGCCTAAATAGGATCTTCAAAGATCTTATTCATAAATGAGTCCACACCCACAGGACTAGGAGTTAGAACTTGAACATGTCTTTTGTAGAGGACATGATCAATCCTCAACACCAGCATAAACTTTTTAAAAATTACTTATTTTTTCAATTAGAGAAGTTAAAGGTTTATAGAACAATCATGCGTAAAATAGAGTTCCCACATACCATCCTATTATTAACCTTGCATTAGTGCGGTACATTTGCTACAACTGATGAAAGAACATATTTATAATTGCATAATTCACTATAGTCCATGGTTTACATTAGGGTTCACTGTTTATGTTCTATAGTCCAGTTTTTATGTAAAATTTTTATTCTAGTAATGTTTATACAACCTAAAATTTCCCTTTTCAACCACATTCAAACATATAATTCAGTGCTATTAATTACATTCACAATGTTGTCCTACCATCACCACCATCCATGGCTAAAACTTTTCCATCAACTCAAATAGAAAGTTTGTATAATTTAAGCATTAACTCTCCATTCCCTACCCCCACCCTGGCCCCTGGTAGTTTACATTCTAGATTCTGACTCTTTGAGTTTGCTTATTTAAATTATTTCATATCAGTGAAATCGTACAATATTTGTCCTTTAGTGTCTGGCTTATTTCATTCAACATGATGTCTTCAAGTTTCCATGTTGCTGCATGTGTCAGAACTTCATTCCTTTTTATGGTTGAACAGTATTCCATTGTATGTATACACCACATTTTGTTCAGCCATTCTTCAGTTGATCGACACTTGGGTTGCTTCTGTCTTTTGGCAATTGTGAATAATGCTCCTATGAACACCGATGGGCAAATATTTGTTCGATTCCCTGCTTTCAGTTCTTTTGTGTACATATCTAGTAGTGGGATTGCTGGGTCATATGGCAATTCTAAACTTAACTGTTTAGAATTAAACAGAATTAAACAGTTAAGTTTAATTAACTCAGCTGTTAATTAACAGTTAAACCCAGGGGAGTGAATCTCCCTGGCAACGTGGAATATGACTCTGGAGGAGGAATCTAGACCCGGCATCGTGGGATGGAGAACATCTTCTTGACCAAAAAGGGGATGTGAAAGGAAATGAAATAAGCTTCAGTGGCAGAGAGATTCCAAAAGGAGCCGAGAGGTCACTCTGGTGGGCACTCTTATGACAAAACAGACAACCCTTTTTAGGTTCTAATGAATTGGAATAGCTAGCAGTAAATACCTGAAACTATCAAACTACAACCCAGAACCCATGAATCTTGAAGACGATTGTATAAAAATGTAGCTTATGAGGGGTGACAATGTGATTGGGAAAGCCATATGGACCACACTCCCCTTTGTCTCGTATATGGATGGATGAGTAGAAAAATGGGGGAAGGAAACAAACAAACAAACAAAAAAAGGCATCCAGTGTTCTTTTTTACTTTAATTGCTCTTTTTCACTTTAATTTTTATTCTTGTTATTTTTGTGTGTGTGGTAATGAAGGTGTCAGGTATTGATTTTGGTGATGAATGCACAACTATGTGGTGGTACTGTGAACAACTGAATGTACAGTTTGTTTTGTATGACTGCATGGTATGTGAATATATCTCAATAAAATGAATAAAAAAATTAACAGTTAAGACTGCCAAACTGTCTTCTACAGTGACTGTACCATTTTATATTCCCACCAACAACGAATCAGTGTTCCTATTTCTCAACATCCTCTCCAACATTAGTAATTTTCCATTTTTTAAATAGTAGCTATCGCAGTACATATGAAATGGTATCTCATTGTGGTTTTGATTTGCATTTCTCTAATGGCTTATGATGTTGAGTATCTTGCCATGTGCTTTTTGGCCATTTGTATAACTTTTAGAGAGATGTCTATACAAGTATTTTGTCCACATTTAAATTGGGTTGTCTTTGTTGTGGAGAAGTACAACCTTTTAAAATACTCTTTGTAGCATTTCACAGTTGTTCCTTAACATTTATTACCTGAATAACATCTTTGTTCCTTACTCATCTATAAGCGCCAAGAGACTTTGATGTGCACATGAATCACCTTGAGATCTTGTTAAAATGTGGATTCTGATTCAGCAGGTCTGGGTAGGGTCTGATCAATTTCACTCTTAAAAAGCTCTCAGGTTATGCCAGTGATGCTGGTGTGGAGACCTTACTTTGAGTTGTCAAGGCTTTAGCTTACTTAGGACTCTTATTCCTTTCTCCTTTCCCATTTAAATTCATGTTTATTTTCTTTTGCAGTTGTTTGTCTACTTTGTATTTTCTTTCCTTTCAACCCATCAATTTGTATTTTGCTTGCTTTCAACCCATCAACCTAGGTCCCTAAGGCTTTCTCTTCCAGCTCCATAACTGCCCCTCCTCCACTCCCCTCTCCCCCTCCGTCTTTACCACCACCACCCCTATGGAAGGGTTGGCTTACCATGGAATTCTTGCAAAGACATGCCTTCTCTTGAAGAACTCTAGTGCCATCTACTAAAGAAATACTCTCTTTTCTTCGCTTGATTTCTTCAAGGACCACACGATTTATTATTGGGATTTTAGGAGACCCAACAAGTCCCCTAAACTTATTTCCTTCCACCCTACCAATTTTGGGGACCAATTAAGCAACAGATTTAGGAGAGATTTAGATGAAGATTAAAAAAGAAAGTCTGTTTTATTATGATAAAGTTGACTGGGGAATGTGGCCGGGATCTGCAGCCAAATAGGTTTGCTAATCCATCCTTTCTTAGAATAACACACTCTTCAAAACATGCAGAGGAAGAGCTGGCCATCGCCTACCATGTGGACAAGCAGAGAACAGAGGTGCATCCTAAGGATTTGCCACTGAGAAAGGGGGTGGCTTAGCTGCATGTGCGGGTCACTCCTGCCACAGGGGAAAGGGATGGAGGCAGAGGCGCCAGGGGTACTTACTCCCATCACTCCCGCCTGCCAACCCTTACAAGCACCATACAGTGGGATAAAGGGATTCTTTCCTTTGAGGTGGACTGCAAGCCTAATTTGTTCAGAAATCCCAGACTTGAAATCTCCCTTTTCTCCTTCAGATTTCCAAGTCAAGGTGGTCAAGGCAAGAGGGAAACATGTTCACAGTCCTTTGGGTACTTTGAACAAACGGCTGAGGGGTGCTGCGGGTTCTTTATTTCCGTGACACTGGAAGGGAAGTTCTGATGAGGGGCTGGGAATGGGGTGGAGAACGGCCTTCATAGCGGGTTTTGGGGAACACTGTTGGGGGGGTAGGTCAGGACGGTGTCCCAGCAGCCCCAAAGGAAGGTAAGTCCAGTTGAAAACAGAGAAGAAAAGGTTGTTGCCCCATCATTGCCCTGGGTTCTGTTTTCTCCTCTTTCCTTCTTCCTATGCAGTTCCCACTGATTAGTAAAATTTATGGCTGTTTTAATTTGAATCTCTTCCTCAAACACCAAGAAACTGAGTAGTTTTCAATATCAATTAGCAATCACAGCCCACCCTCACTTCAATATCAAATAGGGCCATTACTTTTGAAACAGCAGAATTAGCAAATGGGAAAGGCTATTTGTGCTGGTTTGGAGCTGATATGTACCCCCAAAAAGGCCATGTTCTTTTAATCCATTCCTGTGGATGCAGAACTACTGTGGGTGGGACCTTTTGATTAGGTTATTTGCATTGTAATGTGACTCACCCCATTCAAGGTGGGTCTTAATCCCCTTTATGAGAGGATAAAACACGTAGAGAAGCTAAAACATGAAACTGAGGGGAGCTCACAGCAAAAGCCCCAGAGAAGCTGAAAGAAGGAGCCACTGAAGCCAGAAGCTGAAGCAACAAAACCTGGGAGAGAAAGACTGGCAGACATTGCTGTGTGCCTGGCCATGTGACAGAGGAGCTCCAGCCCATCTTCAGAGTCCAGATATCATCCTGTTGATTCCTTGAGTCGGGACATTTTCATGGCCTAAGAACTTTAAATTGTAAGTTAATAAATCCTCATTGTAAAAGCCATCCCATTTCTGGTATATTGTATTCAGGCAGCTTTAGCAATCCGAAACAAATGGGTTTATAGCCTCAGAAATGGATTATCGTTAAGAACATATTTTTCTGGGGTACATAGCTCCAAGCCACCACAGGGCCTTCACTGTCAGTTCTGAGAGCGGTGGCTGTCACTCATTTTTAAACTTCCCAGCACAACTGCCTATTTAAAGTATAGAAGGAAATTAATATTCCTTAAAGCAGGGAAGAGGACTGAGGGCAGTATTTCATAGTGGTTCGGAAGAGCAGGTTTAAAACCTGGTTCTACTATTTACTATCCGGGTAAGCTCAAACAAGATTTTCCAGTATCCCAGCAGAACAGACCTGGTTGCAGCCATCTGAGAGGGCTGCTGGGAAGAGTAAAACATCAGGCCTAGAAAGCAGTTAGCTCAGCTCAGCCAACACCAGCCCTTTTCTGTCTCCACTGCACATGCCTCCCAGCCCCAAACGCCACCCCCCAACACAGACTGTGACAATAAGCAGATCCTGTTTACCCAAGAAAACTGGTTTAATTGTAAGAATAGAGAGAAAGGTCAAGTCTAATGGAAACAAAACTCTGGTCCCGTCTTGGAAGCATTGCTTCCCTGTCTCACTTCTTTGGGCGGCAGCGTTTCTGGATTTCTTCGGCAAGCCCCAGGCAGTGCAGGATGCGCTTCTTTTCGGCAGCCAGGTCCTTCTCGGAGAACTGGCCCAAGAGTTTTTGGACAAATATATTTTGATCCTTCAGGAAAATGTTCTTATTGATGCCAACATTGGGCACATTCTCTAGGGACCCAGATTTGAAGTGGAAGCTTAAATGTCTGTTTCGTTTCAGGCCGGGCCCTTTCTCCTCAGTCCAGGTCAGCGGGCTGCAAAGAGGAAGGAATCATAACGTGAGTGATTGTTTTGCCCCAGGACATGAACTCCAGGGCCTCCTTGCGCCATCTTCCCTGCTGCTGGAGCGCAATGTGGTTGGGTGGTAATCCACCTCCACCAGCCTCAGAAAGGCTCATGGGCTACGGGTGATTTATGTTTCCAACTTTGCTGCCAAGCAGTGCTTGATGTCATTGTGCCATCAGGCAGGACAATTAACCCAGGGACTGTGCATGAACCCCTATTTGTTATTCAGGAGTTTTTACCCTGGGTCTCATGGATTCCTCTAAGGCTACAGGCAATCCAGCGACCACCTGAAATCGTGTGCAAACTGATTTCCGTATATATGTGCATTTCTATGGGAAAGACTTCTTTGCTTTCATCTGATTCTCCCAAAAGTCTATAACGCCAAACACATGCCGGAAAATACCAGACTCCTACTGCCAATTAACAAAGTGCCTCCACTGCCCTGTCAAATTTCTCCTCTATGCTCCTGTCTGTACTCAGAAAAATCTAAAACCCAACCAGAATAGACTCTGCTTCTCTAAACTCTCCCCTTTCTTTTCTTTCTTTATAGCAGACAAGAAGCCCTGGTATTTACTTAATAGAAAACAGAGAAAATTTCTCCTAGTTAGACTTTGACCTAAAGAAAGAAGCTTCCTTGAAAAATACAGAGAAAAATTGTACAAAATCTGTTTTTTTGTATATCCTAAAAGCAATACAGCACTGATTTATGGACTTTAAAATAAAATAAAAAAAAAATTCATAATCCTACTTGAAAAAAATCTTGTTTGAGATAATCCTTTCAAATATTTGTCTATAAGTATATGGCAGGTAAGCTTTATATAACTATAAATCATACTTTATAGTATGATTTTCCTTTATAGTAAAACAAGTTTTCATTATGCTTCTTTTGCTTATGTTACTTTAAAATATTTTTATGACCCTATAGCTATATATATATATATATATATATATATATATATATATATAGCTATTGTAATTATTTTTGCCTGCCTATCATGCATACTTTATTATTGCCAAATATTTAAGCTCTTTCCAATTTTTAATCAATATGCTTATTTTGTATTCACTATCCTCATGCTGGTAAAATGGAAGGAACAGGGCCTGGGAGTAAGTCACAGCTGGGTTTCCTGGCTAACTTGGGGACCTGGAGCTAATGATACTTGCCCCCATGGATGCGTGGGATTATGATAAAGCACAGAAAGTGCCTGGTGTGTTTCCTACGACATTCCCTTCCCGTGAACTTCCTGAGCGTTGCTGGGGAGAAACTGCAGCAGCTTGGGGCCTGAGGACAGCCTGCCTGGGTTTGAATCCTATACCACCCCTATGAACTCTGTGTCCTTGAGCAAGTTTCTTAACCTCTCTGAGCCTCAGTTTCCTAGGTGAGAATAATAATACCTATTCCACAGAGTTGGTATAAAGATTAAATGAGAAAATCCTGGTAAAGGAACTACACCCCATGCCTGCACATAGCAAGCACTCAGTAAATATTAACTAACATTACCACTTGTGAAAACAGGGATTTAAGGGAGGACTCCGATCTTGCCAGTCATTAAAAAAAAAAACTTTTAGTTTGAAATAATTTCAAACTTACAGGACAGTTGCAAAAATAATACACACTCCATGCAGAGAATTCCAACATCCCTCCCACCCAGATACCCAGATCCACCCACTTTTAACATTTGCTTTATCATTTTATCTAGCTATCCATCCATTGATCCATCCATTGATCCATCCATCCGTCTATTTTCTAAACATTTGAGAGTAGGTTCTTTATATCGTATTCCTTGAACACTTAATACTTCCATGTACATTTCCTAAGAATATTCACTTATGATTCCACCTTAAGCACAGTTATCAGGTTTAAGAAATTTAACACTGATATAAAGCCTATATTCCAGTTTTTTCATGTCCCAATAATGTCCCATTTGAGCCTCCTCCCCGCCTTGCTGGATTCTACCCTGAATTGTGTATTGCATTTAACTGTCACTGTCTTTTTAGTTGTTCTTTCATTTTTTTTTTTTTAATTGTGGGATCATATATACAACCTAAACTTTCCAATTTATAAAGCACTCTCAACATATAGTTTCGTGGGATTAATCACATTCACAATGTTGCACTACACTTGCCATCAACCATGACAAGAACTTTCCTATCACCCCAAACAGAAACCCTGCACCCATTATGCATCAAGACCCCATTCTCCTTCCACTCCTGTCCCTGGGAACCTGTATTCTACTTTGTATCTCCATAAATTTGTGTTTTCTAGTCATTTCATATAAGTAGAATAACACACTATCTGTCCCTTTGTGTTTGACTTATTTCACGCAACATAATGTCTTCAAGGTTCACCTATATTATTACATGTATCAGAACTTCATTCCTTTTTAGGTCTGAATAATATTCCATCATATGGATAGACCACATTTTGTTTATACACTCATCTGTTGATGGACACTTAGGTTGTTTCCACCTTTTGGCAATTGTGAACAATGCTGCTATGAACACTGGTATAAAAATACCTGTTCAAGTCCCTGCTTTCAGTTCTTTTGAGTTTGCTGGGTCACATAGTAGTTCTATGTTTAATTTATTTAGTTGCTAGTCCTTTTATAGGTGACATTTCAAAGTTACTCCCCACCCCCCAATCCTCTGCGTGGTTCAGCTCTACTCCACTCTGCTGTCTGAAAGTACCTATAAATTAAGGAATCGTGTCCCTTGAGACACCTGGCGGTGGCTCCTAACATGTCATGAGAAGCCTGGACAGATGGCTGCTGTAGAATGAGATAGAATCCAGGCTCCAAACGGAGATAAGCTTTGGGAGAGAAAGAGAGAGGCCCACAAATCTGAAGCATTCTTCCAATGTACAGTCAGCAGCCAAGGCTGCATTCACAGGATAAGGCTGGTTTTAATTTGTCACACACAGTGTATGAAACCTTGGGGCATGCAGACCCAGCAGGGATCAACCTGCTTGGAAGACGGCAGTTCAGCAAGCTTTCTCTTTAGGAAGTCATTAAAATGACTCATGTATGCTTAATGCTAGCCCTAGTAAGTCAAAAATTCATATTCACGTCAGGAACAAAATCCAGGAAACAGTAGTTAAATTAGTGAATAAGTAAAATTGAGGTGTCTAATCCATAATTCCAATTGTTTGGTTATGACTCAAATTGGAAAAAAAAAAAAAAAAACTGATGATTACAAATTCTGAAAAAATGTTGGTTTAACTTCATCTAAAACTATACAGTAATTCCTACATTAGTTTTAAAAGCTCATGATGCAGCAAACATTCTAGAACTGATGACAAAGATTAATTCTAATGCAGTTTTCTCATGGCTTTCTTTTGATAACGGATAAAAATAAAGTGGAAGTATTTCAACTATTCTGACCCACCCAAGAAAATTGTTCATGTCCTCCCACATAACATAGTCTTAGGATTTGAGGGAATGCAAAATGTCTTTGAAGATGTTTCCTGAGCTTCACTGTCTTCATCAGTAAAAATAATGACAATAAATACACAACTTTACCTACGTCATGGTGGTGGTGTGAGATTAAAAATGTAATCTGAAAACTGGAAAGTACTATCTGAATTTAACAAGTTATTATCATGGTGTTTGCCATTTATCCCGTTCCCTCACTGGTGTCTGCCTTTCCTGTGTGAGAACATGACTCAGCCTCTGCTACCCCCACATCGTTTCCTCACTGACTCCTACTCAAACCTCAAGACCTATCCCAGCATGCCCACCAAGAAGCTTGATCTGGCCTTTCCAAGTTCCCCTTGCCTGTGCTCCTGCAGCACCTTGAGCTGTCTTAGCACTGATTACGGGGGGCTGCAATGTCTGTGGATGGATCCGTCCATGGCTGCAATTCTGAGACACACAGGGCCAAAGTCAGAGCAGGGGCCACCACCGCCACCCACTCCCCACGTGGTATTTCCAAGTTCCACACTGATGACTTCATCTGCTGGGTCTCCACCTCTTCCTCCCTGCCTAGCAAAGAGGGAATGCCCCCAAATGTACATAGACCTGGCTTCATTTAGAGAGTCATACACTTTTCTTCCTTTCTTTTTAATATCCAATGGTCTGTTTCTTTTATTACCAGGAGATCTACCAACATGGAAACACATGTAGAAACGCTCTAAAAACTTTACTAGTCAAATAGTTTATGCAACCCAAATGCCTTTCAAGGATAATCACAAATGTGTTTTTGTTAAAAAATAAAAAAAGATTTGTATGAGAATAAGGGTCAGAACATTTTGGGAACAGCGTGATAATGTGATGGGGTGATAAAAATGATTAACAGAACTTTAAATTCTGGGCACACAGAAGGAGATGAATGTTTGCATATCTGAGAAGCAGTTCTAGTAAAATGTTAATGGCAGAATCTAGGTAGTAGGAATATGGGCATTTGCTGCAAAATTTTTTTGAATTCACTGTTACATCTGGAAATTTTCATATAAAGCAGACGAGAAAATTCAGGTCAGAGAAGCTAACTCAGTTTCTGTTACTAGCTCTGACATTAGCTACTTACATGACTTAGACAATCTACTGGAATTGTGCAAGCCTCTGTTTACTTTCTGGCAAGATGGGCCCAGGTTTGCCTTGTTCACCTTACAGGGCTGCTGTGAGGGTGAAACGGGGCTCCCTCAGTGAAATGGGAGCACCTGGCCCGTCTGAGACGCAGATGGCCCTCCTGGCAGTGAGCAGGGGTCCCTCGGGGCTCCGGTGTGGACTCACCCCCATCCCCAGAGCAGTCTCCCTCTGGTCCCTCGTGACTTACCTTTTGTTCTCCGTCTCCAAGCCCACGGTCATTTTGACATACCGATCCTCCTTGCGCTCTTCCAAAGTTGCAGACACGAGAGAGAGCTCCCCAAAAAGGGAGACCAGCCAGGTCAGGCGCGAGATGCCACTGAATGCGGGGAAGCCAAACCATTCTTCTTCCAGGGGGCTGGCTGCGGGGATCACAAACAGTGGGAACCGGCCTTGAGGGGCTGGAGGGGGCAGAGCCGGCGGGGCTGGGGGTGGGGGTAGAGGGATGGGGGCAGGTCAGGTAGACGCCACCTCGTCTCGGGGTGGGTGTGCAAGAAGACCAAGAATGCTGATGAAAAACCACGTGGCTAAATTTAACTTCTCTCTTAAAAGCGTCTCCCTTTTTTTCTGGTTTGTTAAATTCAGGTTTGTTAGTAAAATTAAATTAAAACATTTAATAGATAAACCTATAATGTTTATTATGTTTAATAAATTACTTAACTAAATAAACATTTAGTAAATTAAAAGATATGTCCTATCAATCAAGACATATAGGATAATGTTTCAGGCTAATTATATATATGTATATGTGCATGTTGTATATATGCATACGTGTGTGTGTATATATGCATATGTATATATGCATAGATATACATATAATATATATGTATATATGCATAAACATGTATGGGCATATATACATGCATATCCTCTTCAGTTAATGATTTAAAGTAGTCTTGAAAAGAGGTAGGAAGAATCAAGGTATTTTAATTTCTCAAGTCACTATTCTAATAAATACTATATAATTCTGTACATAAATGTCAGTGAGGTGAAGCATCCTGATAAGTGTGATGATAATATCATTCAGCTATTTCAAGATCATCAAAGTTTATACAGTGTTAATGTTTTCTTAGTCTTTTCATAATTTTCTGTACTTTTGTACACTCAAAAGAGCATCTGTTTGAGAAATCAGTTTGGTCAAGAAGCTGCTCTCCTCTGTCCTCAGCACAAATTTTAATGAGAGCTTAAATTTAAAAGACCTCAGACCGAGGGGCACAGAGATGGAGACGGAGGTGCCCGCCCGCCCTTCAGGGAAGGCTGTGTGTACTGGAAACAGGAAAGAGAAAACAAGCACCCATGGGGGCACTGTGGACACAGGCCGCTCCCCAGGAGACCTTGGGACAAGCGGGATCAACTTCCTTCCCTCCTGGGGTGGCGTGGGGTGGGGAAGTGTGTCTAACCATCTGGTACAGTGTGGGGAGAAGAAAAGGTTAGGCCTATTCACAAGAAAACCTCCACACTGGAAAATACCGGTAAAATCAGGATGACTAGGAAAGTAGTGGCACCGCTTAATCTTGCTCAGATTTCTATTCCAAGAGCAGATTATTCTCCTGAACTCAGCTGACACTGCACATAATAGGATAATAAATTAATGCCTGAGACTTGAAGGTAAAACAAACAAAGAAAAATTTAAAAGACCTCATATCTGCTACGGTGCTCTATAAACCAAACATTTCTTAAAACTTTGATAATGATTTAAATCAATACATAATTAATGATTAGCCTGTTCTAAAAAGAATAGCAAGTTATAAATAAAGGCAAACCAAAACCAGGCATCTAATGGTTTGAACTCAGTTTGTACTCATTAGGACCTAAGTGTCAAATTTACAGAAGGAAGAAGGATCCCTCTGGCTGGGTTCCCATCTTCTGTAGTTCTTGGACAGAGTTCTGTGAGGCCATTAGAAGTTCAAACCATGTAGAGAGAGCCGAGCTCAAAGCTGGCTTTGACATATAATTGCTGTGGCAAGTCTTTGCAACTCTTAATCTCTCTAAGCTTCAGCTTCTTCATCTGTGTAATGGGCGTAATAAACACTCACCTTATAGGACTGCCATTATCAATTAGAATATGAAAATGCATGTCATATACTTGACACAGTTCCTAGTACAGAGTCATGGTAGCTATTATTATTTGTTGAGAAAACTCTCATTATGTCATTGTTTTAAAGGAGGAAGATGGATTTCAAAACGGTCCAGTGAGAGTCCATTGTATTTTCTGGTAACTCACAAACAGGTGGGTGGTTTTACCACTCACCAAGGAGAAGCCAGGCCAGGGTCTCTTTTCTCTAATGAAAGCCCCCAGGAAAGGTAGCCCCAGCACTCCAGGGCATAGCCAGAAAGGCCGCGAGAGCAGGAGGCACAGGAGCCTCATTTCCCACTGCAAATGGAACTGCACCAAGATGACCAACATAAAGCAAGCAGCCGAAAATGTGTAGACTGTACACTGTGGCCACAGTGCATGTCCTTGTAACTTGCTAGGGGAGGAGACAGGCCATGCCTATCCAATTTGTTTCTCAAAAAGAAGTATAAAAGTGTTTTTATATCTGAGCACCCATCTCCCAGTATTTTTTTTTAAGGTTTTATGTACAACTTCCAGGGGGAAAGTTATCTCCAACTTATTAGGATTTCATAAGAGAAAATCTGCCTAATAGACTGGGACAGAAGCATAAATATGCTTGGGGTTTCTTATACCCTTTTTACCCGCGGTCTACCAAGGAAATGAATCTCATTTGAGGGAAGAATGAAAATAGGTATTCTTACTGGTCAGTGAAGCATGAGGAAATTTAATTAAATTGGTCCTGACTCAGAGAGTCTTCAGCAGCATTGACTCTAAACTCAGGCCCTGGAAAGCTAGGACAGACCCAGCTGGCCTTTTTGCCTCACCAGTCACCTGTGACCTGCAGTCCCACTTGCAACTGACCTGTGAAGAGAAGAGATCCTTTCAGGAGGTCTTTTCCCACCACTTCTTTTTTCAGGAATGCAAACTCCTCCATCAAGAGTTCAACATGTTCCTCATGTAGGATTTTTCCTGTCATGAAAAAATTGAAAAAGTCAATGTGACGTCGGTGTAGTTGTGTATCCTGTAGTGTCTTTATGTACTCTGTAGCCTCTGCTTCTCCTCCTCCGCAGAGATGGATGCAGCACACTGAAGGCCCTGGGCACGTGGCCAGGACAACACCCCAACACCTTCCCACACCTCCACAGAAGGTGCCAGCTCTAAGCTTACGACAGTAATCAGGCTCTAAGACAGAACGATGGCATCCGCCTGTCCCTACAGGCAAGATGAGAGAAGGGCCTGGGGACCAGCCAAGTGTTAGCTTCTGTTCTAGACAGAAGGGGGCAGCCCAGCCTAAAAAACTTAAGAAACCTGGAGTAGAAAAGGGATTGTCAGGACTGAATGAGGAGAGCAAAAATCAGACTCTTCATTTCCAAGAGCGGAGTGACCAGATGATTTTGAAAAGATTCATGATTGGAGAGAGGATAAAAGTCTTAATATCCATAACTAACATTTTGGATTCAGACAAATTGAAATTGGGTGCCGCCTGGCAGCATGTGATGTGCAGAACACGGCAGCACTTCTGTGATATTCCCACTGAAGATGCATACTCCAAATCTAATCATGAAGAAACATCAGACAAACCCAAATGGGACCTTCTACAAAATAACTGACCTATAATCATCCTAAATGTCAAGGTTATAAAAGTGAAGGAAAGACTGAGGAACTGTCCAGAGTGAAGGAGACGAAAAATGACCTCTCAACCAAAGACAATATGTGATTCTGAACTGAATCCTTTTGCTTTTAAGAACGTTATTAGAACAAATGGTGATATGTGAATGGGGTCTGAGGATTAGGTGGTAGGAATATGTCAAGGTTAATTTCCTTGTATTGAGGGTTGTATCGTGGTTATACAGGAGAATGTTCTTGTTTGTGGGAAGTACATGTGAAAGGATCTGGAGATGATGGGGCGTCAAGGCCAGCAATTCATTCCCAAATAACTCAAGAAAAAATAGTTCTTTGTATAGTATTTACTACTTTTATGTAAGTTTGAGATCATTTCAAGATAATCTTTAAAACAAACAAAGTTACAGCAACAAAAATATGAGAGCAGATCAGAAATATCAGTCATGGATTATGAAAACACGTGATAACTTCTTAGAGGAAATAAAAGGGCAACTTAATCAAGTTGACTTTACTTCCAGCTCCTCATTTCCTTCAAACACATATTTTAACAGCAGTCTGACATAGCAGTATATATTACTTGGATTCATCTTTCAAAATACTGTGTTTTCCCCCATCATAGGAGTAATAAGTATGTTAGAAATTTGGGGGAGGGGAATTAGAAAGAAGAAATAAAATTTCCCACACATGATTCTATTTACCAGGGAGAACTGCTGCTAACACATATTGACGTATTTCCTTCTAGCCCTTCTGTTGTGAATTCTTTTCCATAGTTGTGATTACACAGTAGATATAAATCATATAATTTTTATTTTTAAAAGTACAAATAAAATTTAATTGTCATTGTAGGAAATTAGGATATTTGGAAGAGTATTAAAAAAAAATAAAACCACTGAGAATTCTGCCAGCATTATAATCGCCATTAATATTTTGCTTTATCTGATTTGCTTTTTTGTTCGCATATCTGTGATCATGATGTTTCTACTGATGTTTAAGCAATACAGGATGGTCTCAGATCCTAGCAGAGGGATAATCTGAAGAGAAGTCTGGTTAACAGATAATCTATGTCTCTGACTGGAAAAAGGCACTAGGGAATTTTCTGGAGTAATAAGTTCTATATTTTGAATGGAATGATAGTTACCTGGGTGTATATTTTGTTAAAATTCATTGAATGCTGCACTTAAAATCCCTGCATTTTATTAGATGCAAATTATATCATGATTTTCAAAAAGGCTCAGGGCTTAGGCCATTCAATATGTTATTCAGATGAATAACGTGTAACAGAACCATTATTCAAGTTTCTTCAATGGACTCTGTGTTGGTCAGTTCAGAGCTGCTTTTGTAGAGGAAAAGAAACATTTCTTGGAAATTCTCATGCCAAACGGTTCTGGCTTTGGAACTAGTTTAACCACTGATGCAAGTGCTAGAGGAAATTTGCACCACTTATTGTTTTGAAAGCGTGAAACATGGCAACGTGCTTCCTAATTTTAAGTAGAGATCAGAAGCAGAGGAAAAGCAGGTCCCGCACTGTCCTGGGCTGCCAACTGATTCCTTTTATGTGAGTGTGTCTTAACTTTATGATAAGAAAAAATATGATTTTCTTGTTCCATTTGTGATATTTAAAATGCAGAAGGTACCCTTACCCAAGCACTAGTAAATTATATGATATAGAATGCTGGGACTGTTTTCTGTGGCTCCCGGGGCAAAAATGTTGGGTCATGGTTCTTAGGAAATTCTTTTCTATATGAAGTCAAGATCTCCATCTCTATAATTCTACCCCTTACCAACTGGAACAAAAATAATGTGAATCTATTTTTTCTTCCTGTGGAGGGCTTTTAATATATCTGAAGACAGCTATCAGATCTATCAGATTGCAATTTGGTCTTTTCTTCCTTAAATCTAATTTAAACTTCTTTAGGTTTGTTTGCATAGTCATTGTTATGCTACTGGACCCGTCTTATTTGCCTAAATTACGTGTAACTTTCACCATCCTAAATGACGTACCATTTTGTTTGTAGAGTTGAATAAGGTTATTGCTTCCTGGGCTCTAGACACTGCACTTACCTTTTCAATTCACTTTCAGCAGGTAAGCTGAGAACATCTGACAATGCGAGCCCCTCAAGGACAGGGCCATCTTTTTGTATCCCTAGTGCTGAGCAACATAGCTCACCCACATTAGTAACTGCCAGGTAAAAGCTGCTTAATCAGTATGTCTAGAATGAATGATGAATATCGTCCTAGAGGTCAAAGGTCAATTTATCGATAAGGGCTTTTTTCCTGTTAAAGTCATTCATGATCTGTATGTATCCACCCAGATTATGCATGCTTAAGGGACTAATACCAAGGTGCCAAAATAACAATGGCCCTTGGCATTTTGTTTCTCATTAAAAAAAAAGATTAAAGTTGATAATTTATTACAACTTCCTTAGTTTTTACCTAATGTCCTTTCTCTGTTCCAGGATCCTATTAAGGATACAGTTACTAAATATTAAATGTCACTACCTCCAAGAGTTTCTAGGGGAATTAAAGAACATAACTTAAATGAAGCACTTAGCAAAGATCCCAGGTTCCTGGCATATACTAAATATTTAATAAATAGTTCTTCCTCTTGAGAAACAAAGAAACCTCCATAGCACTTATATAAGTCAACCAATTACTCTGATTTGGGCATTTTTATGTTAGCCAATGTAAATATTGCATGAATAAAATCAAAATAATATCATGACACTAGCATAATACTGGCAAAAAAGAGGCTAGTGCTAGGCCTCAAACATGAATTTGTAAATTCCTACCCACCCCACCCCCCACCCTTTCCCCTTGTCTCCCCACTCCGGCTACCCCCTCCCACCATTGACAGGCCACTGCCATTTGCCTGTGATATGGAGAGTGGGGAGGGGGTTGGGAGCCCACAGGTACACCCACAGATCTTGAGGAGGCCAAGGCAACCTATCTGAAACAGGGGTTCAGATGACACCCCAGAAATCCCAGAGAAGGAATAGAGGCTGTGTTCCAGACAGACATACGTCACCTTTCTGCTCGGCCAGCTCCCAGAGTTCCTGAGCTGCTGCCCTGGACAGAGTCATGGGGTATTCCACAAGGACATGCTTGCTGGCCTCAAGGAACTGCCTTTGGAAAAAGAGATAAAAATAGGGAAAGTACATTTCAAATAAGTGTCACTAAAGTGCCTTGCTTCAAATGCACCTGAGTCTAAAAGTCTGTCAAACTACACCCCTGTGTGTGCAGATGTTTCATGAAGGAATGGGGTAGGAGTCAACTGTAGAGGATATGAAGGAAGACTTATACCTCACATTCATTATTATCTGCTATTCCACTGAGATAATAACTTTCTAGTTATGCATTCATTTGAACATTCCTTCACCCATTCATTTATTCACTTAACGCAGTACCATTTACCAGTACTCTGGAGGAGAAACAAAAACTGTTAATAGGTTAACAGATAAATGATAGCTATAAATAAAGACCACAAAACCCATGGCTGCTAGCTCAATCTGAGGTCATCCGAAAAGATTCCACTAAACACATCTGAACTGGGTCTTGAAGTATGAGTAGGAGTTTTCCAGATGCAACGGGATGAAGGCTATTTCACTTTGAGAAGCATGTTCAGGGCTTTTGGTAGGTCTTTAAACGTTTGGGGAATGGTGCGAAATTCAGTAGGGAATGGAGGGCAACGAGGTTGGGAAGCAGGTGGGAGCCTCACTGTGAAGGACCTAGAATGCTGTGCCCGGGAGTTTGGAATTTATTCTATAGATAGGAGGGTACAAACATTCGCAATGGGATTTACATGATCGCTTTTGTTTTTTTTTTTTGTTTTTTTTTTTTGGCTTTTATAAAGGGGGTTTATTTGGTTACACAGTTACAGTTTTAAGGCCATAAAGTGTCCGAGGTAAGGCATCAACAATTGGGTACCCTCATTGGAGAAAGGCCATTAGCATCTGGAAAACCTGTTAGCTGGGAAGGCATGTGGCTGGCGTCTGCTTGCTCCTCCATTGCATTTCAGCTCCTCTCTCAGCTCCTGTGTGTTCTTCAAAGTGTCTCTCTTGGCTGCAGCAGCAAGCTCCTTTTGTCTGAGCTTTTATGTAGGGGTCCAGTAAACTAATCAAGATCCATGCTGACTGGGTGGGGCCACACCTCCATGTAAATTATCCAAACAGAGTTATCACCTACAGTTGGGTGGGTCACATCTCCATGGAAACAACCTAATCCAAAGGTTCCAACTTAATCAACACTGATACATCTACCCCCACAAGATTGTGTCAAAGAACATGACGTTTTGGGGGACATAATACATCCAAACTGGCATAGCAGGTGAACTCACTACCCTTCTTCCCCCTACGTGGGACATAACTCCCAGGAGTGTGAATCCCCCCGGCAACATGGGAAACGACTCCCGGGGATGAGACCGGACCCAGCACCGTGGGACCGAGAAAATCCTCCCGACCAAAAGGGGGAAGAGAGATGAAACAAAACAAGGTTCCAGTGGCTGAGAGACCCCAAATGGAGCCGAGAGGTCACTCTGGAGGGCACTCCCACTTTTAGTTTTTAGTGTGTTGGAATGGCTAGAGGGAAACACCCGAAGCTGTTGAACCGCAACCCAGTGACCTTGATTCTCGAAGATGATTGTATAACTATGTAGCTTGCACAGTGTGACTATGTAATCATGAAAACCTTGTGGCTCGCACTTCCTTTATCCAGTGTATGGACAGATGAGTGGAAATATTGGGACAAAAGTTAGATGAAGAATAGGGTGGGATGGAGGGGATGGAAAGTTTTGGGTGTTCTTTTTTGCTTTTAGTTTTATTTTGGAGTAAGGAAAAGGTTCAAAAATTGATTCTGGTGATGAATGCACAACTGTATGATGGTGCTATGAATAATTGAATGTACACTGTGGATGACTATAGGTGTGTGAATATATCTCAATAAAACTGTATAAAAAGATAAATGAATAATGGGGCAGAGGAGGGGAATGGGATGTTTTTGATGTTCTTTTTTTATTTTAATTTTAATTTTGCTTTTTGGAGTAATGAAAATGTTCAAAGATTGATTGTGGTGATGAATGCGCACCTATACGATGATACTGCGAACAACTGTACACTTTGGATGACTGTATGCTATGCGAACACATCCCAACAAAATTGCATTAAAAAAGTGAATATATGTGCAAAAAAAAAAAAAAAAAGTCCATGCTATTCCTTCCAAATAATCACCACATCCTCATATTCTCTCCTCCTCCATAGTTGTTTCTCTTCAGTAATGCTTCCTAGGTCTTTGAGGCCTGAACACACTAAATGGATGATATTTCCTAGCACAACCCAATTCCTTGGCCCATCTGCAGCTTTTAATGTGCCCTGCCCATTAAATATGCACTGTCAGCTCGCTGTAAGTCCACCTGCCCTGCGGCTCCCCCTGACTATGGCATAGCAGGGTGTCCAACACCGTCATTTGGATCCAAGCGGACTCTAGCCGGGGAGTCCAGAATTGGACTTTGGGATCCACTTCTTTCCACTCTTCCTGATGCTGATAAGAGACCCTGGCTCATTGTTGAGTATAACCAGGGTGAATTTCTGCTTCGTGGGGCCTTCCCTCTCCTAAGGGAAAATTTGCTTCTTTTATTTTTCATGTTTCTTCCTCAGAGAGGAGAATGTTCGCTTTTGTTTTTAAAGAAAAAAAAAACCGTGGTGCCTGAGAAAGTCAAGGGGACCCAAGAAAGAGCATTTCTGTCCACACTAGAGTGAGTGATAATGAGGGAGCCGCTTAGCCCTGAGGAACAGCATGGTGGTAGCAGCTCTAGTTTAAAGCAAGAACCCAGAAGGGAAGCGGAGAGGGAAGGAGGCACTGCCATGGCTCTGTCGGCTGCCACATCCCCCCTGGGGCTGCTCCTTCCAGGCTCCGTCCCACCAAAAGCTTGAGAGGCTCAAGGTGCTGAACTGACAAGCAGGGCAGGGGCATACTTCTTCACTTCTCTTCCTGCTCTAAAAGCAATGTCATTTCCCCGTTTGATTCCTCCACTACTTCCTTTCCCACGCATCTCATGGCAAAACACTTCACAGTAAAGGAACTCGGGCATATTTCATGACCTTGAAAGGGCAGAGGATAAAATGTTGGAAGCTCATTCAGACTAGAACAGAGAATAACAATTCACACCTAGTCATAAAATAGAGGTTCATGCTGTCTCCTAACTCACGTGATGAGTCGAAGGCAAACACTGTTCAAACTACTCTTGATAAATTTTTTTTTACAAAGAAATATAATACTTTAATTCTTAATGTTTCTCATGTTCTCATGGTGTACTAAGTAAATATTAGGGTCACTAATTCTGTCATTTCCCTATATGTTTATAACTGACAGTAAGAGAGTTTTTAACTTTTTGACAAAAATGGTTACAGGTCCCAGAACATTGTCATTTTTCCCATGGATAATTGTGATCACTGTGCAGGGCTTCAGCTTGCACAGTTATTTTTATGGCCCTGCACTATTGTGCAAGGCGAGGACTCCCCGGGTTGGAAACACACCTGATGTAGTCCTCATGGCTGGAGCTCTCACTGCAGATATAGGCAACCTCGACCTCTTGGCTGGAAAGAGCATCTTCCAAAGAAATCTGCGGGACTTCATCAAGGGTCCCGAGATTGCGTCTGAGAAAAACAAATAATTCCAAAGTAGGCAGCACATGGGCTTAGAATAAATGAGCACCACTATTCTGCCCTCCTCCCAAAAATGTCCTGATACCAGCTTTTGGCAAGGAAAATGCTGATTTCCTCCCTCTCAGTTTCTGGGTGCCTTCCACTGTGTGTGAGAAAAACGGACTCAGGATTTAAGTCAGGAGAGGAGCACCAAGTGCTGACAACCTCACTAACAGGCTTTATGACCTGGGATGGTCTTTGAGTTGCTTCATCTCTAAACTAAAAAGAACAGATGTCTGTTTATCTTATGAGAAGTGATCCCGATTGGTCACTTCCAAATCCAAGTACCTGGCCAAACACTACTGATATGGGTGGAACTGTGTCCCTTGTGGAAATAAGTGAGAGCAAGCAAAGGCTGTTTCTTCAGAGCTTGATGCAACAAGGGAGTCAGCCACCATCACTTGTGTTTGGCAGAGATTCAAAGGCAGGCAGAGGAGTGGGAAAGCTTTATAGAGGAAACTAAGGAAGACTCCAAAGTGTGTCCTGATTGGAGGCTGTTGGCATGGGGAAACTGGAGCTGGGCTAACTAGAAGCAGGACATCCTTTGGGATTGGTTAGGAGAGCATATTTGGCTTTTCCTCTTGGTCCCAAGTTGGAAGTGGGGGCAAAAATTAGGGAAGCTGTCAGTTATTGACCAAGTCCTGGCCGTTCTGGGCTTATTGTGAAAGGGATTGCAGTTTGATTTCCTGGAAAGGTTGTTGTAGATAGTTCATAGTTTCCTGGTCATTGTCCATTTGTATATTCAGTTTCTCACCCCCAAAAAGATATGCTCAAGTACTAACCCCTGATCTGTGAATGGATTCCATTTGGAAATAGACTCTTTGAAGATGTGCTTAGTTAAGACGAAGGAAACTAGATTAGGTTGGGTCCGAATCCAACATGACTGGTGTCCTTATAAGAAGGGAAGAATTGGACACAGACAGACAGACACTGGGGAGACGGCCAGGTGAAAATGGAAGCGGCAGAGTGATGCATCTGCATGCCAAGGACCACCAATGAGATTGCCAGCAAAAACCAGAAGCTAGGAAAAGGCAAGGAACAGGTCTAGCCTCTAGAACTGTGAGAAATAAATTCCTGTTGTTTTAAGTCACCAGTTTGTGGTACTTTGTCACATAAGGTCTAGGAACTATCCTTTACTAACCTGAATTCTAATACAGTCACACCTTATGGGTGCAAACTGCTGGGTAGGTACAAGTGTTGTCACATGCATTGTGGCACTGTAACGGCAGAGTGGAAGGCAGGTGAACTGCCTCCTTTCACAGTTTTGCTAACCAACTCCAGAGAGACAGTGACTGCCTTACTTTAACTGCTAGCAGAGGCAGGACAAGAGCCCCTGCTTCAGAAGTCTAAAGTCCAGTCTATATTGCCCCAGGATGGTCAGCAGGAGGTGCCTGGCCAGCTCAGAGCCCCAGCCAAGCTTTGGCAGGGACAGGGTATTCTCAGGTTTGTACGTCCCTGTGTGTGAGTGTGGGAGGGGTGGTGTGGAATGGGACAGGAGGAGGAGGGGGTTTCACCTCTGCCTGCAGAGAAGCCCCTGCTGTCACCTTTCTCAGCTCTGGAGGAGGGAGAAGGGAGTTTCAACTGACAAATGACATTATGCTAGTTTGCTTCCTATGGAGCTGCCCAATCTATTCTGCTCAACTTGACCAATACTTGCTATTTGCCTTCCATGTGCTAGAACACAACAGGGCAAATCATGGTGGATAAATTAGCATCCTAACCTTCCCGTGAGTTCATGGTCTGGCAGAGGGAGTGAGACGTACACACATACAACGTAAGACTAACACGAAAAATGCTGTGCTGGGTAGCAGGAGTGGGGGCTCAGAGAAGGCAAGGGACACACCTAGTTTAGGGCTTCAGAAGGGGCATCCAGGGGAGGTGGTGAGACCTGGGGAGGTCGTGGGGAGCAGGTGCGTGAGACCAAGAAGGGAGTGAATACTGGCAGGGGTGTGGGAAAGCAGGGGGTGACTCCCCAGGATCTGGATAGTCCAGCAGTTCCCACTGCATTGATCTTAGCAAACAGCTAGTAGAGACCCGGGGCTTAAGGGAAAGGGGCAGGCTCTACCTCATCCTTGAGCCTAAAGGTTGGGCTTGATCCCAGCTCTAGGTAGGGATGCCACGTGGGTCACAGTGCTGGCTAATGATAACTTCCTCTCTCATTTGCCACTGTCCCCGTGTGTGCTGCTCCCTTGGGAATCTCACAGGGAAGGGAAGGTTGGCCAAGGCCAGCATCCAGCACTTCTAGGTCTCCCTAGTGCCCCCAAACCCATCTTAATTCCTTAAAGGAGGGACCCAGTTTGGAGACATGAAACTGGAAGGAACTGGTCCCTTTTAAAATATTATATTAAAATTAAAATATGAATAAAATGTGATAAAACTTCCACATTGACCATCACGATAGTTACCTAAGCTTATTTAATGTCTCTCAAGCACTAGGAAATAAAACAACTGTAGCTTGCTCACTGCCATGTCTCCATGCCCAGCAGAGTGCCTGCATCCAGTACACTGTTCACATGGACACCACGCAGAGGCTGGTTTGGTGTGTGCTGAACCTGTGTGTGCCTGTCTGTGTAAGTGGAGGAACTAGGTGAGGAGTGGAGCAAGAAAGAAGAAACAAGGTGGTAAGTTCAGTTTTGGTTGAGTTCTAGGAGGTAAATGAATCCTTAAAGAAAAGTGGGGCTCAACATTCACAATGGAAAAAGGTGGTGATTAAAGGACAGGCTTTGGAATCACACAGACATGAGTTCAAATCCAGTTCTTAGACTTACCAGCTGTGTGCCCTTGGGCAAGTTACTTAACCTCTCTGTGGCTGTTTTCTCATCTGTAAAGCAGGGCTGATAACGGCAGACATATTGAATAGTGTGGGAAGTCTGAATGACAGCATGGATGGCTGGTACGATGATGATTTAATCATTAACTGGCACAAACTGAAATAAAGCCTCATTTCAGGCCAATCCTCCAGATGTCGGATGTCAGACCTTGTGTCATCTTCCCTGCCTCTGCCCTCATGGTCCCCCCCAGTTGACCAGCTGAACACCCCAGCTGCAGGCCTGGCTCTCTTTAGTTCCTAGACCCAACCAAATGGGAGGTTTTAGGGGCCGACCCTGAGAACAGTTCTCTGGAGCCTGCCCTCCCTCCCCTGGGTCTGGGGGAATCTGTGTCACTGGCTTCCCGTGAAATACGAAGCACAAAGCAAGGCTCAGCCACCTGGACACGAAGCCAACCAGGTTCAGGAATGCTGAGGAGGCGTGCGGGTTCCGCAGGTCCCTCATCCGCACGGAGCCGGCTCTGCCAACGCCAACCACCACCACGCCAAACTTCCTCTTGGGCTGAAACAAAGGGGCGGGGAAAGGAGGGTTGGAACAGCACAGGCGTCTAGCAGCGAATAGCAAAACAAAGGCAGGCTTGCAGTACCAGTCAGGAGCCCCAAGTAGCCAGGCTGGGAACTGACCCAGAGCACTAAAGTAGCTGCAGCACTCAAGGGTGGGAGACGCCTCCCAAAACTAGGGCTCAGCGGAGTCAGCTCCTCTCAAAGCATATTTCTGAGTGTGCTTTTTCTTTTTTAATAGACTATGTTTTTTTAGAGCAGTTATAGGTTCACAGAAAAATCATGCAGAAAGTACAGTTTCCATATACCCTACCCTCCGACACACAGTTTTCCCCTATTAATATTTTGCATTAGTATGATACATTTGCTACAATTGATGAACAAGTATTATTAGAATCATATTATTAACCAAAGTCCATAGTTTACATTAAGGTTCACACTTTTTGTTATACATTCTATCATTAACAAATTTTTATTGTGGTAACATATATACATTTCCCATTTTGACCATTTCCAAGTATACAGCTCAGTGCTGACAATTACATTCACAATGTTGTACTACCTCAACACCATCCATTACCAAAACTTTTCCATCACTCCAAATGAAATCTGGTAACCATTAAGCTTTAATTTCCCATTTCCTACCCCTGCCACTGGTACCCGGCTACTTTCTGTCTCAATGAATTGAATGTTTGTTATTTCATAGCAGTGAGATCATACAATATTTGTCCTTGTGTGTCTGGCTTATCTCATTCAGCATGAAGCCTTCAAGGTTCATCCATGCTGTTACATGTACCAGAACTTCATTCCTGTTTCTGGCTGAGTAATATTACACTGTATGTATACACCACATTTTGTTTATCATGTATCTGCTGATGGACACTGGGGCTGCTTCCTCCTTTTGGTTCTTGTGAATAATGCTGCTATGAACACTGATGCACAAATATCTGCCTGAGCTCCTACTTTCAATTCTTTTAGGTACATACCTAGGGGTGGGATTGCTGGGCCATATGGTATTCTATTTAATTTCAGTGGCATAATTACATCCATAATGTTGTGCTCCCATCACCACTATCCATGACTAAAACTTTTTCATCACCCCACTCTAAGTGAGCTCTGACCCACATCTCTGAGTTGAAAATATCCAGGGCAACCATGGAAAAGGTTCCTACATTTGGCTTTTTCCTTCTGCAACTTCTGTAATAAGGGAGTATTCCTCTTTAAGCCAAACCCCAACCCACAGTCTGGCTCCTCTATCCTCCCAAAGTCCATCCTGTGAATCTGATACAGCCAGAGTCCCTCAGAGGCCACAACTGCCTTGTGAGGAGCTGGCAGACAAGGGCAAATGGGCCCCACGTGCTTTAACCCCTCACTATGCTTTCTGAGTTCCAACTTCACCCTACCGAACGTTAAATATTACTTAAGCACCCTGCTGGAAGCTGAATAGGAATAGCCTTGCAGTGAAAAATGAAACTGATATTCTAAACTGATAAAATTATCTGTACACATCCCTTAAACCAGTTCCTCTTGGGTGTCTCTGAGCATTCAAGTGTGGAAGTCACCCCGGACTCAGTCCTGTCTTTCACCTTTGGTACCCAGTTGTCACCTGTCCCTCTTGCCTGGATTGTGCGTCTCCTACTGTCCGTCAGGTGGACACCTACAAATCTTCAAGCCTTAGCGTCTTATGTACTGTGAAGTCTTTCTTGACTCTATCAGGTAGATTCATCAATAACATTCTATAGTATTTGTGTGTCCTCTTTACTAAGTTCTAATCTCTTTTTAATTTCTTACATATAGTAATTTACATACAATAAAATTCAACTTTTTGGTTTTAAAAAATCAGCACATTCAGTCTGATTATAGCCACGAAATCAGGATCTAGGATAATCTATCAGCCCAGGCAACCACTGGTTTGTTTGCTGTCCTAATATTTTGCCTTTTCCAGAAGTCACATAAATGAAATCATACAGTATGCAGTCTTTTGAGTCTAGCTTTGAATTAGCACAATGCATTTTTCACCCACCTTGTTGCATGTTTCAGTAAGTTCTTTTTATTGCTGAGTCCATTGTATGCCTATACTAGTCAAAGAACAGTTGAAGGACATTTCTGTTGCTTCCAGTTCTTGGTGATTATGAATAAAGTTGCTACAGACAGTCACATTTTAGTTTTTGTGTGAACACAGCTTTTCTTTCACTTGGGTAAAATAGCTGGGTGTGGATTGCTGGGTTGTATGGTAAGTGTAGGTTTAATGTTTTAAGAAATTGCCAAACTGTTTCCAAAGTGGCTGTGCCATTTTGCATTCCCACCAGCAGTATACAAGAGTTCCAGTTGTTCTGCATCCTGTGGGCACCTGATATTATTAGTTGTTGTTGTTGTTGTTTTTTCCCATTCTTATTTTAGCCGTTGTAATAGGTGTGCAGTGGTATCTCACTTGGGTATGAATTTACATTTTCCTAATGACTAGTGATGTTGAATATTACTTCATGTACTTAATTGCCATTCATATACCTTTATCATTGAAGGGTCTGTTCATATCTTTCACTATTTCTTGTTGGGTTGTTTGTTTTCTTATTATTGAGTTTTGAGAGTTTTCTTTTTATATATTTTATGTAAGTTTCCTTTGTCATATATGTGATTTGCAAACAAATTCTCCTAGTCAATGGTTTATCTTTTCGTTTTCTCAAGAATATCTTTTGAGGAGTAAAAGTTTTTAATTTTTATGAAGCCCAACTTTCACCTATTTTTTTTTTCTTAAATGGGTTGTGCTTTTGATGGTGCACCTAGGAAATTTCTGGCTAACCCAGATCACAAAGATTTTCTCCTATGTTTTCTTTTAGAAGATCTGTAGTTTAAGTTTTATAGTTTCAGTTTAGTTTTAGCTTTGTTAAGTTTATAATTTATGTTCTGATTTTTCTTTCTGGGAGGTTCTTATTTATTTATTTATTTACTGTTATTTTTTAATGTAATTTTATTAAAATATATTCACATACCATACAATCATCCGAAGTGTACAACTGTTTACAGTTTCATCATATAGTTGTGCATTTAACACCACAATTTTTGAACATTTTCATCACTCCAAAATATAAAAATGAAAATAAGAAAATAAAAGTAAAAGAGAACATTCAAAGTATCCCATACTATGTTCTGATCTTAATTAATTTTTGTACATGGTACAAGTATGGTTCAGGGATTTTTTTTTTTTTTTCAGGCAGACGGGTAGTCTCAAGAATGTGTATTCCAATTGCCATATTGATTGCTTATACTTGGGCAAGGACATGCCTTGCCTGTATTTAAATACACAAGGATTTAAAACCCAGCTTATGTGTTTTCTCCTCTGGAAGTCAGTATGGTTTTTTTTTTGCATTTGAAAATCCAATTGTTCCAGTTTCATTTGTTGAAAAACTATCCTTTTTCCATTTGTGCCTTTGTGGATACTGTTTTGATTACTGTTTTATATTTATTGCTGTTTTACAGTAAGTTTTGAAGTCATGTATTGTGTGTCCTTTAACTTTTTTTTTCTTTTTCAAGTGGTTTTGGCTATTCTAGTTCCTCTGTCTTTTCCATATACAAATTTTAGAATCAGCTTCTCATTTTCTGCAAAAAATATTCCTGCCAGGATTTTGAATGGAATTATGTTGAATCAATGGATCAGCTTGTGAAAACTGGCAAATTAATAATAATCTAATATTCTATTAATCTAACCCATGAACATGCATGTCTCTCCAATTACTTCTTTGATTTCTTTCATGAGTGTTTTATTTTTTTCATCATACATATCTTGCTCATATTTTGTTAGATTTATATTTAAATATTTCATACTTTTTAGTGCTATTATAAATGGTATTGTTTTCACATTTCCATTTCCAATTGCTCCTTGGTAGCATACAATTGATTTTTGTATTTTCACTTGGTATCCTGCAACCTTGCTAAACTTACTTATTACTTCTAGTAGCTTTTTTCTGTAAATTTCATAGGATTTTCTACATAGACAATAGTGTCATATCTGAAGAGAGACAGTTTTACTTCTTCCTTCCCAGTTTGTATGCTTTTTAATCCTTTCTTCTTTTTTTAATTCCTTCTTCTTGCCTCTTTGCACTGGCTAGGCCTTAAGTGGGATTCTGAACATCCTCACCTAGTTCCCGATCTTAGGAACTAAGGAAGTTATAAATTAAATGATATTAACTGCAGATTTTCTTTGAAGATGCCCTTTATCTGGATGCAGATATTTCCTTCTATTCCTATTTTGCTTAAAGTTTAATATCACAAATGGTTTGCTTTTGTCAAATGCCTTTACTGAGTCTATTTGAGAAGACCATCTGATTTTTCTCCTTAAAGCCTGCTGATAGAGTAAATTATATCATTCCCATGATAAACCCCACATGATCTTAATGCAGTATTCTTTGTATATATTACTGATTGCATTTGCTAACATTTTATTAAGAATGTTTACATCTAAGTTCAAAAGTTTTCTTCTCTTATAATGTGGAGTGGTTTCCAGTATATCTCATTTTATAAAAGTACTGCTTTTATATCAAACATTTTATATCAAACATTAACATCACTGTTAGTTTCACTGAAGAGCTACCTTTTCTTTAAGGTACTAATTCCAACTGATGGGACATGTGCCCTTAAAATAGAAGGTTTCCATTATCCAATAAAGTTAAGATTATTGAGAAGTCTTGCTTTAACGGTAGAAAAGCACATTTTTACATGGATAACATTCTTTATTAAAAAGCTCTGAGGTCATTCTGTTTAAAACTTTCAGAATAATTCCCAGAACACAGATATATTTACTCAAAGGACACAGTGAAGGGCTGGATTTAACGCACTTTCGTGAAGTCAAACCCTCCTATGCAGCTGGCACTGAGGCCTAACTGGCAACGTGGGGAGGCCCCTCTGGTACAAGTGAAATAAAGGTGGTGATAAAAGACCAAGGTAAAGCCATCTAAGTCAGGCCTTTGAGTTGACTGGCATTTTCACCTGCTTTTCCCCCATGCTCATTGTCAAGCACATCATCCATAAATGCTCCATTTCTTCAAGTTCTAGATTGTTTACAGTTTTCCCATCACTGTTAACTTGTGTCATTTTTGGGAGCCTGCTGCTGAACTCCTTCTTGCCTAAAAGGAAACCATCCAGTTTGGTATAAATAAATTGGTAGCATGGCTCTCATTAGCATGATAAGCCGAAAAAAAGAAGAATAGAAGGATACAATGCTAAGGGGAACTGCAGCTCGTTAGAATGTGTACATCCAGCCTAGCCTGTTTTGATTGAAGTTTTCTACATTTGGCATTGGACCTCCCTGGGCATTCAACTGAACATTCTCATTTGTGGGTTAATTTCCTTGGGCCACTGGGTTGGGAGCTGACGGGGGTTCTTCTCCAAGAATACGTGCCAGATTTAGAAGTCACGAAGCAGCAGGTTCAGTTCGGTTGGCACATGATTTGGCCTGAACTGAAACTGCAGCTTGATATTATACATAATACTGATGGCCATGCATCTGTTACCACAGTAGCATCTGCAATGGGCTGAAAACAAGAATTGCTAGGAATCTAGATGGAATTGCTTACCCAAGAAGTTGGCTGTCTACATTTCTTCGCCTTGCACATGGGAAATGAGACCTCTAGCCCCTTTGTGCTTATGAGAGCTGTGCCAGTTTGAATGTATTATGTCCCCCCAAATGCCATTATCTTTGATGTGAACTTCTGTGGCAGACGTATCAGTGTTAATTAGATTGTAATTCTTTGAGTGTTTCCATGGAGATGCGCCCCACCCAACTTTGGGTGATGACTCTGATTGGATAATTTCCATGGAGGTGTTGGCCCACCCATTGGGTGGGTCTGAATTAAATTACTGGAGCACTATATAAGATCAGACAGAAGGAGCGAGCTTGCTACAGCCAAGAGGGACACTTTGAAGAAAGCACAGGAGCTGCAGATGAGACACAGTTTGAAGACGGCCGTTGATAGCAGACTCCTGCTCCGGAGAAGCTGAGAGAGGGCAAACACTCCAAGAGCAACAAAGAGTGACATTTTTGAGGAACTGCAGCCTAGAGAGGAACATCCTCTCTAGAGAGAAAGCCATTTTGAAACCAGAACTTTGGAGCAGACGCCAGCCACGTGCCTTCCCAGCTAACAGAGGTTTTCCGGACACCATTGGCCATCCTCCAGTGAGGGTACCCAATTGCTCATGTGTTACCTTGGATACTTTATGGCCTTAAGACTGTAACTGCGTAACCCCTTTACACAAGCTGATCCATTTCTGGTGTTTTGCATCCTGGCAGCATTAGCAAACTAGAACAGAAGCACATGTAGAACTGGCAGCTAGAGACAAGGTTTCTTGACTGGATGATGCAGTTGTTGATTCTGAACCACTGGAACTAGAATTGCTGCTGGATGCCAAAGCTTCCTTCATGACTTTCTGTCCTGGTGCTGGTTTTGGAGAACTGGGAGGAATGGATAAAAACATATGGGATGAACCATATGACACTCTTCTTGTTTTCTGAGAAGGTATTTCGGCTGGAAATGAACAGAAGGCAGTCTGCCCAAAACAACAATCTTTCATTCTTAGCCAAATGTATTACTTCCATTTCCTTTCTGTTGGTCAGGAGCCCAGCCACAGCTTAGCTGGGTCCTCTGCTCCAGGTCTCACAAGGCTGCAACCAAAGTTTTGACCGGGTTGCACCATCACCTGGAGTTTGGGGTCCTCTTCCAAGGTCTCGTGGTAAAATTCACCTCCCTGTGGTTGTAGGACTGAGGCCTTTAGCTCCTAGAGCTTCCCTGTGGCCGTCTTCAAAAGCAGTTCACATCAAAGCAACTTGCTTCTTCAAGTCTAGTAGGAGAATTTCTAGAATTCTAAACAATTCGAAATTAAGAATGTCTAAATTTTAAATTTCTAGATGACTAAAGATTACTTTTCTTTAATAGATATAGGACTATTTCTTTAATAGATATAGGCCTATTCAGGTTGTCTATTTCTTTTTGAAAGTGCTTGTATATGTCTGTCAAGGAATGTGCTCAGTTCGTCTAAGTTGTTCTATTTCTAGCCATAAAGTCATTCATAATACTCCCTTATTATCCTTTCAATACGCTTAGAATCTTTAATGATGTCCTCTCTTACATTTCTGAGAGCAATATATTTATGTTACTCTTTTTTCCTGGGCAGTCTGGCTAGAGATTTATCAATTCTACTGATCTTCTCAAAGAACCAGCTTTTGGTTTCATTGATTTTTTAAATTGTTTTTCTGTTTCCTATTTCACTGATTTCTGTCCTTATCTTTGTTATTTTCTTCTGCTGACTTTGATTTTAAGATGCTCTTGTATTTCAGTTTCTGAAGGTGGAAGTTTAGGTCACTGATGTGAAACCTTTCTTCTTTTGTAAAATAGGCACTTAGTATTATAAGGTTCATTGTAAGCAATGCTTTAGCTGCATCCCATACATAAAAAAAAAATTAACATTGTTTTAATCAAGTATAGTTGTTTGAGAAATAGGAGATTTTTAAGACAGTTGAATAGAGCAAAGTAAAGGATTATCCTATTAGATAACCTCTACGAATAAAATTCAGGTTTTATGAATTTGAATTTCATTGGAAGTATGGCACCAGATTGAACATTGGTCTAAGCCAATGTTTACAAGTCCTAAGTATTTTTTTCCTTCAGATTAAAAGAAAAGTTCTGCACCATGGATGATTGTATGTGAATATATCTCAATGAAGCTGAATTTAAAATAAATAAATAAATAAATAAATAAATAAAATAATAATAATAAAAAAGAAAAGCTCTATAACAGAACCTAATTAGTTTGACCCTGGGTGTTTTGAGTGCAACTTAGTTGAGGCCACCAGTATCTCCATTAGAATTTCAGTTAATGAAAGCAAACAGGCATTGCAGCAAAGAATTTGAAACCTAGGTAAGATGTGAATTTGCAAAAACTTATTTTGGTGTAACAATGCACATTCCCCTCAAGTTCAGTCCTCCACTCTAGTCTCACCAGATGCTATCTAAAGGCAGCTGGAGACCAATTCTTATTTTTCCAGTAAGATTGCTAGGTTTCAATTCCTTAAAATATCAAACTAACCAAGGTTTTATTCTATCAAATGTTTGTTTAATTTCAATGTGAAAAAATTCTGCATACATTTGTTATTAAGATCTCATTAAAATCTGTGAGATGGGTCATAAAGGATTAAGAGTGGGAGGTAAATGATAGAAACCAGCGCTCCAGAAAACTTATTTAGCCCTATGGGTTCTTGATTCCTACACTGCACTTTTTATGGAAAGAGATAAATGCAATAAGATTTTACCTTGAAAAAGATGATTACTAAGATATAGTCAGAACCCATACTAAGTGAGTTTAGCTAATTGGGCAAGGGATTCATAAGAAAGTTATCAACTCGTACATGCCCAAATCTAAAGCCCTGGATGGGCTGGAGCAGGCCCTGGTCATCTGCACCCAGTGACCATCATCAGATTTCTTGGGTATCTGTCTATATTCTACATGAAGCAAAAAATACCCAAGTCTTACAACATGATATAGGGTCTGATTTAGAAATACACTTTTAGCTTTGTTTTTTAACATAAGACTTTTTTTTGGGGGGGGGGTGGTATTAAACCATAGTAACACGTATTTTGGCAAGACAGCAACCAAAATCTAAAAACACTATGTCCAAATGGAAAAGGCATTAACGAACCATAATATCAAGAGAAAAAACACAGTGAACAAAAGATGCAGTATATATTGAAATTGTAATCTAAAGCATTAAGGAAAAAACTGAAAAATTACACTCAGTTTTTGCTAGGGATTATATTAAGCACACTTTTTCCTGCTTCCTCCAAACAAAATCACAGTGCTGGCTATTTAATCATATCCCAAAGTTTCTACCTGTCATACAAAGCAGTAGCTACATACACATAAAATTCTTATTTGTTAACATAATAATTTCCTTGGCTCTTCCAACGTGCAATGCACATAACTTCTCAGACTACAATTTGGGGCAAGTGTACACAAACTAAAAACAAAACAAAACAAAACACATTCAAGTTTCAAAACCTGCTCTTCAAATTATTAAGAGGACACAAGTCATTTTTACTTCTCAGTAAGATAAAGGTGTTGCGTACATTACCATATGCCAATTTAAGGGACTAGACATAAAACTCAAAACAAATTATATTTCTGAATGCCCAAATAAGGTAATTAATTACAAATAAGCTTGGACTTTCATTCTACTGAAAACCTTCTTATAGTCTTAGCATCTAACAATATCATATCTAACAATATCATATCTAATAGGCTCTAAGAATCCTATCAGGTTAAATGATGATGCAACAGATTAAAAAGGAGTCAATTATTTCAGCTTAAGACATTCACAGCCAAAAATCTAAACAATGACCAAAACCAAATCTTTATTTGTTATAACTGTATAAATGTGATCCATATGTGTCCATCACTAGTTGTTCAGGAAGAAACATGCTGCCAATAAGCCAGCGACTTTTGCCCACTGATATGTATGGACTCCTGTGCTGGTTTGTATATATTATGTCCCCCAGGAAAAGCCATGTTCTTTAGTGCAATCTTGGGGGGCAGATGTGTTAGTGTGGATTAGGTTGGAACCTATTGGTTCAGTATTTCCACGGAGATGTAGCCACATCCATTCAGTGTGGGCCTTGATTGGTTCACTGGAGCCTTACATAGGCTCAGATATAAGGAGCTTACAGCTGGAGCTGAGACATACATTTTGAAGGCGGATGTTGGAAGCTGATGCAGACATTTTGGAGAACGCCATTTTGAAACGCAACTTGGGAGCAAGCAGATGCCAGCCATGTGCCTTCCCAGCTAACAGAGATTTTCTGGATGCCAATGGCCTTTCTCAAGTGAAGGTACCCTTTGTTCATGGGCACTTTATGGCCTTAAGACTGTAACTCTGTAACCAAATAAACCCCCTTTTATAAAAGCCAATCCATTTCTAGTGTTTCGTATTCTGGCAGCATTAGCAAACTAGAACAACTCCCTAGATGTCTCATTGGGCTCAGTTACTGACCACTCACAGTAAAGTGCAGCATGACATTAACCCATATTAGCTTTTGAACATACATGGTGCACTTCTGGCTGATAACGCAGAAAAATTTGCAGCATTACACTGTTAAGCTAGGTTGCATCCATCACTTAAATGGCACCAATATCAATGTCATCACCCTTGTTATTATACTTCACGGTTTCACCGTTAGGTACACTGGCAGTCTTCGAATACACCACTTCAGTGTTCTCATCATCTTCTTCACCACCAAAAGACTCCTCCTCTGCTTTCAACCATTTTATAAATGGTTTTGTTTTGACACAAATCTCTTTGGCAAGTTCTCTTGTGACATACTTCTTAGAGGCCTTTTCTGACCAGCCGACAATGACTTCTTCCAAAAGGTCTGCATCACACATCTTCAAGATATGTGGAATCTTGGAGATGAGCTGAGCTTGATGCATAACTACCACATACGCCAAACCATGAAGAGGGTACCGTTGAGCCTTTTTATTTTAATGACAAAATCGGAGGAATGGGGGCCTATGTTTCTTAATTTGCTTTCTAAT
Source organism: Choloepus didactylus (assembly GCF_015220235.1). NCBI lineage: Eukaryota > Metazoa > Chordata > Mammalia > Pilosa > Megalonychidae > Choloepus > Choloepus didactylus. The sequence goes on along the minus strand of NC_051311.1, from coordinate 153,452,547 downwards.
CTTCTTATTAAAAAGAATTTCAGTGAAAACAAGAGGGCCTATGGCTTTTACATCCAGTCTTTCCACTTCAGCAACAATTTCTTTGTCAGATGAGTCAATAATACCCTCTTCTTTCTTTTTCTGAACAAAATCAAACAGCATGTTGACTGGCTCTTCAACAGTCCTTTCCAAATCATCACTGAACATCAAAGCTTTTGCAAGGTCACTGATTTCATCCATTCTGTGCCTTTGAACTTCCTTGGTTGCATCATCCCCCAATCATCCTCCCCCTCTTCTTCCATAGTGTGGAGGAAGACTGATTTCATTCGGTGGTGGAGGTAGTGGTGCCTCACTGCTGGATACGGAGCCATTTTCCTTGTCTTAGCCCTTCCTATTTTTCTTTTCCTTTTCTTTCTTTCCTGTACCACTGTCACTATTCTTAGGTGGGATTCTGAGAACAAATGTGCAGAGTTTATGATATGTGTCAAGCATGCCCCGATAGCCACAGCTTGACAAGAATTACTTACTGTTAGCTTCTTTGCACTGACATGCAGATCTGTTTCAGGATTCAGAACAATTTTTTTCATGAGTACACCCAACATGTCTTGCAGCTCATTTGCCTCATGAGATCCATTGACAATATAATGGTCATTCTTAACATCAAACTGGGTCTGTGCTTCCAGCTCACAACCAAAATACTTGGTGGGAAATGCTGGAGGCCGATTAAATGTCTCTGCCACATCAACCATGTTGACTATAACTGTTTTGATTCCACTTCCTTTGCCCTCAACCTTGGCAATCAGATAAGGCATTTTTTTTTTTAAATGCAATTTTACTGAGTTATATTCACATACCATACAATCATCTGAAGTGTTCAATCAGCTGATCACAGTATCATCATATAGTTGTGCATTCATCTCCACAGTCCATTTTTGAACACTCATTACTCCAAACAATGCAAATAAAAATAAGAATAAAAATAAAAATAAAAAAATAAAAGTAAAAAAGAACATCTAAATCATCTCACACACCTCCCCTCCTCCCATTATTCATTTACTTTTTGTCCCCATTTTTCTACTCATCTGTCCATACACTGGATAAAGGGAGTGTGAGTCACAAGGTTTTCACAATCACATCAGACCAGGCATCTGGTACCAACAGACCTGGTATAACAGTAACACGTAGTGACTGATGTTTGACAGACATTTGGCTTATTGGTGGCTTTATCAATAAGATGAAGAGATCTCTGTTT